>NC_022030.1:46835528-46883570 GCF_000317375.1 Microtus ochrogaster
GGAGCTCGGCTCAGTACACCTCAGTTCTCACAGTTCACACTAGAGCTCTGCTCAGTACACCACAGTTTTCATAGTTCACACTGGAGCTTGGCTCATTACACCTCAGTTCTTGCAGTTCACACAGCAGCTCTTTCTTTAAATCGTGGTTTGTCAACTGTGTTACATTCATCAATAGATTTTTAAGAGTTCCAACTAAATTATCTCTAATAAATTAGGCACATTTGAGAATTTCTGAGTTTGGGGAATTGAGAAATTCATGTGACACACATTTCTGTTGACAACATGAAAAGGAATTATATGCTATGGGGACATACTTTGTCAGGCTTAGTCTCTAGAGAGTGTTTGTTGAAACACTTATTAAATATTGTTGTGAACTTCAAGAGCTATTGATATTTGAAACTGTCTAGAAATAAATATATGACTTCTGTTCGAAATATCCTTTAATTCCTAATGTAAATTATGAAAGATTTATGCTGGAATAGAAACAAGAAGGCAGTGTGTTTGTTGGGTAAGGAGGAAATTTTTAAATGTTCAGCATATGGAAATGGTATCATTTTCATAGTAGTGCTTATGTGAAGACATTTTTAATATTTTACATGTTCTAAATCAAAGTGTATTTTTCTAAAAAGTGAAACTGAGAAAGAAGTAATTAAAAGGTGACTGCAAACTACTGAAGCAGGAGTGGAAGAGGACTTCTGAGAGACAGGATGGCCATGCTAGTGAGGGAGCTAAGCAACTTCGAAAGCACAACTAATTCTCTCTACTGCTCTGTTCCAATTACGTCTTAACATCTGTTAGAAAGTGTGATTTTAGGGGGCTGGAGAGATGGCTCAGAGGTTGAGAGCACTGACTGTTCTTCCAGAGGTCCTGAGTTCAATTCCCAGCAACCACACAGTGGCTCACAACCACCTGTAATGAAATCTGGTGCCCTCTTCTGGCCTGCAGGGACACGTGCAGACAGAACACTGTAAACAAAATAAATAAATAAATCCTTAAAAAGAAGAAAAGAAAATCAGTTTTAGTAGAAATATTTATTTTATAAACAATTATATCAACCAATGTGTCAAAAATGGGTACTGAGAATTCAGAGAAAATAATATAAAGATGACAGCAGTGGTATTTCCATAAAGAAAGCAGAATTATATATGGGGTAGTGTGTGCTTGTCTGTGTATGTGTGCATGTGTGTGTTTGTGTGTGTGTAAAAGACATAATACAATATCAGTATAATATCAGGAAGAAAACATTCTTGAAAAATTAGATAGGCATTGTAGGCAACAGGGCCACTCTCACAACGTGCATCCGAGCAGAAGCCACAATTAAAGGTCCTCCCAGTACAAGAAAACAGAAGGATCTGTGTGGGGAAGCTCAAGCTCAAATCTCGTGCTGGCTAGCACTGAAGCTAGCTAATATGGCTAGGGGACAAGAAGAAGAGCAATATTCAATACTAAAGCACAGCCAGTGTCCATGCCAGACCCAGAACTTTAGCCTAACTCCGAGGTGGAAATCATGAGTTCTGACCATGATGCTCTATGGCTGAGTGGCCATTTTAAAAAGATGGGCAACGTGCATGGAAAGGGAACAGAACTCAAAGCAAAACTGGAAGGTTAGAAAACGCCATAGGCTACCGAAGAGAAGGTGCCGGGCTAGACTGCTGTCAGTAGTATGGGAGAATAAGAAATACTTAGTTTCTAGATACATTTCAACGTGGAGCAAAATAATTAATAAGAGCTTCTTTTTATAAGTTGCCATATACCTTTCTGATAAAGTTAGCATTTCAAAGTATTACTTTTAAATAATTTTTTGATAAATCTGACCCTATTGTTTATTCCAAAGTATCTCAGAGCAAAGTAAAGCAAGCATTAATGTATACACAAAAACTGAAATTTTCTTTTCATGAGGAACACAGGGAAGTGCAGAAAACTGAGAAGGAAGAGGTGATAGTTTTTCACAGATTATATTTAAGTTATAGTTTCTTCTAAATACTGTAACATCCTCTATGTAGCTAGCATACACTCATCTTTATTTCAAGAGATCTTAGAAATAGCTGCAACACATTTTATTTTTATGTAAATCATTCAAAATACAACAATATCCACTTGCTGTATTTCAATGGCAACAGTCATTATTTAACATTCATATCTTTTATAAAATACAGTATTACTATAATGTGCAGAGACAGTGGAGTTTCTCTAATTTACATGTAACTCTTCTATTATTTATCCTAAATCTTATTTTCCTCTGCTTTCATGAAAATGTCTTGCCAACTATTCCCTTATGAAAAAATGAAATATAAAGTGTATTCTACTCCCTTTACATTAACCTTGATCGGCTGCTGAGAAGTTAAGCTGCCTGGAAATAAAATATAATATAACCCTGTTAAAAATCATAAATCTTAAAAAAATACCAATAGTCAATTATATCTCACAATCTTAATATCTAAGATCAACTACAACTATGTTTGTCAATGAATATAATTTTTTCCAAATAAGGACTTTTCCGCCTTTTCTAGGCATAAGCAAATAACAGTAAATTGGTTACTGTGGTTACAAATCTTGATCTACGGAATAAGCAAACCTTAACTCTTTCAGTACTGATTCCATTCAAGAAAGGTAAATTGCTAGCTGTAATCCATGCCTTAGATATTCTTCTACGAGTAAACATCTCATTGGGCAAAATTCAAAACTAAGTTATACATAATAATTATACTTATAAGCACTAATGATCCCAGGACAAATGTAGAAATTGCTTGGTCTCTGTATCAACTTGAACTTGTTAGAAAGTTGCCTCTACTAATTTGATTTGTTCTGTTGAAGACAAGGAAAAGTAATCATAAAATGTCAGAAAGGAATGCTTGGGATTTCAAACCTTGAAAATGATCAGACTTGTAATATAGAAAAGGGGACTGCATTGGTTAAAAAATAAAGGAACTGCTTGGCCCTCATAGGTTAAAACATAGGTGGGTGGAGTAAACAGAACAGAATGCTGGGAGGAAGAGGAAGGGAGCTCAGACTCAATAGCTCTCCTCTCTGGGGCAGCCACGATGAAGCTCCGACCCAGGATGGACATAGGCTAGAATCTTCACCGTAAGCGCACCTTGGGGTGCTACACACATTATTAGAAATGGGCTAGTCCAGGTGCGAGAGTTAGCCGAGAAGAGGCTAGATATAATGGGCCAAGCAGTGTTTAAAAGAATACAGTTTTTGTGTTGTTATTTTGGGGTATAAGCTAGCCGAGCAGCCAGGACACGGGTGGCAGGAATGAAGCCAGCAGCTCCCACAACACTTCCCTCTCCCTCTCTTCCCTTCTGCCAACCTCAGCCCCACCCCTCCCCCACTCCCATGTACACACCTTTGCCCAGCAATCTTGTTTGCTTCCAATTTCCAGCAGGATCTATATATGTTTTTCTTTGTGTTCACCATGTTGTTTGCCTTCTCTAGTCTTGTGAAATATAGGCTTAATGTCCTTGGTTTATGGCTAGAGTCCAGAAATGAGTGAGTACATCCCATATTCATCTTTTTGGGTCTGGGTTATCTCACTCAGTATAGTGTTTTCTATTTTCATCCATTTGCATGTAAAATTCAAAATGTCTTTTTTTTTTTTACCACTGAGTAGTACTCTAATGTGTATATATTCCACAATTTCTTTATCCGTTCTTCCACTGAGGGGCGTCTAGGTTGTTTCCAGTCTCTGGCTATTACAAATAATGCTGCTATGAACATAGTTCAGGGAAGGGAGAAAGGAAAGACTGGAGAGCTTGGGGGAGTGGGAGGGTGGGGATGGAGGAAGGGCGGATATGGGTGCAGGGAATAAGATATCTACATTAAGGGATCCATTTTAAGGTTGGCAAGAGACTTGGCTCTAGAGGGGTTCCCAGTTGTCCATGGGGATGTCCCCAGGTAGGTCCTTGGGCAGCAGAGGAGAGGGTGCTTGAACTGTCCTTGCCCCACTATCACATTGATGATTATCTCGAATATCACCATAGAATCTTCATCTGCTGACAGATGGAGATAGAGACAGAGAGCCTCATCAGAGCAATGGACTGAGCTCCCAAGGTCCAGTTGAAGGGCAGAAGGACAGAGAAGATGAGCAAGGAAGTCAGGACCGCGATGGGTTGGTCCACTGACTGAGGCAGTGTGCCTATTCTAATGGGCTCTCACCAAATCTAGCTGGACTGGGTCCGAACAAGCTTGTGATCAAACCAGACTCTCTGATTGTGGCTGACAATGGGGACTGACTGAGAAGCCATTGATAAAGACACTGGGACTTGTTTTTATGGCATGTTCTGCCAGTTTGGGAACCTAGTATATATGGATGCACAGTTTCCTAGGCCTGGTTGTAGGGGGGAATAGCCCTGAACTTCCCACTGGACAAGGTTCCCTGCTCTCTCTCAAGCAGGGATGGGAAGGAAGAAGGATGAGTGGGGAAAGCGGGAGGGGGCTGGGAGGAGGGAAGGAACTGTAAATATTTGAATGAAAAAACAAAAAAAAGAAAATTCAAGGTTAATAAAGCATTTTGCGATCTAAAAAAAAAAGAAAAGGGGACTGTATGACATCCTTTTTCTTTCTCGCATTCTTTTTTTTATTATTTTATTTATTTATTAAAGATTTCTGCCTCCTCCTCACCACCGCCTCCCATTTCCCTCCCCCTCCCCCGGTCAAGTCCTCCTCCCTTGTCAGCCCAAAGAGCAATCAGGGTTCCCTGCCCTGTGGGAAGTTCAAGGACCACCCACCTCCATCCAGGTCTAGTAAGGTGAGCATCCAAACTGCCTAGGCTCCCACAAAGCCAGTACGTGCAGTAGGATCAAAACCCATTACCATTGTTCTTGAGTTCTCAGTAGTCCTCATTGTCCGCTATGTTCAGCACTCTAAAATTGCATCTTACATCATAGCACATGCAACTATAGCAGCCAATAGACTTTAAGGTCCCCCAAAGGCAAACACATAAAGTGTTATAGTTCTTATACCCAGGCATGACTGACATAAAACTACAACAAAGTATAATCATAAAATCCATTGTTTGGAAAGGGTATGCTTTAGGACATCATTAAGAATGTTTCTTTAAATCAAACACAGAAAATATGAACGCCTTCCCAGAATATTATAATTAACATAAAGCATAGGACTATACAGTACAGCTCTGACTGCAGAGCTGGCAAACCACCTCTGGGCTTCTGAAAGTACCACACCTCATCAGCTGGGAAGCAGATGATTCACAGAGGATACCCTGCTTCAGGCACATACTCATACAGAGTCGCTCTCCAACTGAGGCTCTCAAGACAAAAGAGGAAAAATGGAACCCATTTTGAAATGGAAGGGGTAAAAATCTATAAATGACTGTAATTACTTTAATAGCCATTGCAACAAGGATGCTAACAAAGGCCTGGTTTCTTCATGCGGGCACACATGGCTGCTCTGATCCTTGAGAGGGCCCGGGCTATTCTTATCTACAATCCTTACCTAAAGCCGGCGATTTGCTGAACAATGAGCCTAATTTATATCATTTCAATTCTGTTCTGATTGGACGTTTTTCCCTTTCCCAAGAGAAACATGACAATCTGCAAGTTATTTGTTAGAAAAAGCACAGCTCAGGCTGCTGTTTGCCAAAACTTCATAAGAGATTAGGATTTTTCTAAACATATCTCGGTCAATGGCAAAACAAGTACAGAGACCTTTGACTGAGAAATAAGTACCTGTCATGTGCAACTGCAGGTAGAAGAGAATGGAAATCTGAAGACAACAGGGTGCAGGTTCATTCTTCCTTGATTCAGAATATTTACATTGCTTTGCAAATTTGCAAAGCAGCATGCCCTATCTGCTGACTGGCTTAATGAATGGGACCATTTGAGACAGGTAACCCGATATCTCAAAGGCCACCACCGCATTTTGAGAATAAATATGAAAACAAAGAATATTCTTGTACATAATTCTCTACAGTAATATTACCATAAACTTAAAATCTAAGTCAACTCTGAAAGTATCATTTACTTAGACATCTCTTATTAGAATCCAAAAATACAGCATATTCCATTTTTTTCCCCAAAGGGCACATTTGTGCTTAATAAACTTCAGCCACAAATTAGTTTTTGGATTGATTCCTATGTTGTTGTTGTTGTTGTTGTTGTTTTATTTTACAGCTGATAAACACCTTTAGTAATGTGGCAGGATACAAGATCAACTAAAAAAAATCAGTAGCACTCCTATGTACAAATGATAAAGAGGCTGAAAAAAAATCAAGTAAGCATCACAGTTTACAATAGCCATAAATAACATAAAATGTCTTGGGTTAACACTAACCAAAGAAATGAAGACCAATATGACAAGAAATTTAAGTCTTTGAAGAAAAAAAAATGTGGAAGATGTGGAAAATGGAAAGATCTCCCATGTTCTTGGATAGGTAGAATCAACATAATAAAAATGGCAATCCTACCAAAAGCAATCTACAGATTCAATGAAATCCCTATCAAAATTCCAGCACAATTCTTCAGAGAACTTGAAAGACTACTCGACTTCATATGAAAAAACAAAAAACCCAGACTAGCCAAAACAATCGCCTACAATAAAAGAACTTCCAGAGGCATCGCCATCTCTGACATCAATCTCTATTATAGAGCAACAGTTCTGAAAATGGCTTGGTATTGTCATAAAGACAAACAGGAGGACCAATGGAATCAAATCAAATATGCAGATATTAATCCACATCCCTATGAACACCTGATTTTTGACAAAGAAGCTAAAATTATACAATGGAAAAAAGAAAGCATCTTCAACAAACGGTGTTGGCATAACTAGATGTCAACATGTAGAAGAATGTAAATAAATCCATATCTATCCCCATGCACAAAACTCAAGTCCAAATAGATCAACAACCTCAAGGTAACTCCAGTCATACAGAACCTCATTGAAGAGAAAGTGAGAAGTAGCCTTGAATGCATGGACACAGGAGACCACTTCCTAAGTAGAACTTCAGAACTTTATTGAGGCATGGCGGGGGGGCACACTTCTGCCTGCCAACCTCAAAACTTTTACATTGTTATTGCTCTGAAAAATTCTTAGGTTCAGCAAAGACACTGAGAGAAACAATTAATAAATGGGACCTCCTGAAACTGAAAAGCCTATGTAAAGCAAAGGACACAGTCAAAAAGACAAAATGACAGCCTACAGAATGGGAAAAGATCTTTACCAACCCCACATCACAGAGAGGTCTGATCTCCAAAATATACAAAGAACTCAAGAAATTGGACATCAAAAGAACAAATAATCCAATTTAAAAAAAATGGAGTACAGATCTAAACAGAGAACTCACAACAGAGGAATCTAAAATGGATGAAAGACACTTAAGGAAATGTTCAACATCCTTAGTCATCAGAGAAATGCAAATCAAAACAACTCTGAGATTACATCTTACACCTATAAGAATGTCCAAGATCAAAAACACTGATGACAACTTACGCTGGAGAGGTTGTGGGGAAAAGGGAACGCTTCTGCATTGCTGGTGGGAATGCAAACTGGTACAACCTCTTTAGATGTCAGTGTGGCGATTTCTCAGAAAATTAGGAAATAACTATCCTTAAGACCTAGCAATACAACTTTTGGGTATATATCCAAAGGATGCTCAATCATGCCATGAGGACATGTGCTCAACTATGTCCATAGCAGTTTGGTTGTCATAGCCAGAACCTGGAAACAACCTAAATGCCCTTCAACCTAAAAATAGATAAGGAAAATGTGGTACATTTACACAATAGAGTACTACACAGTAGAAGAAAATAACAACCTCCTGAATTTTGCAGGCATATGCATAGAGCTAGAAAACATCATTTTGAGTGAGGCAACCCACTTCCAGAAAGATAGTTAACACATGTACTCACTCATAAGTGGTTTATAAACATAAAGCAAAGAAAATCAGCCTACAAATCACAAACCCAGAGAACCTAGACAACAATGAGGACACTAGTAGAGTCTATGTAGATGGATCTAATCTACATAGGAAGTAGAAAAAGACAAGATCTCCTGAGTAAATTGGGAGCATGGGTACCTTAGCAGAGGATTGAAGGGGAGGAAAGAGGCAGGAAGGGGATCAGAGAAAAATGTAGAGCTCAATAAAAAAATCAATATTTTTTTAAAAGATGCTGAAATCTTTGGGGAAAAGATCAGACCTTAGGAAAAAATTCTTAGGCTCTTCATGGTTTTGAAATGATTACTTTAGTCTTATGAAAATTTACATAAACTCAAAATTCCAACAACATACTGTTGTGTCTTATCAGCCAAAAATTAAAATATTGACAATGAACATAATATGAAGCAAACAATAACTACAGTGCTTTCAGGGAGTAATGCAACAATATTTTAATAGTGCAATGCAGAAAACATGAAGAAACATAAAACTAACCTCAAAACAATGACCTTGAAGAGTGGGAAAAAGAACCAATGAACTTTCACTTGTTACATTATGTGTAACCTATAATCCTAAATTTTTCTCAATGAATATTATTACTCCTTTTATAACATAAAAATAGTTTCAAAGTAGGTAAGTGAATCGACTAATGAGATCTAGGAGTTGTGAGACACTGATCATATCTTTGAAGTAGTCTTTCAACTATTTCTCCCTGACATGATAATTATAATTACTGTACACCTTTTGCTGTCAGTAATATTTAATACATATATAGAATAGTTTATAAGATAAGGCACCATATAAACACACATACGTGAACTGAGAGTAGGATTTTACAATTCCTTCATTTTCAAAGGATGTCAGTTAATGAACACCACCAATATCAATTGCTTCCTTCATCCACATTTGGTGACTAGACCAATGGTGCTAGTTACCCAAGTTCAATGGGCTCTAAATGAGATTACACTTGGAGTATTGCTACATATTTCCACTGTCCTAGTCAAGTGTCTTCTTTATCAAGGTGCACAGAAGATTCTGGCCACTTCCTCCATTATCAGTTTATAGCCCAAGGGCACCTGATAACTGCTCCACTTAGTCCATTTCCCACAGCTCTTAAACAAAGAAAAATTAAATGGAGATTCTTGCAGGCTATTTTTCCTTATTGCATAGTAATAAATATAAAGGAACGGAACTGAAATACACCTTCTTAAATAAATAATAAAACTGATAGATTTCTAGAATTGTGAAGCCTTGAATCCTATGGAACTAAGTCACCAATCATAATTTCCTTATTTTTACAGTCAAGAACTATCAGCATAAGGGGTCATGGTCATAGCTGAAGAAAGGTTTTGTCAAAACCAGAACTAAGGGTTTTTCAACTACCTGAGTCCCCTTCTCTACTTTAAAGAGCATCTTTCTCTATGACTACTGTATGTGTGTGTGTTTTCTCACCCAGAATAAATACCTTCCTTAACTGCTAATTCTGTCTGTGTGAGATTTATCTGCTGGTACTTGTTGCACTTCAGGTCTTTCCTGTCTTTTCATTGTTTAACCCTCCTGCTCAGGCCACCACCAAAAACTCTACACTGTCTCTTGAAAAGTCTCCCCAATGGGTGGGGGACTATTACCACTGTGCTTTGTTGCTCATCAGAACAGGCAATTTCTACTGTAAAAGACATCACAGGGTTTGATTACGGGACATGGAGAAATTAAGTTGAAACCAAGCTTGAAGTTTCCTCCCTGCAGGCCATCATATGTGGTTCTGGAAGGTGGGATGAAAACTGTGGGTCTAGAAAAGTCATCCACCGTCTTACTGTTCTATAAACGCCTCAATCTACAATGCCAAACTTAAAGGCAGTATGTTTCCACTGGTGAATAGTGCCATGAATGTGCTAATTCACTACTTTCTTATTATATGAATCATGCCTGAGAAGAAGCAACTCATACTTGGTACTGGCCGGGATGCTGTGGGTGAGAGGTGATAGGTGCTAGGAAATAACCTACTACCATTATTTTGCTACATAAACATGTTGTCAAACTGCCTTCTAAGTACTTACATTTATGTCCATAGATTAGTGCTGTCTCAGCCATCATCAGGAAAGTTTCATATTGCAGTGGTCAGTGGTTAATGCAGACCCATAACTAGTCAAAGTGCTGAAAATAAATGAATGTATGCTCATCCCTTCATAAGTCTGGGTCAGCCAAAAAATTACCATGGATGGACGAGATGCATATGTAGCTCTACTCCTTCATAAGAGTTAATGATTGCTTGGTGCAGGCAATCCAATTTTCTTCAGTCACGTATCCACTAATAAGTTGTTCATACTCCAGGAAAAAAGCCTAGCACCACCAACACTCATGCAATCAACCTAATTAAACTTAGTGGAACACATACATACATACATCACACACACACACACACACACACACACACACAGAGAGAGAGAGAGAGACAGAGACAGAGACAGACAGAGACAACACTTAGACTTCATCTAAAGATGGAAACCACCCCATTCCACTGCTTTAATGCAATGCTCAGATCAACAACTCACTACACTTAAGTTCTGGACAGCATCTAAACTGCCTGCCATCCAAGACATGCTGAAGTCTTACCCTGTAAGACTGTGAATATCCATCCTAATGAATTTCTAATTCAGAAGGTCCCATTTTGGGCTCAGTATTTAGATCCCAAATAAGTTCAAAGGTGATTCTGATATGTGCCTAGCAACCATGCTCATAATCACCATCCTTCCAGGTGGACAGGTCACTCACCTCTCGCCTACCACATAGTGAGGAAAGCTAAATTCTGCAGAGGAGGTGCTTCCACCAGCTAACATGATTCTGTTTGCTCCTTAAAAAAATGACAGAGAGGATAGTAAATCACCATGTGATCTCTCTCTCTACAACTCGGAAAATCATGAAGATGACCATTTGAATGGGAAATCTTTTCTCTCAAAAGCTATAAGTGTCGAAGGCCTGGTCCTCCCTGATAGATTCAATTGTTGAAAAGCGGCTGGGTTATAAGATATCATAAACAGATTAATCCACTAATAAATTCATAATTTGAAGGCATTACTAGAAGGTGGTAGACGTTGAAGACAGTTCAGAGGGAGCAAGTCACAGGGCCATGCCTGCGAACTGGTCCCAATACTTCCGGTCCTCCTGTGCTTTTGGGCTGCTATGTGGTCAAAAGTTCTGTAACAAGGTAACCACTCTGCCATGATGTTCTGCCTCAACACAGGATCATAGCCATGGGACCGCGTAGCCAAGAGCTGAGATCTCAGAAACAGTGCCCTCAAATAATTCTCCCACAGCAACAAAAATTACTTTGATACACAAGAAGTACAAAAGTCTCCTCAAACTCACTGGAAGATTAAATGGAGTTATGTAAAATATGTCAATACTCTCTAGGTTGATTACAGTCAAATATTGTCAAACGCTAAAATGAGTCTAAGAACAAGAGAGGGGATATATATTACTGAAGATAGATATAACATGTGACATGATATCTATCTAGTCCCAAATATTACAAATATAAATTAATAATTTAACACACACACACAGAGGGGGAGAGAGAGAGCGTAATCACTGAAGAAAAGTTGGTCTACAATCATTACATATCATCTTTCCACAATGAAGACACACTTGTTTTGAACAAGTTTATTCTGGGTTTAAAACTGCATATTTTCACCAGGCCCAAAATCTTGATACTAAAGCCAGAATATTATCCTTTACGTGCTCTAAATATTATGCAGGAGTTTCCATGTAGAATTGTGTACACATGAAACATCCTATAGGAAAAGTCTGGGTTGTACATCAGTCAGTAATGTCTAGTGCTGAAAGTAGAAGTGCATTATCTATCACCTTAAAAGACAAGTTTATAAACTTCTACAATCTTTTCCAAGTCAGTTTTTCTTCTTTTAAGATACCCATTCAATGGAAATCACTTGAGTTTTTGGTTGGAGAAAGCATAACTCCTACATTTTGAAGGGATTTGGGTCTCTCGCTAATCCAGCCAGGAAAACCAACCATCCAGTCTAAGTTGTTTATGTGTCAGTCTTAAGAAATGCATTTGCATGAAATATTCAGAGATAGTCAAAACTTTAATCTCTAAAGCTAAATAAAAGAAACAAACACAAAGTAAATGTGCATGTTAGTTTGTCTGAGTGGAGCACACTTTTGTTTTTGGTTTGGTTCTATCAGATGTAGCTGGAAGGACAGCAACAGAGTTATCAACACTGAGGAGTTGACAGTGCATGGAGGGTCTGATAGGGGGAACAAAGAGAGGAATATTTAGGAAGAAATCACACAGCTCTGTCGGGGAAACACAATATAGAAGACAATGGCTATGCAGGAAACATGTTTGTCAAGTAAGAGGAATATATGATTCCTAAGCCCCCCTGATTAGCAGACTAAAGAAAGCTTCTCACACTCAAAACAACAATAGAAAACTTCATTATCTGACTGGAGACATCAAAAGGAATAAATTGAAACTCAGCTCCATTTTTGCTTTGAAAACAAAACAAAACAAATCAATGTACACCTTATTCTTAATCTAATGCTAATATTTACCCACAGATAAGTCAAGATTAATTTTAAATTTACTTCCACCATAATGTAAGAACTGCCTCTTGAGTTTCTGCTAGTTTATTTGACCTGGTTTTAAACACCTTTATTGTTTAATAAATATTCATTATCTGACTGAAAACAAAGAAAATTAGGGGCTCAGTGACAAGAGGACAAGCTTCCCTATAATATTAAAAACACTGACAACACCCACCCCGGGAGCATAAGGGAGGAAATCGTTGCATCCTGAACCTGGAAGCCTGACTCGTGAAGATAGCCCAACACTAGAACAATAGACGTGATGCATATTACAGCAAAGCCATATGTTATATATGTGCTTCAAAACATCATCAAATTTAAAATACATCTCATAACTACTGACTTATCAGACAAACCTTGATAAATCAAGATAAATATTTGACATGGTCTCTCATTAGAGCTGAATTTTTAGAAGTTCATTGTGTTGGGCATCACACCCGATTAGCATGCAGATCCTCAAGCAAACGTCTAGTGCTAAGATATCTCAATGGTTGTTAAGTAATTTAACAAACCTTAGCAAAAAAATTATATGTTAAAGACGTCATTAAAAATCTATCCTGAGAGAAAAATGTAGAGCTCAACAAACATAATAAAAAAAAATCTACCTTGTGGGGTTCTTATGTGTAAATATAAACCTCTCTTATTTATAGCTATGAGTTAGTTTCATAAATATTAGAATCTAGTCAGTTTAGTAACTAACCACACAAATGAGTTCTCTCTTGAATCCAATCTTAAGGTCTTAGCATTTTAAAAAACTGCTTCAGCTCTCAACTCAGGTAACTTGATCCTGGGAGCTACTCTTTCAGCATGGGGATGGAATGGTGTGCTTCTAAGTGACTAAAACATCATAAGGCCTAGGGTTGCAGATAGCTCAGTCAATGAGGCACTGGGCTGGCAAACATGAGGCCCTGTGCTAAATCCCCAAAGTCCACATAAAAATGCCAGGGGTGGTAGTGTGCACTTAGAATGCCAGTGCATGCCAGGAGAGAAAAGATCTCTGGAGCTTCTGTACCAACAGGCCTAATCAAAGAGACCCTTCCTCAGAGACAAGGCAGATGACACCCGAGGCTTCCTCTGACCTGATGTGCGTACATGTGTTGGCACATATGTATACTGCACAAATTTATAAAATACACATATAAAAATCATTAAGATATTATAAAGAACATAATACAGAAGTTTTTTCTCAATTTTAGCCACTAGAACATCCTGAATCTAAAAACCACATAAGACAACAGAATACAAAGATAAATTCCTTAGAATTTGGATCTGTTGGCCAAAATTCAATCTCAAAAATCCACCAGCAGAGGCAGGTGGATCTCTGTGAGTTCAAGACCAGCCTGGTCTACAGAGCTAGTTCCAGGACAGGCTCCAAAGCCACACAGAGAAACCCTGTCTCGAAAAACCAAAAAATAAAATAAAATAAAATAAAATCCACTGTTGGCTGTTCCATTAAGTAAGCTTCAAAGTTGGTTTGCATTCCAGCATAGCAGGCTACCATTGGCCGACAGAAACATTTCATAGGAAGATTCTTCCTCTTGTAAACTACATAGTGTAACAATAATACCTAGAGCATATTTTTTCTTTTTTTTTTGGTTTTTTGAGACAGGGTTTCTCTGTGGCTTTGGAGCCTGTCCTGGAACTCGCTCTGTAGACCAGGCTGGTCTCGAACTCACAGAGATCTGCCTGCCTCTGCCTCCCGAGTGCTGGGATTAAAGGCGTGCGCCACCATCGCCCGGCCCTTGAGCATATTATTAAGATTACATGACAGAAAATCTGAAAATCGTCTAGCATAATATCAAATATACCTGATAAATTTTGTGGCTTTGTAGAGGCTTGACTCCAAGAGGTAAACAAAGTGTCCTCAACAAAGAGGAAGAACTTCTTAAGTAAAGAAAGCGATAGGATACCTTCAGTTTCATGAGTCCTTTCTAAACATCCAACTTTCCCTACAAGGAGATGGATGGTGCCCACCATGTAATAGGGAACCATTCTACACACACGACATTCTTTCATTCATTAAAAGCAAACAGTCTCCTTCGGGTATACTCCCTGACAGGAAGTATTCCCAAATCCTTGAAAGAGCATTGAAATACCCATACCTTCCATCATTTTCAAGAAATGGGAGCGTGTGTAAGAGAGAGATTAGTTTGATCATGAATTAGGAAATTTTTATTTGCCCAAAGTAAAAGCCTCCAAAAAGTAGAAATTCCCTTATTAATAAAACAGTTTCAATATATTAAAAGAAAAACTATAGAGGCCAAAAATGAAATGTGATTTATAAAGTCATGATTTTTTAATGACAGTATAATAATATATTGTTCCACACCAGGTTTTCATAGTATAAGCTGAAATTTCTTCTGGATTTTTCTAAATAGTCACATTGACTCTTCTTATTAGTCATTTATTTCTGTTGCTTGTACACAAAGGGAAATTCCCATAAAAATCAATCCATGCAAAAATATTTTCACTATAGTTCAAAAATAAAATATTAATTGCATGTACATAGACTTCATAACACTTTCATTTTTTGACAAGGTTTCATGTAGCTCAAGTTGGTCTCAATCTCATCACACAGTGTAGGCCCATATTTTTACATGGTATGGCAACCAGAATCTCAGGCCACAGTTTGCACCTACTGCCCAGGAGGTGGTCATCCCTAAAAAAGGGTCAGGATGTGGTTCTCCTCCTTCTTTGTAATTTGGAGGACACCTGAAAAGAGATGATAATTCGGCCTACATGACAGAGCTGGCATACAGAGCAGGAAGACGTGACAGAGCAAGCATAGGTAGATGTAGACATGACCACAACTATTTGCCTGGTTACCTAGGAAACAAAATGCTAATAAATTTTCTCCTCAGTTTATGCTTTGGTATATAAGGCTGTTTGGATAATAAATGCAGAGAAATTTTCAGGATGTGAACTCAGGATTCTATGAGGGGTCATGGAGAATCTCTCTCCCAATAAAGCCATGTGAGTTGTCTCAATTACTTGCACACATACCCTCTGGTCCAGAAAAGTAATTTATGGTCCAGGCTGGCACTAGACCACGACATAATGGTGCCCGAATGCAGGACTGATTGGTGAACCCCAAAAAACATGAAAGAAGTGAACAGATGTACAGAGGAGAATGTGAGAAATCGGCCAGAGAAAATTGCATCACAGGTAGATACTTGAGTAATGAGTGCTCAGAAATAGAGAACAGAATTGAAAGAAGTATAGAGAAGCGGGAAATTTAAATCAGGAGTAAAAATTTATAAATAAGTTATATATATATGGAGCAAAACATAGACAGAGATATTTATAATCTGTAAGTGTGATAGATGGCAAAAATACAACTTTTATCACTTGCTAAATGGGTAGGAAAAGTGAAGAAAATATTATATTTGGCCAAAGAATCGCATAGGTTTCCACAAAAATTGTGGCAGTCCCTACACATGCACTGTAGCTGAGTTCCAGCCCGCACGCAGTAGCCGGCATTCCATCTGTATCAAAGATGCTGTCTTCCCTCAAATCAAGCTCAGCAGCAGTGCTTCTAAAATAATGATGATCAACCTCAACAACATTAATCCAATCAAAGGACTTGGAAACACTCCTATGCCTGGGACAGTCCCTAGAAATCTTCATGTAATTGTCTTGAGATATAATTTGCAACATATAGAACATGGAATTTTCAGTTCCCCCGAAGAACTCTAATGAAAGCAATTTGAGAGATGGAACTTTCCAACATTCAGATTGTCACACTCAGAGTCACTCAAACCATCAGAGTGTAAGCTTAGCCCATCAGATGTGACCAGACATATATAAATATACATTTTCATCAAGGCTCTGATCTTTGCACTCTATGGTAGACAGCATCCATGACAATTTCTAATGCACCCACCCTAAGGACCAATGCCTTTGTGCAGTGCATTCACTGCACACTAATACAGTGACTCTCGGGATTGGCCACAAGTTCAGGAAGCACTAGTAATCCAGCACTTGAGGCTTGGCTTTTGGAATGTCTCAATTTGGCACCCATCTGCCATGTTTTAAAGAACAGTCTGGTTAGAGAGAAAAGCCAGTTCAGGAGCCCCAGACAAACCAGCATGTGGTGGGAAAACACAGCACCCCAGCTATGCCAGGCCAGACCCAAGGGAGCAGTGTTGCTGGAACCACACTGGACAAAGAATCCGCAGCTGTTGTCAAAAGTAGCTACATTTGGAAGTAGTTAGTGACTCTGCAGATAACTAAATCTCTGAGTCCTGCAGTAGCATCACGTCCAGCCAGCACACTGCTCTGAAGTGCCACATGCCAACTCTGGGTTTGTTCAGGCTCGTGTGCAGACAGACAGACAGACAGACAGACAGACAGACACACACACACACACACACACACACACACACACTCAGAAAACCAGCCATTTGTTGAACAGAACAAGGGAATTAGAATTACAGAAAAGGTTCAAAGTTTCATATCAGTGAGACAAGCTGCTTGCAGCCCATGGAATCCATGTGTGACATGAGCTCAGGACCAGATCCCACATCCACTCAGTGTGTTCCCTCACTTACGTTTTTAATATAAAAGAACTGTCGTTCCTCTTAATACATTGGGGATTAGAGCAAGAATTCGGGGGTCTTCTTAAACAGTCCTGGATATTGATGACACGTACAGGCCTGGGAAAGGCAGCTACAGGCCTCGTTTACATATAGTTTCATTTAAAATTTATCAGACGGTAAGTCAAACTGACCCTTTATTTCAGCATCAAAACATGCATTTCTATATCCTGCTGCAACTTTTGTACTAGTTTTTAAACATTCAATTTTTATTCCATAAAAAATCATCAAAAAGCCGGGCGATGGTGGCGCACGCCTTTAATCCCAGCACTCGGGAGGCAGAGGCAGGCGGATCTCTGTGAGTTCGAGACCAGCCTGGTCTACAGAGCTAGTTCCAGGACAGGCTCCAAAGCCACAGAGAAACCCTGTCTCGAAAAAACCAAAAAAAAAAAAAAAAACCCAAACAAAAAATCATCAAAAATTGAGGGAAATCTTGATAACAATCGGCTGCACGTTATCATTTGTTATCTGAAGTGTTAGTGGCAAGAAAAACGTCTGAAAAAGAAGAGTAAACAATTTAAGACATTGAGCTTCATAAAGAAACCTCTAGCAAGTCTCTTTGGATAATCTAAATAAGGGAGTCAATCCCGCGCCCTGGAAGCAGAGCTTGCAGCCCACTTTTTAGATATAGTTGTTGACGTTCTTGCAATTGGGAAGCCAACCAGCACTCTTCGGAGGGCAGAATGTGGCATGTTTCTCTGCCTAAAACACTAGGCCACATGCTCAGTGGCTGCATTATCAACTGTGTCGTGATCATCACGCCTCCGTTCATCCCTGAATTATAAGCAAGAGGCAGGATGCAGCTGTTCTCAGAGCAGTGCTGAGATGGACTAGCATTCAATCAAAGCACGCCACCCACAGCTCACCATGGACCCTGACCACTTAAGATACTAAGTGATTAACAGTACTGATGTCATTCAACAGTTTTGCTTTATTAAAATACAAGTTCTGTGTAGAGAAGAGCTTTTCCTCTGCTAACAGCAACATTTTCATTCTTTTAAAAGGACTCGTGGATAGAGATGGTTCTGAAAATATTTGCTCAAAGAAGAGGGAATATTGTTTTTCATATTTTTTAAATGCATCCTCCCTCTACACTTTGGTTCGTCTACCCCACCAGAGAGAAACTATTGCACACCAAGCAGGGACTGCTCCTGCACCCAGTGGTCACTACCATGTGATAGGAACCCTGTCAGCACAGGTTTGCCAGTAATTAATCTACTTCCTTCCTAGGTACATTTCTCACTAGTGTCTGTGCGGGTTGAAAAGTTTCTCAGTAGTAGTGTGACTTCGGGCCTATACAAGATTGAAATTCGGAATGATTCATCTAAGGTTTCAATCTCTACCTTTAGGGGAAAGAAAAAAATCATCATTTTCCTATTGGAAAGACTTACTGAGACAGTTTCCTACCAGGTGGTTTGGAACCAATGGATCACCACCCAGGAACACCTGAACGCTGCCCTGCATTGCCCTTCACAGGCTTTCCTTATTCAGAGGCTCCCACTAACTTGAGACTCTAGCAGTCTATCCCGCCCCTTACATCAGTTTAAATTCAGTACCTGAACCACAGTTCTAAGGCTAATATGTTAATTCTACTTTTTACCATTTAATTAATCACTTTGGAGACATCAATCCATTTTTTTGTGTGTGCGTAGGAATTAAAATAACACAAAAGCTGTGACAGACATTGAATATTTAAACATGTAAATCACATGCAAATAGCACAAAATGTTTTGGCAAAGAACCTGAAACTTAATTGGGAAAACTGAGGAACCCAGTCTTTAGAATCTAATGATATTGTGGTTCCATGTCGGTTGTTTTCCAGTATTCACTCACTAATCAATAAGAAAACCGTCACCCAGGAGTAATCAAACATGCCTAGCGATTACTTAGTGCATGCTCAGTCCTACTTTGAATCTCTGCTAACCCTCATAATTATGGTAAACAATACATAAGCCAATGGTGTTGTGTAACCTCTGTACTTGAAGGGGAGCCAAGTCTTCCCTCTCTTTTATCCTAGTCCTGGCAAACTCAAGGTAATCATAACAGCTGTCTCAGATCACGAGGTAGACACAGTCTACCTAGACCAGTGAAGTCAAAATGATACCAGTGGGCCCCTAGCATCAAAGGGCACTAGCCACCATGAGGTTTCTTTTATTTTCATTTTTTGTTTGTGGGAGTTTTCCCTGCATATGGTGGGCAGCTCTTCCTTAAGTCCCTCTTATACAGCCTGGACAGAAGTCCCACAGAAGCAGAGAAACCCATTACTCTATTTGATGCCTAACTATAACTGATATCACAGAGAGAGGGAGGGGGAGGGAGGAGGGAGGGAGGGAGGGAGGGAGGGAGAGAATTATGCCGGGACCATCTGGCTTGGATGTGCATTTTACCTTGCGCTATTTCCCATAACAGAATTGAAGACTCAGCTGGACTCCCGTTTCACGAATGAGAAAATTAAGTTATGGAGAGGTTTAACTCCTTTGCCCCACAGTCCTAGAGTCAGGCCTGTGCTGCTGTGCACTTCTATGCGAATATCAGCAACCAATACGTGAGCCTTTGACAGTGCCAGGTAACTTATAGAGATAAGGGTGGTACAGTTCACAGGTAGAATTTTTCATAATGACGTCATGTAATACTGTCACCTTTAGTGTCACAGACCTTTGTGCTATCCATTCATGAACCATGGACAACACCACACATTGGTAGAAAATGCTCAATACTGTTTGGGACCACCTAGCTACAAGGTGGACAAAAGTTTATACAATATTCCTTAAAGGGCAACATTTCCAAGCTTAGGAAATCCTAGTCAATAAAATTGTAACTATCCACAACTCTTAGTGAAAACTTCTCACTCCCAAACAGAACTAAACTTTCACTTAACAGTGAATTTTTTCTTGAATATAAATGACAAAATAGTAAACAAGTCACATTCCTAGAGCTCAAAGGCACCGTTTTACCCATCCTGCACATGGTACGATTTTTATGCTGGATTAACACTTCTGGTTTTACCTAAATCTACCTAAAAATTGAACTTAATGTCAAAAATATCTCCCTTTCAGCCAGACAATCACTTGCATTTTTCTCTTCAAGATGATGTTACAGACAGGTGATGGCAGAGACAGGAAGTTTGCTGCAAGTCTGAAGCCAGACTGGTCTGTATCAAGGTTCAGGCTGACAAGAGCTTCACAGCAAGCTCCTGTCCCAAACAAACCATGGAAAGAAAAGAATCTAAAAATAGTGGCATAAATGAGCTGTTTGTGTACTGTTTGCCTGTATGGTGTGCCATGGAAGGTTCTGAGGGTTTTGCAGTACTCACCATGTTTCCATTTAGGTCTAGGAAAATCCCATGACCTAAATATCTGAGCATGCAACTGAATGTAATGGAGATTAGTGACGAATGAGAGAAAGGGCATTTGACACAAATCATCTGCAGGCCCAAGGACTTGCCAGTGGTTTATAGGTTGAGATGGAACAAAAAGGAAATAGAGGATCCAAGAGACTAGGCTTCCCTGAAGAAGTCATAGGAGCTCTTCCCAGACTCTAGACGGAGTATGCAACTGAATAATGAAGTTTACTGATATGTAAGTCAAAATAAAAGTTTGTTGGACTCCACAGTTTTAAAATTCAGACAAGGGAGAATATTCAAATTAATTTAAAGACCTATTTGGTTCACTGAAGTTACAAATGCAACAGACGGGCACGAGCGTAGAGCAGAAGCCCACTTTCTAACATAATTCAAGGCCAGGCAGCTGGCCCCAAGGGTGAAGACGCCACCCAGCTTGGTAACCTTAGTTCCGCACCGGAAACCCCATGAGAGGAGAGAGTGCCTTCAGATTGTGTCTTCTGACTTCTACACAGTCTGTGACACACACTTATGTGTGTGAATGCATATATACACATGCAAAATATTAAAAATTTTAATTCTAAACCCTTCGTCTGCTTCCTTTGCAGATACTTAATATGTCAGTCTGAAATCATGACTAGTGATGTGAACATCGCCCTTGAAGGATGACAGATGACCACAGTGTGTACTGTGACGAGGACTGGGTTCTAAGTCAGAGAGGAGACTAGAATGGATGAGATGCTTTCTTGCTGTTCTATAGTGGAACACAGAAAACTTCAGTGACTGACTAACCACGCCCAGGCTGAGTGCTCTTGGCTATCAGCAGCTTTGGCCACACCACATCTGCTCAGTTCATAACAAAACAACTACATAAGCATATTCCGCAGCTTCATCTGAACTCTTTGAGGTAAAGAGAGGCTCTGAAAACAGAGCATGAAGGAGGGGGTGGGAACTCTCCTCAACAGCTAGGTGAGGGCTGAAAACTTCACTAGGTCGAAGGCGAATTTAACAGTCCCTTCATGCCCACAGGTGGCATTTACCTTGAGTTTAATAAGACTGTCCCTACTGAAAAACCCTTTGGGGCTGTTAGAGTAAATGTTCAAAGCTGATTGTTTTTGTTTTATTTTCTCTTGAAGAGCGCCCCCTCGTCAAATTATATGTGCTTCAGACACTGTCAAAACTAAGTATGGGCCCAGTTACCTCCCTTAAGACTCAAATCATCTGAAACTTTAGCAACAACCACAAAGGCAACAATTCAAAAAACAGAAAAATGGGGCTGTTTTCATCAGGAGGCGGCTCTGCGACTCCTTTATTATGATTGTTTGCTCCTCCAGGGGCAGTGGTTAGTTTCAATAAAATTCACGGGTTATAGGAAAGAAATGAATATTAGCTTCTCCCACAGGCACACAGTATAACCTCGTTTTTATGTAAAAATCAGTCTTCAAACCTGGTAAGAGCAGTGTCAATATTCTGACTGTTTGCCTTTGGGGAAATTACTAAATAAGGATGCATTATGACTATTTTTAATGTAAAGACTTTCTACAAGTTGCTCAAATTATATTACTTTACCTGTATTCAGACAGTGTATAAAAATAATTTTTTCACAATTAAAAATAAGTTTAAAGTAATTTAAAACTGTTTAGATACAGAACATTGTAATGAGGCAATTATAGTATTTCTTTGTCAACAGAAAAGCAAATTAATAATAGCTCCCCTTCACTATTAGGAAATAAGATATACTGTGCATATTTTTAAAAAATAAGAGAGACTATGTCTTTGTGATATAATTGGGTATATCCTCTTCCAACCCTAAACTCTACTAAGATGTAGCAAATTTATTCAATCTTGTGCCACCCGTGTAAAACCCAGACATCAGTAACTTTTTCAAAGCTCCACCGATGTATTAGTTCCTTTGTGCATCTCATAGTCAAGACATATGAAAAATAGGTTCCATATCAAAGCTCTTTTCCCTTCACACATTTCAACCCAATTAGAGACAAGACAGATGAGTGCTAACATGTGAGCTAATTTTAGAAAATATATGCAGAAAAGCCAAATGTTTTTAATTACTTTAATATTTTCCACATGTAGAATTTTATCTCATTAGACATTACAACAATGTCTAAAAAGAAAAAACAACCATAGCCCTCAGCATTCCATAGGAAATGATCCACTGGACATAAATTAATATTTAGGCCCTGAAACATCTACCACTGGTAGGGGTTTGTACAGGACACCTATGAGCATCTTATTAAGCCTAGGTCACACACCTGTTTTTCTCTGATAGCCGCCTGAGGTTCTTGGGAGTTAGTTGTTCAAGCTACCGTCTCAATTATACAGGAACCAAGGGTAAAAAAATCTAAAGGTGGTATTTTTCTTCTTTATTTGTAACAAGTTTTCTAAGGTTGAATAAGTAAATTTGGAATAAGAAAGAAATTAAACCGAGTTTATGTTTCCACGAGATCATTTCACTGGACACTAAACCTAGGGAAGCTGGCAGATCACATGCTGAGCCACTGCTTGGCCATGCGTCCTCTCCATAAAATGGAAGATTTGGAAGAAAGAAAGATCTCGTTAGCATTATTATTTTGTGATATCCTAAAAATGCATGAAAATCTATGCATACAGCACTTCCTAGAGGCCAGCACTTTGAAGTACTATGGGCCAAACACGCCAAAAACTTTCTCCTGAAACAACAAACAAAAAAGCAGGCACCCTATATTTTCACAAGTTTTTCATGATTCAAATGACTAGCGTATCTGGAATACCACTGCCCTAAATCCATGGCATCTCATTAAAAACAAAATTAAACATAGACAGCAAAGGCTCCAGCACCCATTCCTACCCCGACTTTATACCTACTCCATATACTGTTGAATAGACTGTCTGGCTTCAGCCCTAATCCACACTCAGGGAAGAAACAATGTTTTCCTCAGTTAAGGAGTCACAGTAGCTAACTCCCAAGCTCAGACTTACACCAAACCATTGTGCATAGGCTCTGCCCCGACAGTTCTTCCTCTCTTCCGTCACTGTCGTTTAGTCGTCTGCTGGATGGTTTTGCTGTTGATGCTTTGGTTTGGTTTGGTTGGTTGGTGTTGCATTTGAATACTTTTCCTATGCTCACATTTTTCCTTAATGAAGAACCTTGTGTTAAGCCTCATTGAACAATTTCATTTTTTACCTATATTGACAGGTATTATCTATGTTAACTCCACAAAATACTTAAATGATTGTTATACATTGATTCTTTTTCTTTATATAGGATCTCAGTACTGGAAATAGCCTTCTTAGCATCATTCCAAAATATTGGGAAACCTGTATTTCCCCACTCTTTATATTTGATCTTAAAAGACAACCCTATACCTGGACACAAACAAATGTGATAGAATACCAGTTTCAACTTGTATAACACCCCACAGTGGATCACATACTTTTTTATAGCACTTTAACTCTTTTTCTCAATAATTTTAAAGCATATAACATACTGTTGCACATTTTAAAGCGTAAGTTCTAACTTTCTGGCATTTGGAGATGTGCGGCACAGCCCTCCATCTGCAGGCGGGCTGGGTCCCTCAAAAGCAGCACAAGAATGAGCAGCACCCTCACCTGTGAGCCGACAGCTCCAGTCTGTGAGCATACAAGATGGACAAGAAGCTGGGCTTTAGTAGTGTTGTTTTCCTGACCGCTCCTAAGACTGGACACACATGTGAGTGAACCAGTGAATTGAGGAACAAAGAAGGGAGGAACTCCATCAGATCACACAAGCAGAATTCGGATGGTCTCTCCACCCACGAGACAGCTTCTTTACTACAAGGTCATTCCACAAGCTAACCAAGGGCAGAGCACGAGGATGTGTATGGCAGCTTGGGAAATCAACTCTACTTTCATTTAGAGTATGAAAAATAAAGCCAGTAACTCACACCGATGCATATTAGAGTCCCAGACTCTACAAGCTTATATTTTCCAGGTAAGAGTGCCTGATCCTTTCCAAAGGATCCCCTGGAGAGATTTACTTTTGTAAATTCTTTTTTTTTAATTTTATGTGCATTGGTATTTGCCTGCATTTATGTCTGTGTGAGGGTGTCAAATCACTTGCAGCTGAATTACAGACAGGTATAGGCTACCATGTGGGTGCTGGGAATTGAACCTGTGTCCTCTGGAAGAGCAGCCAGTGCTCTTAACGGCTAAGCCATCTCTCCAGCCCTGTGAGTTCTTTCTTTAAAAAAAAATTATTTAATGTTCAACTGCCTGTTGAATATGAAGAAAAGCACAACCAGAAAAAAAAGGAGGGAGAATGGAGAAAGATAGAGGAGGATTGAAGGAAGTGGTAACTGTCCTCAGGAACTGCCTACAGAGATTGGAATGAGACCTACGTAAGTATACACTCACTCCACGTCCAGAATTTCCCAACTGAATACATTGGATACATCACTAAAGTGCTCATCATTCTTCATAAGAAAAGTAAAAGTCACAGCATCTGCTTTGCAGGATTATTACAATAATTAGAACAATGTATTGGGAAATTGACAACAGTACCTGGCAGAGACCAGATGGCCATGAAAATAGCCACTGTTCGCCATGTCCGGGTAGACAGCGTATTTAAAAGTCTCCAAGGCAACTTTTTTCATCTTCCTCAAGAAGTTGTCCCTTACTGTACATGTCAGTGGCAATAAACTAGACTCTGGCAGAACTTGAACTCTCCTCTGACATCAACAGATTTCAAACCCCAACTCCTATGCTGCAATCTATGTCCTAAACAGGAGTTTAGAAAAGAGACCTTAAGTTCTTTAGGGGCATTTGTGTCCTTCAGTCTGATGACTGTTCCTGTCTTCATTACCCCCTTTCTCAGACTAGATCCCCAAATCACACAATTATAGTCTATTACTTGCCAGTAATCATTCTCCAACCACCTCCTCTTCGGATTGTCTGTTAATAACAGCCCCACCCAATTTAATTTGTCTGCTTTTACTTCCCTAAAAGGAATGCAAAGTTTGGGGAAAACGAGTCACAGTAGCATCTTTTGGTCAAAATCCTAGATGTTCAACTTCAACCTCACCTCAGAAAACCTTTTACTCTTGGCCTTATCTCAGTCACTAAAGGTTCACATTCATATTGATACACATATTCTTCCTCTTATTTCTTCAGCTGCTCCCCCTAATTCCCATTTCCCATTGATTTAAAGCATCATTTGTCTTTATAAATAACTCTCAGTGTTCTAAATTGGCAATTGATAATTAGAAAAATGTGATATAAAGTTGAAAGTGTTTTTCATCCACCAAACCCATAGTTTTTTGTTATTGTTGTTGTTGTTTATTTGCTTCCTTTGGTCCTCTTAGAAGCAGAACAAAATGGCCCTGCACTGAAGGGGGGTTACGGAAGCTCTCTCCTACGCAGCAATCTTTACTGAAATTATCAGTGAGCTGGAGAGAAGGACGGAGCAGACAGGAAAGGAATTCACCCAGCTTCTCCACAGTTCTCTTCATCCAGAGTCACGAGAGCACAGCTTCATGACTGTGCCCTGGGTAATGTTGGACACTGAAGTCAGGGTTTGCTCAACACACTCCTAGTTGCTATGACAAGCCACCAAGGAGGGGAATACTTAGTTACAGCAAAGAAGCTGTCATATGGCTGCTTCATCCCTTGGGGAATCTCAGAGCATGGAGCAGGTGCTATCTTGGTAGGAACAGATCTGTGAGAGTAACTGACAGTTCCTCAGCACTGAAAAGTTACCATGTGATGAAACAGGAGAGAGAAAAGAGCATGAGAGTTCACTTAGGGAGCTCTAAGGAGAAGCAGTAGTAGGTCAGAAACCAAAATGGGTCAGCTAGTAGAGGCCCAGCATGTTCTTAGTACTTGTTATACCATTAAAGTAATACAGCATACAATTTCTCCTTTCATGCATATTTACCCAGAAATGCTATGGAATATATATTTATAAATGTTCATTCCTCAAGATATGTAAATGCAGTCTATTCAAGGTTAGAGCCTGGTTTTAAATCTTTCCCGGCTAAAATTAAGAGATAAAGAAGAGACCCATAAATGAAGATCAACTTCAAAATCAATATGCAAACAAGAATTTCCAAAGGAAGATCAATATGTAATCACCAAAATATTATGCAAAATATCATACTAGAGCAATGGCAAAACCATCTTGTCAACCCCTTTCTGACTTAGAAATAGCTCTTTCAGAAAAATATTCAAGTAGGTAACAAAGCAAATATTCCTTAATTTAATTAATATTTAGCATGTACCTACTATAAACACATGAGCCTATACTAAAGATAACACTTTAAAGGGGCTCTCAAAAGTACAAACACCCAAAAAGATGAAGTAAAAAATCAGAAAGAGAGTTAACTTATTCCAAGGCGGAATGCTTCTCTGGCTACAGTGGAGCAGGGAGTGTGGCATTCTGACCGCACTAAGACTGAAAAGCTAAGAGGTGGAAACAATGTAAACGAAATATTCTGCTTGTTGAAATAACTAGATACTCTTCCTAGGGAAGCAACACACCCTTTTACAGAACTCCTCCTCCATCTCCCAGTAAAACACAGCTACCCTCTATTACAACAGTCTCCCAAAGGACGCCTTTCCACAAGGAGAATAGTTTTAGAGTTAAGTTTGTGACTGTGCAAAGCAATCTGGTGACAAGTGCATGACAACCAAAGGAGTCATCTTATTTTACTATAGGAGCAAATTCACATGGGACTGGAGGCAATGGAATTAGCTACAGGACTCAGTGAAAGAGAGGATATTGGTCTGGCCTTCCTCTTGTCCTCTAAAGGAGCTGCTCTGATAAAAAAGCACACCAGGCACCAACAGCTTTCATGCTCTTCCACCAGGTTACCCAGATGCTATTGTCTGCTGGGCTCAAGGTGCAAACAATGAACTGAGCTCCAGCCTGCAGGCTGACTCCTTTCTTCCTTCTCCCCGCCTGTGCGAACCAGTGTTAGCTCAGCAGAGTCCACTCTTTCTACCTTTGTCTTCATTGTTAAATGAGTTTCCTCACCAGTTGCATATCCGTTTCTTTTATAAATTAATATACAAATCATTAAATTTGTAGATATATGCATGATAATGTATGTATATACATCATTCATAACTAATAGATGTTAAAAACTTTTATAAATATAAAGTTCTACTTACTAGAAAGTACAATTCATATTCTGTAAGCTATAGAAAAATAGCAAAACTTTAGAGTTCGATTCTTAGACTTGGCAAACATCAGTGTCTTCTACAGAACTTGTAAAAATATAATAAACAGGTGGCTAGACACAAGTCTCAATGTTCTCAAGTCAGTATGTGTATAGTAAGACACAAGAACATGCATTTATAACATATTCCCAGCTTATCACAAGCTGTAGGTTTCATTAGCACACTGAATTCAGTATGAGGGTCACTCATCATATTGTTTTCAGTTGGACAGCTTATACCTACAGAGGACATGATATGGGATTCCCCTCTGTATGCTATGAAGATATTTTATTATCATTGGTTATTAAAGAAGCTGTTTTGCCAATGGCTTAGTAGAGTAAAGCCAGGTAGGAAATCCAAAGAGAGAGAGAGAGAGAGAGGGAGAGGGAGAGAGAGAGAAAGACTGAGTAGGTGGAGTCAGGGAGATATCATGTAACTGCCAAAAGAGAAAGATGCCAACTGCCAACCGGAGCCTTACCAGTAGGCCACAAACTTGTGGCAATACACAGATTAGTGGAAATGGGTTAATTTAAGATGTAAGAGTTAGCTAGAGATATGCCTAAATTATTGACAAACAGTGTTGTAATTAACATAGTTTCTGTGTTATTATTTGGGTCTGGGCGCCTGGGAAACAAACAAACAGTCTCCACTTACAAGGACAGACCCCTAACCTGACTTTATACCCTGTCTCCCAACTGCTAGGATTCACACGTGAAACTAACAATACACACACGCACAAGTCATCAAAGAGGTGGTGTTTTCTCTAGGGTTGGAAAAAATAAAGGACCACCCTAGATTATTTAAGACTTTCCTACTTGAACTGTTAGAAACAACCATAATCTTAATAAACTCAATGCACCAGAAGAACAACATAGACCTCTAAGTTTAAACAAACAACTGAACCTGTAGGGTCTGAGGAAACACGGAAGGAAGACTCCGGACTCAAATAGTATGTGAGAACAAAGAGCATAGACTCTACCAGCACATGTGGGGTCACTCATTCGTACAAAGTAGCGAAAACCTGAGAGTTTCAGGGACAATTAGGTCATCTCACACATAACTGTGTAAGCAAGCGGCAGTTACACTGGTCCACTTTTAATTTGCTGAGGTTTAGTCTTTTCCTTTTTGGACAGACTTGCACAAGCTTGGGCATGTATGGACAGGACTCAGACAGGAGGAGGGGACTGCAGGATTTGTCCTAATTCCTGAGCCATAAAACCCAGTAGTGTCAGAAATGCCTTTTGATGTTACCTGGGTGGAACTGGAAACAGAAATAAATAACTGAAGGTGGCCATAAGTGAAGTTAGAGATGAATATGACATAATGTACAATTAAAAAACATCTGTGGCAAACATAGAAATAAAACTAAGGAAATGTGCTTGAAATTAGAGAGAATTATTATTTCTTTTAAGCTTAAAAGCCCCAGAAACTTCCTTTTAAAATGATCTTTCCGTGATTACAAAGCACTGCTAAGGTCCCCTTCTAAGGGAAAAGCCTCTCTTCTGAAACAGCATGAAAACCAAGTTGTTTTCCTGATCAAGTTATCATTTTAGATTATTATAAAGGTTTGAATACGTAAATGAGATAAATTCAACATCATAAACATATTTTTCTTCAAGAAATCAGATTATAAATTGTTAGGTGTGGGGGTAGTAACCCCCATGATGTCCACTGCTACATAATAGTTCCCTTTTGAATAGAGTAGACACTGTATGCATGGTAGGATGTCATAAGTACTTGATGTCATAAATTGGAGCTGACCTTAGGTCAGAGTATTTGCTAAGCCTCGTCTTGTCACATCACTGCCTTCAAAACATGTTCTAATTGCTGAAGGCAGAAGAGAGATCCAGAGAGAGAAAATGTGCTGCTGATGGCTTGTAGAAGGGGGGCAGATCTAGATCTGTTAAAACAGGGGGAGACCCTAGTCTACGGCCAGTGAAGATACCTGGACCAGACCTGGAGTGTGGCTGATATATTCAGTGACACACCACTGGAGAAAACTGATTTTCCCTTTGCAATCAGGTATTAATTGCAAATAGCACCCTATGATTAGGCCTGGGACTCGGTCTACGTCTCCTGCTCAGGGCTGGAGCCTTGTCTGCCTTGAACTTGTGCAGGTCCTCTGCATGCTGTCATAGTCCCCTCAGGTTTATGTGCATCAGTTCCGCTGTGTCTGGAAGATGTGGTTTCCTTGGAATCATTCGCCATCTTTATTTCTTACAATCTGTCCATCTCTGCTTCTGCATAGATCCCCGAGCCATGAAATGAGGGTTTGATAAAGAGGCCTCCTTCAGGACCGAGTGCTCCAAAGCCTCACATTCTCTTCACCTGCCCAACTGTGGCTCTCTGTTAATCACTGTCCACTCAAAGAAGCAATTCTCTAGGTGAGCTGTGTAGTGCCCTGGCCTGCGGGTATAGCAATATATTCATTTTCTTCCCATCTTCATGTTGGTGCTTTAGGAGTAGTTGCTTTTTCTTTTTGCAAAACTCCTCAGTGATTTGCACTATCAGCACCAGGCAAAACCAACAAATTTCCCTAACAAGACTACAAAAGTGAACCCTGGAGGAAATATGACTCAGTTCCACCAAGACGGCAGAGGCATCATAGAGGCAGAGGCATCATACCTATGGACTAAGAAATATTTCAAAGGAGGAAACTAGAGACAGCAGACAGGAGAGAGAAAATAGCAAGGTCATAGAGGAAGGAAGAAATGACACCAAAAGAGCAAATGGAGACAAAAGAGTCTTGGGTATCAGTATTACCAAGCCTTCCCTGTACACACTAACAACTCTAGACTCTGACTGAGGGACTGAGAACACTTATTCAAGCACTCGATCTTTCGTTTTGTTGTTGTTGTTATTGTTTTGTTTTGGTTTGGTTTGTGTGTGTTCATTTGTTTTTTCCTGTTAAATAGATAAAAAAAAAAAAGACCATCAACCAAGAGCTCAGCATGGTTTCAAAAAGAAAGTAAGGTTTTAAAACTACCATTAAATAGACAAGGGAAGGAGCCAGTCAAATTCCTAGTTTGTTGATTTTCGCCAAGAGGGGTCAGCAGCCAGAGGAGAGACACTGAGATAACAGAGCAAACGAACTGGTCACCAGTTTACCAGCCTTTGCTTTACAGCACCAAGACATCCTGCAGCACCTACACTGCCATCTTAAAAATATGTGACAAATGGGTGAATGAAGACAAGCCGGGGACTGAACTGGAAATGTACTGTAAGGCAATCTTTATCGTCAAAGTCACATTCTCACCAAAATTATATAACAAAAGATTAGAACTAGATTCTGAAATTCTTGTCACTGGAAACATAAACGTGAGGCTAAACATGCACGCCTCTTCCTTTCCACTGAGAGATGCTGCTCTGACAGCACGTATCTTTCTACATGTGCAGTAGGACAAATCCCGTAAGGATTGGCTTTTCTGTAAAATCTCTGTTGGCTAACGTGAATAGCAACTGTTTGGACAGACTACTGCTACTATGTTCTGCTTCTTAGCTTCCTAGTCAGTATGACATTTTCCAACCAACTCAGCTAGTCCATTTCTGATTGGTGCTATGCAACATGGTCTGTCACCTACTGTCACATCCCAGATGTCAATGGCTATGTGATGTGAGCGGGGAACGATGTCAAAGTTGTCTTTGAAACGCTGCCACTTTATACAAGTCTACAGAAGTGAACATGAGGACATTCCCTTTGATGGCTTTCTTTGAAATTCTCACTAGGATAGCCTGATGAAGATAACAGTTCACTAAATATTGAGTGATAGGGTCTCCAAGTTACTCACATTTAATATTTCAGGTACATATAAAATAATTAAATTTTAGTGACTTTACATCCCAACTATGGTAGTGGGTCATTTGATGATGCAGTTCAAAGATGATAATCTGTACATTTAAAGGGGTTCTCACCTATGACTTCAAATGAGTAAGAGATCCAAAGGCTGGTAGGATAAATAGATGGCACCACTACGTTTGCTCTAGTTCATTATTTTAACCATATTTACTGTTTATTTCATTGACAGTAATCAGATAAATTATTCATTATATATACATATACACACACATACATACACACATATGACAAAGTGATTTCTCTGGCTTTTATCTTTCAGATAAGGAAAATCATACCAAAGATGTCATGTCCTCCAACTAATATCCTGACTGTGTCTGCAAGACTGCCCATCTTGTTTCCTATAAAGAGTTCTCTTTCCTACTGAATAAGCAGTTTTTAAATGGATTATTCAAACAACCATAATTTAAACAGAAGATGGATGCCTCTAAGGGGGAAAAAAATCTAGATTTCTTTGCCTTCTCTTATATTCAATCAACTGTAGTTTATTTTAAAACTTCTACTCTGTAATTCAGTACAGAAATTCTTGCCACTACATTGAGTCTTATATTCCATTATTTATGACATGTTCCCATTTTCCTTCTTCCCATTTCTTCTTGCCTACCTTGAGGCCTCGAATCTGGTGAAGCTCAGTGTTCTGTGCCCTCCTTGCTTGCTGGCACACACCCATAATCTATTCTCTTCTTCACCTACAGCACTCATGACCTGTGTTACTTCTTCATGCACAGATGGATTTCCAAGTACATCCAGTCTCAACATTAAGATCATGAATGATTTGAAGATAGAACAGTATTTTATGTTAATTTATTTCTTCTATTCTAGTTCCACACAATTACTTCATAAATAATGAATAGCCTGATTATCTAAGGACCACCTTGCCTAGAAATGCTGTGTGCCTATTATGCAACCCCAAATGTTGTAGACAATCAGAAGGGACTCATGGAAGGAAGTTTTAACTATTCAGTGATGACAGAGGTCACCCCAAACAGTGAAAATCAAATTTATACTGACGAATAAAGCAATAATTTATAGTTAGGGAATACCTGGATGAATGACACAAATAATTAATTCTAAAGTACATTCTTGCTGTGAATACATTACTGACAATTGCTCCATGAGGGGCATAGAATCCATAAAAGACTTCAGTATGAATCAGCCATAACATTTAGAAACAACTGTGTTTTTAAAACATTTTATTAATTACTTGCCAGTATCTTCTAAGAAAAAGCCAAGCTAAAATGCAAAAGAGATAAAAAGAAGCTAAATATTAGAATTTTTATTAGCAACAACACTTGAAAATATGAATAATTGCCAATCAAATTTTATGTAATGAAACCAACTATAGCCACTGCTCTTTTAAGGAGAACGGCAATGGAGCATTATCAGAAGTGCTTTGGAATATCAAAGGCAACGCCACAGACTCCAAGGAAAGTAACACATAGAGGTTTCTCACCAGGAGCAGAAAATAATGAGACTAGTATTAAGGAAAGTGTTAGCCATAAGGTTGATAATTTTGAGAACAACATTTTTCATGTTCTTGTTTTGTGCCCAGAAGGCACATAAGAACTCAATATCAGCAAATTTATTTCTTGCATAGAAAAAAAAATCACTATTTCTTGCCTGAAGAAATTTGAAATTTATTCTCAGGTCATATTAGTAATTAAGCTAGACCAACTTGTCAATCACGGTATGGTAGCCTTCTTCAAAAATCTCTGGCTAGTCAATCTGGTTTATGATTGCTGTTACTGCTTTCTCCCATGAATTACTCTCCATACAGTCCATCACCTGGCCTCTCGCTGCTTTCTCCACCCCTTACAGACAATGGCTTTTCATGGGGCCCTCTTCATCATGGTTGACTCTCAGATACCACTGAAAATACTAAAATTGTGACCACATGTGATTTCCCTTAGTAGAAGAAGGTGGCTTACTGCAGTTCTGTGTTAAAACTAAATTTAGCACAAAGGACGACTCCTCAAAATATGCAATGGTAATAATTTGTTGTCTTCTGACAACAAGGATGAAAAAAACAATCCATCAAGCCAAATAGAAAATATTCTTGTTTGACCTTTAGAAAACTTAAAAATACATAAATATATATGTCAAAATTTTCAATTTTGTCTGGCCATTCTCAAGTAACAACATGAGCAAATTTAGCTTTTCACCTCCAACCTACAAACACATACAAAATGTGATAATTATGGATAAGAGGGATGATATTTGATTCAGAGCAAACTATAAATTCTTCACAAATGCATTGTCCTCATTTTAATAAAAAAATTAGAAACAAAGCAAATAAAAATCATGGGCTGAGTTACCCTAAAAGGAATCTTCCTAGATTCCACTAAGAAAATACTCTAAGTGATTTTGTTAGGTAAAAAGACCAATCTATAACTAATAAGTCTTTCAAGAAAATTAACATAGCTGACATAGGATGTATGTTCCTTCATATTAAAATGTGGTCAAATAGTTACATGAAAATATCAACCAATCATTTCTTAGAGATAGGTACAATATCAGAAAGTCAAGCAATAAAAATCATATTCCAATAGCCACATTCGAAGGAAAGGACCTCCTTCTTCAGTGCTACCTCGCAAGGGCTCTCCTTAACCCACTATGCTCATCAAAACAGAACAGAGAAAAACGGAGGTATGGACATCACAGAGTCTGGCCGTTCTCAAGTAACCAAGAGGCAGCTCGACAGTTCCCTGTCTACTCTCAGGGGCTGCTCCACTGAGCATCACATAATCAGAAAACTTGACAACGGCCACATCTTCAGTATTCATGGAGGCCTTGCAATCTTTCCATCCTTACTAGTGGAGACCAAAAATACCGTTTGAAACAGATAAATGAACAAGATTACAAAAAAGGGGATTCCAGTACGTGCCCAATAGATGAAATCACATATCAGCCTGCATTGCTTTGAACTTCTTGTTTGCCAAGCAGCACAGACAAGACGCCAACAATGCTGCCTTTACACAGAGAAAGTGTCCTCAGAGGGCACGGTAACCAACATGACTGTTCCAAGGGGCATCTGAGTTCCCTCCTGTGTTTAAATTATTGGACAAGCTAATTCAGCAGCACTATTAAACAAGAAGTCGTCACTGAGAAAACATTTGTCAGCCAGATATGAGTAGTTTACGTTACTACCAAGATGCAAATTAGACAGTTTTTTAAAATTTATTTTGTGCTCTTACAAAGTCATGACAATTTTCACTTCATAAAACAATGTCTTGACCAACTAAGCAGAAGAATTAACTTTCTACCAAGTATGTAGAATTAACTTTCTACCAATTCAGTCTATAAGTCCCAATACTTATCATTGGATGGAAAGCTTATTTAAATCTACTTAGATTATAAAATTGAGAAAATAATGATGAGGGAAATATCTCTGTTTCTTCCATTTCTGCTAATGCTCTAAGATTTAAATGTATTTAAATATATACAACACATGAATTATTTGTTCATTGAGTGCTTCTGTAAGACAGTAGAAATGTCACTGTGCTTCCCTCCAGTGTGCAGTCACTGCATACAGAAATGTTTTTACAAAACTGGAAATGGAGTAGAGAGGAGACACACTTAACCCCAAGTCTCCATGGACAGTGGCTGAAATCAAAGATTCAACTATAATGAACAACTACAGAACCACATCAGGGTTAGAACTGTAAATGAAAGGTGGTACTCTATAGTCAACTTTAGTTTGTGTTAATGTTGACTCATATTTTGAAGAAAATGCAATTTTCTAACCAGATATGAAAGATAGTATATTTTCCTTTAAGACAGGAATAAGGAGAGTTTCCCCCATAAAGGAGCCCTTCCAGTCTCTGGATAAACTTCATCTTAACTCCCCTGAGACACTGCCTGAATCTTACAAGCTGTATTTAATATGTGCCTCACATGGGCATTTCTAACTTCATCTAACTAATCTCATTCCCCATCACTGCCTTCTCTTTGCTATTTATCCTAAATTGTTTTACTATTAATCACAGGCTTTGTCACTATAATAAGATAGCTAGGATACTTATGGAGAGGAATGGTTCATTTTGAACTGTGGAGATTCGAGACCAAAACTGGGTAGCTCCTTTTTGGTGATGGTGGTGCGCTGGGGCAAAAATGTGCAGTATAGCAAAAATGCTCATCTTATCAGCCAAAATCCAAAAAGGAAAATAGAAGACTGAGATTCATAATCTCCACTGACCTAACACCTTGGCTCTTAAAGTTTCTACTAACTTCAGAAAGCTCCATCATGGGAACCATGCCTTTAACACATAAACTTTGGGGGGACATTCAACATCAAAACATAAAGGTGTCTCAAATTTTAACTGTAAGCATAAGTCATTATCCTCCAACTTTCTATTGTAGTTTAATACTAATAAAAAACAATGAAGCTTTAGCTGTGTATTTGACTAAAGTCAGAAACGATCTTTCTTTCGCAGCCTCACTTGCAGCTACATAATTTTAGGCAGTGATGGCTGCTGATTCATGTTCAAATATGGTACGGCATATAGTCTAGAGGTTTGGCAGAACTCAAGCTGGGCAGATCGCCAACAACATGTTTTAATATAAATCTAAACATGAATATGGCTATAAATTACTACTAATGCAAAATAATGAAAAAGAAATGTAAAACTAGAATGCTGGTTTCCACTTCCAATACTACCTTATGCACAGACTTCTATATTATATAAAAACAAAGGTACTATCTTCTTCTAGCCACTGCTTTTGGCATCTGTGAAGGCAAACAAACACAAGCAAACTGATCTAACAGCTATGACTAAAATTTACTGATTGCTTGCTGTTGACTTGGGGCCCCAGATGATGTTTCTGTGCTATTGTCTGTTGACAGGATCGTTTAAACAGAAACACACTAAGAACTTACTGACATCAATTCATATTTTTTTCTTTTGCAGTGTCAAACTGCCTGATTTCTTTTCCACATCTTAATGCAAGTTGCTTAATGGGATCCTTTTTCTTATTGCTTGATAAACTGAACCAATATTAGAATATGAATATACTGTTTTTACCTGATTCCACTAATTTACTTTAGGACATTTAAAATTTTAAAGAAACACAATACCATATTACTCTGCAAATTTTTACAGACCAAATGCAAAGAAACCTACCTTACAGACATGATTATGAAAGTCACCTGATAGAACTGGCAAGGACTGGCAAGCATATTAGGAATGCCCATGTGTCAATGAACCATGTCCATTCTTTTAGTTACTAACCAGTTCCATGAAGTTAATGCGTGAATTTTTGTTGTTGCTGTTGATGATATAGATTTAAATTTTTAAGAAAGCAATATATGTGGTGATGTTTTATTTGTGCTATAACAAACAAAGCTTGCCTGATAATCAGAGTGTCAAGCGAGTTACTAGTTAGCAATAGAGGCCAGGCAGTGGTAGCACATACCTTTAATCCCAGCAGTTGGGAGGCAAAGACAGACAGATTTCTGTGAGTTCAAGACCACCCTGGGCTCTACTAGATTGATCCAGTCTCAAAGAGAAACAGATCCAGGCAGTGGAGTATCATACCTTTAGTTCAGAACTTGGGAGTCACATGCCTTTAATCCCAACACTAGGGAGGTGAAGACAGGAAGAGAGAAGAATATAAGGCAGGAGGAGACAGGAGCTCAAGGTAGTTAGTCTGAGGACTTGTAGAGAGAGGATACCCCATTTGGTCTGAGGATTTCGTAGAGGTAAGAAATTTAGTGCGGTCTGTTCTGCTTTTCTAATCTTTCAGCATTCACCCCCTAATATCTGACTCTTGGTTTTTAGTACTAATTAGAATTCATGCTACAATATGTACTGGTGTTAAATTGGCACAATTAAGCCAAACACCAATTAATCTAATTTCAAGCAACAGAAATGACCTTATAAATTCCTGTACAGAAAAGACTAATAATGATATGAACTGACCAGAAAAAAATTCAAACCAAGAAACTTTTAGAGGAAATATTTAATAAACATACATTGTGTTTCAAAACTTACAAAGGGAGCAGAGAGGAGCAATTTGGGTGGATTCAGCATTCTTAGATTTATTTACAATTACAGAATCATTCTTAAATATTCTTGTTATGTGTCATTTTTATAAAAACAAAAAAATTCAGGTGACTACTTATTCCATCTAACTACCCGCCCTATGAAAAAGTAAAAATTTTACCTATTCTGAAAGCACATTAAAATAAAAAGACAATACATCACCTCAGGTTTTCTTTAGTTATTATTTCAGTCTAATTGAAAAATAATGAGTCAAATATTTCAGTGAATTAAGTTTGCTAACATGCAGTAACTATATGAAAAAGGGAAAATGAAGTAACCAGGAGGTTAGATGTCATTAAAACTCTGCATAATTTTATCAAAATTACAAGTTTTTAAGTAAAAACACATTATTTCACACAGCATTACAGTGAATTAAATTAGCAGTTAATTTACACTTTAAAGCTATCTACTAATAAGATGATCAAAGATTTTCATCACTCACATTTCTCTCCTCAAATAAGAGCTTTAATTTCAAATATGAACAGAAGGGCATTTGAAGGCAATTGGCCTTAATTCTTCAACTGTTTGCTAATCCACTAGGCTTTGAAAACATCTCTCAGTCTACAATATTCTCCATTAGCTTTGCTTGCTAAGAAATAATCGCTTCATTATAACTATTACAACAGACTACTCCATATAAAGTAATCCATAGGATGTCCTTCTTAGACATTTCATTAGAAGCATATCTTTAAAAGTAAAGCCAGATATTAAGGACAGAGATCTACGGGGCAAGAGGCAACTTGAGATAGGCCACTTTATAGCTGTTAGTAACCTGTATTGGTTAACTGACTATTGTCTCTCTACTGGATCAAGAAAAATTCCCAGTATGTATTTTATTCATGGCTATACACCCAACCAAAACTTCTTGATCAGAATAAGAACTTTACAGATGCTGTTTAAAGGAATACACCCTGAGTCATCATGATTAAGAGTCAAATGGTACAAACACTTACGTTTGTGTGAGCATGCATGTATGTATGTGTGTATATGTGTGTGTGTGTGTGTGTATGAAGAAGAAAATAAGACAAAAGAAAATACAATACAATACACACCCCATAATGAGAGAGACAGAGACACAGAGAGAGACATGCTGCTGCCTTTCTGTCCTTGGGTTTCCTGGATTTCCACAGAGCTATACTATATAATACCTGAGATTTCATACATGAGACTACTTCCTCTAACTAAAAAGCCATGTTTAGAGCATTCATATAACATTACAAGATATGCAAGACATGCAAATTTGCTCTGCCTGAGATGATTCAGCAAAAGCATCATTACAAATGTCAATCACTATGGCCATGGGACACTCAGGACAAGTTATGTCTCTAGTTGTCAGTGATTGACAGATGTACAAGCAGCCATATCTGTGGTACTGCTGTCCTTGAACCTGAGGCACATGTCATATCTGCCACTTCACCACCAGAGCCATCTCAACCAATGTTCTCATTACCCTCCGTCCTCCATCTGGTTCCCAGTTTGCCTCTCTGGGTACCTGCCCACCTCTTTCAATCCATAGAAGATTTACTGCTGCTCTCAGTGCCCATGTTGTAGTGACATACATATTTAAGTTGATCATCATTCCTTTGGGTTTCTGCTGGGTTATTTATTTTCTAATCCCTACATCATTTTTCTTATTCATATGGTGCATGAGATCCATACAAATCAAAGGAGAGAATGGAAATCGGGGGATACAAATGGGAAAGAGTTGGGATAAGGGTTATCAGACATTTGGGGAAAAGACTTGGAGAATATTTTTTTACTTAACGTGTAAGATTTAATTAAGAGGAAAACCCTATGGAAGTCATTAACTTTTTTAATGACTCATTATAGTGAACAGGCTTGAAGAAGTCAGATATGTAGTATGAAACCGGTGTCTTCGATCTGTATACCCATCTCAGATACCCCTGAATCTATTTCAAGTTCAGAGTTAAATAAGGTTTGGGTACTATACAAAGGTACTTAGGTTATACTATTAAACCTCAAATTACCTTATTTAGCCTGCAATGGCTATCAGGTGGCTCACTTCAATTAAAAAATGCACAAGTCCATTGTGACAAATTCTGGAGGAAGATGTGGATATATATCCACAAGTATATATCACAATATAAAAACAAAGTGGGGAAACTTATTCATGTTTTTTTCAGAGTGCAGCATAATTTATATAATAGTCCATTTCTGATGTGGGAGTCCCCTCTGTGTGCTGTGATTACAATTAATGAATAAATAAACTGCCTTGGCCTGTTGATAGAGCAGAACTTATGTAGGTGGGGAGGACTGGAGTGAATGCTGGGAGAAAGAAGGGCGGAGTCAGAGACATTATGGAGCCGCCGCCAGAGTCAGACATGCCGAACTTTGCTGGTAGGCCACGACCTCATGGTGATATACAGATTAATAGATATGGGTTAAATTAAGATGTAAGAGTTAGCCAAAAAGAAGATAGAGCTAATGGGCCAAGCAGTGATTTAATTAATGCAGTTTTTGTGTGGTTATTTCAGGACTAAGCTAGCCGGGCGACCAGGATGAACAAGCAGGCCCTCCTCCTACACATTTCGATTGCCTGCACATCTTTTAATGCTTGAATTTTTTGCTTTTATTAAAGAGTTTCTTCCTCCTTGTCCTGTAGATTAGAATTCCTCTCCCCACACTGAACAAATAACTCTGGCCATTTAAGCCAATGCTTCTTAAATCATTGTCCATACAATTGTTTGGGTTCTTGTTATGATATAGATTCATATATATTAAGATCAGAGTGGGCCTGAAGTTTTCATATTCCTAGGTGACGATCTTATTACTGGCATTTATTGATGACCTCATGGATATGAAGTTCTCAGATATATAAATATAACTAAGAACCAGCCCACACTGTTAAAACAGTCATGGTGAGCAATGTTCAAATACTAGCATACATGATAAATCTCTGAATGTTTATTACAAACATAAATCTATGATGCTCTTCTTTGACATACCTTGCTTTTATTAGAATGGAGGCCCATGAGCCTGCATGCCAATTCATTCTGATCCCCACTAGAGAATAATGCTCTGGGGGAGCAGTCAATGACTACAAAGCCAGACATTAGGCTGCAATTACATCAGTGTAGTGTAGAATGATGTTCAGAGGAGTGAGCTACAGCAAGGGAAGACTCAGTGCAGATGAGTGCACACACCGATAGAAGAGATCATCAGTGAGAAGCAAGGCCCCCAAAACCAGGGAAAAATGAACACAAGATCTTAACAGCGTCAGGAGTTAGAGGAATCAGAGCTGTGGTGGAGACCTTCAAAGAAAATACTCTGGGAAACATGCTGAGGCCATGCTCAAAAGACCTGTGACTCAGATTTGATTCATTGAACTCTTGGGAACAAATCAAAAGAGACAGAAGAGTTATCTGAGTGCCTTACAAGGCAACAAAGAACAGGACATTCCCAAAGCTTCCTTCTTTCAAAGACCATCTTATTTAAACTATCTTCCAAACTTCATACCAGGGAGCATGACTCAGGTCTTCCCATATGTTTTATACAGAAGTTTGGTTACAAAACAAAGTAGTCTGGGTTACAATTTATGATTTAATTAACCAAGTGCCAGAAATACTCAATTTTATACTCAGCAGCATCAAAAGGAAACAGCATCTGCTTTCAAAACACTGAATATGCTGAAATAGCTTAAAAAAGCAAATTTCAACCAAAATTCTTGTCTGGTGAAATCCACAGGAAAAAAGAATACACCCACTTAAAAAGTAACTGTGTTTTAAAATTATTTTATAAAAAAAGTTTGTTAAAATTTGTCAGTGTTGATGAAAATTAAATGTTATTTGGACTAAACACAAAGTTCTGATTAGAGAGATTTATTAAATATAAAAATGATTCGGTGGTAACTACTAATCTATTTTAATTATTATTGTATTATCTCAGAATACTTCTTCACTCTTGATCTCCGAACATTAGGATTTCTAAGAACACTCCTATCGAAAGCCACGACACCTCAATTCAAGCAGCTTAGCAGCAATTAGTGAAGCATAGTTCTTCTCACTTCAGGATGCCTGGTTGGTAAGCCTTCTCAATGCAGGTCTTTGCAATTGTCCTCCAATTTGCTTTTCAAGAGTAATTTGTCATCTTTCATTGCTTAGGCTATCTCTAATTGTAACATGGAAGTCATTCAGCCACTAAATGCAATATCATTTCTGTTGTATAGCTGCAAATGAAAATTATAGCACATCACCACAGTGCATTGTCAAGCCAGAAAGTGAACGGTGGGACCATACGCAAGGTGATTAGCTGGTAGAGCCTGAGGACTTCCTAGGAGGATATCCTCGGTCTTCTGTGTGGTTGTCAGAAGAACGAGGAATTCAGCTACCGGAGTTTGCCCCTTGTGAGGTTTGATAGAACACAGATAACTAAATGCAGAGGCAACTCGTGGGATGGGTGCTCAGAAATAATCTGGAGTTATTATGTGCATATTATGACCAGTTTGTTTTTCTGAAATAATTTTCTTAAGACAGAAACAGATTCTATTACTGTTCTCTAATAAATGGCAGGGATGACTAGTCATGCTATTTTTGTCAGGACAGTTTGGTGACAAAAGACAGAAACCCAAACTAATGCAGACAGAGTACAGAATGCATTGGCTCATGTAACTAAATCTCAGAAAGGGCAACTATTACATTTGTCAGGAAAGTAAATAAATAAAACAAATACAATACTATTAAAAATGAGTGGTAAATAGGGAAATTGAATGTTAGTTATTAATGATGCTTGAGAGGGTTTGAGGGATATTTGCTTCCTTTGGGGTATTTCTAGTAAGGATGTTATTGTTAGGCTTGAAATGTATACAGACACTACATTTGGGTTTTAGAGGGTTTGTTATGATATCTGAATCTATAATAAATACAGACAATAGAAAATACGGCAAGGTGTTTTGACGCTTCCAGCAAGCTTCCCATTCGTAAACCTTAGGCCTATCCCAGACCTGTATTCATCTACATTATATACTATATAATATATACTACAGAGGGCAAATCTGCAAAACTACATCTACTGTAGTAGATGTAGTCTGGAGGGTCCCATGTAAAGTATGCATGGCCCTGCAGACTCAAAGAATTAGTGAGAGTGGTAAGAACAACGAGGACTGTTGGCAACAGGACAGAAGAGGCGAATAGCTTCCCCAGTAGCCCCACCCTGAGCTCTCCTCTGAGGAAAGGAAGTGTGTGAGCTCAGAGCTAACTATTGGGCATGTCATGCCTTGAATCTCGAGTGGCTGGCTTTGTTCTGTGAAAAACAAGCAATAACTAAAAAGAGAAAGGAAAACAGAGTTAATCTCAAAATATTGAACCAGAGTCATGGGTATCTATGACTTTGTTGATTTTAACATATCTGTAAGAGAGTGGGTTTAAAACATACAAAAATGTACATATACAGACAGGTTGGGGACAGGGGGTTTCTTACATCTGAACACAGAGGGTCTATAACAACAGGCAATTGGTGACAAATATGGGCAGCACTTAGTCCTTTACAAACCTAGCAAAAAAGGATATTGACTTCCCAGACAAAGACTGGCTCAATAGCTGCATTGAGAAAGTGCAAGACAATCCTCATATAACATCAGTGTTCAAGTGATAAACAAACTGCTGTGTTATATACACAGGAGATTACTATTCAACCTTTAACCATAAGAAGGGAATTGAAATAGACATCTTTGACAAATAGAGCATATGAGGGAGTCTTAATCTTATTGGTTTTATCTTATTAATAAAGATACTTTGTATTTCAAAAACTTTCCAGCACATTTCCTCTAATCCTGACACTTGTGCTGACTGATTATGTGCCTGAACAAAATATAAATATTCAAATTCAAGAAAACTTGAAAACCTCACATATAATCCAAATGTCCTTTGAAATAACGACCAAGATCTGCAAGTCCTATTACAGACACACTGCAGCAATGAGATTTATGATCCTTACTTGTGTGCATGTGTGAGTGAAACGAAAACCTTTGTCTTCTTTTCACTTTAAAATCCCACGACAAAAGCAATGGAAAGAGGAAAATGTTTATTCAGCCCATAGTTCCAGGTTACTGTTATCATAGTCAGGAAGTTGAGGAAGCAGGAACTTGAGGCAGCTTGTCACCTTACATATACATTCAAGAACAAAGAACATGCAAGCTTGTACTCAGCTCACTTTCTCAACTCTAACACTGCAAAAGCCTGAACTTAGGGAATGGTGCTGCCTACCATGGGTAAGTCCTACCATATCAATTCATGGACTTAAAATAACCACCCACAGGAATGCTCAAAGGCCCTGCTTCCCACAGTCTCCTAAGTTATGTCAAAGTGACACTTTAATTACCACAATTACCGATTAAAACAAGACAAACTTCAGAAGACACATACAGGAATGCAGCACACCTAAGGTGTTAAACCGTAAGATGAGACGTGTTTTGGAATATGCACACATATGGTAGAAGACTGATATGACTAGGAAAACACACACTAGAAAGTAACAACGTATTACTCTATTTACTAACCTTAATAGCAAACTTATGCCCCCGGTACTTCTTCCACCACTGTATAAAGGAATCACATTAAATGGCTTTCCTTTATATAGATTATTTGTCACATAACAAAAAGGTCAGATATTTTTAAGTGAATACTGTCTTCCTTGTCCATATCAACAAAATTTCTGTGAGGCCCCACAAAAACCTCTTCCTTTAGAGAGTTATGAGCAACAAAATGCAAGTCTTCTGATTTTTCTGGCTCTTGCACTCTTCCCACTTCACTAACCAAAATACATATACACTCTAGTTCAAAATATGAAGGTCTTTACTCCATTTTTGCCTAGGGTTATAAAGCTGAAGGGTTGGTGCCTTAAAAGAAATGAAATGCAGAAATTGCTTCTGTATCTAATTTATAGGACATTTGCCTATTATATTTAATGTCAGAAAGTACAAAAGGTTCCTGGAAATAGTAAACTCTCATTAACCAGTAGAGTCATTAGACAATTCTTACACCCAAGTTCATTTGTTTGGGATTTCAAGACTCCCTGGCTGTCCTAGTACTCCCTCTGTAGACCAGGCTGAATTTAAACTCACAGAGATTGGCCTGCCTCTACCTCCCAAGTGCTGAAATTAAAGGCGTGCATCATCATTTTCCAGCATATACCAGAAGTTTCAATTCATCTTTAAATAATAAAGCTCTAGATCCTTTTATTAGTTGATGTGGGATTCCCCTCTGCATGCTGTGATTACCACTGATTATAAAGAAACTGCTTTGGACCTATCGCAGGGCAGAACACAGGTAGGCAAGAAAACTAGACTGAATGGTGGGAGAAAGAAGGTGGAGTCAGTGAGAAGCCATATAGCCCCACCAGAGAAAACACCTATAAGAATATTGCCAGTAAGCCACAGCTGTGTGGCAATACACAGGTTAATAGAGATGGGTTAGTTTAAGATATGAGTTAGCCAGAATTGCACTTAAGCCATTGGCCAAACAACATTGCAAATGAAAAAAGAAAGAAAGAAAAAATATGTTTCTCATCAGAAAATAACTACAGATGCACAATAAAGACAGAGTCAGATTTAAAAAAAAAAACACCTCTAAATGGGTCACAGTATATAGGCTTGGGAGAAGAAAAAGAGTGCAGAGAGTTATAAAAAGGTAAATTGTTTTTAAAAAATAAAGCAAAATCGTTAAAGAGAGAGAGTAAACTTGTAGAAAAAGTAACAGAGTAAGAAAAATGAGCCATGTAAAGATGGAATATACACAGAGAATCTGGATTATGCTTATTATTTGTTTTCTTTGAATTTTTTGACTGTGAATTTTTTGATTGTGAAGGGGCTAAGTACAGAGAGACCTTTCATTGTATGGGCTGCTAAGCTAAACCAAACATACATGTTTTCAAGGTATCTTGACTTCAAATTTTGTATTTAAGGATAAGATGCTTTGGAAAAGAGGTTCTGCTTTTGTTTTCACAGAAGATGAGAACCTTTGAATTAATTCCAGATTAACGTGATTTGATGGACCAAGATCCCCTGAAAGGGTGCCATGAATACCTCCAAAATTACTTAGCAAAACAAAACACAGAAAGCAGTTTGGAGAGAACTATGTCCAAATTCGCTAAATGATTGTTTATAAATGTGTATTTACATTTAAAGGTTGATATGCTATCGAGATGAATAATTTGCACTGGCATGGATCTTGGTTTATTGATACAAATTTAAGGTCAATTTTGTTATATGTGTATTTCTGCTCTTGATTAAGGTATTGTGTGTGCAGTTCAACTAAAAATATAATGTATAGTTAAGAAATATAGATTAATAGATAGTCATCTATAATAGTCAAGCTTGTAGTTATGTTAGTTAGGTTTTCCATATATAGAGAGATATATTTCAGTTAGGATAGGTATTCTTCAAATCTTTCAGAGACCTTAAGAATATGGCATTTAAAATGTTTTAAGAACTTAGGACTTTTCATGACAGTAAGACACATCTGCTCCTGGAGGCGCCAATTACTTCAAGAAGATGATGGGCATCAAAGAGGCTCCTCATGGAGTTTGTTAACCATTTGGGCAAGAAACTGCTCTTGCCTGGGCTACTTGCTTGTATGCTGTGTGAACTGGACATGCAAGGGCCCACAGAGAAATGAGTGCTGAACTTGCCTAAAAGTGAGATGGTCTTTTCGGGTTCCTGCTTAATGAAAGAGTCTTCCAGACATTCTGCAGGACACAGAAGAAAGTGACTGACAAACTGCAATAACAAGGCATAAAAGATCTTCAAATTTCCTGAGTCATGGAAAAGTGTGCCAGATACTATGGACCTGTGGGCTGAAGATGATTGGATGCTCCAATGTTACAGAAGAACATTAGGTGACTGTCTAGGTAGCGAGATGTCTCTGTCAATTCTAGAGTTTTGGAGATTGCTTACAATGCACTTCCTGTTTACTTAGGTAATATATCCTTCTGAAGTCTTTGAAGGAATTGAAGAATAAATAGTTGTAGTTATAATTTTCCTTATATATGATAAAAGATAAAGTAGATATAAATATTTAACTGTAATTCTTGCTTGATACCTGTTTTGTTATATGGAATTTTTCTGTGTTAAAGTTAAAAACCATCCTTTTTTATTTAAATAGAAAAGGGGAGGCGATATGGGATTCCTCTCTGTATGTTGTGAATACTATTGGTTAAAAAAGAAACTGGCTTGGCCTGATAGGGTAAAACAGAGCTAGGAGGGGAAAACTGAACTGAATGCTGGGAGAAAGGAGGCAGAGTCAGGAAAAAGTCATGTAGCCCCAAGGGGACAGATGCTGGAACTTTACCCAGTAAGTCACAGCCTTATAGTGATACACAGATTAATGCAGATGGATTAGATTAATATTTAAGAGCTATTCAATAAAAAGCTAGAGCTAATAGGCCAAACATTGTTTTGAATAATAGTTTCTGTGTGGTTATTTCAGATCTGAGCTGCCAGGCAGTCGGGAAACAAACTACAATTAGTAGTCATCTAACATTAGTGAACATAACTTAAGTAATTAAAGTATAAATACAATGTCAGTATCATAGGCTATTTATTGCACAGCCACAAATCATCTTAGAGTGGAGACCAAGGAGAGCTGAGTTTTTATCGCTGCCCATAGACATTAAGATCTGGTCTGTGTGATTTAGTTATAAGTGTTACTAGCTCAGACTCTGGAGTCAGACTGCCTCAGCTAAGTCCCAGTTTTCCATTTTCTAAACATCAAAACCTGGGAGTTACTTATTCCCCTTCGCCTCTGTTTTCCCGTTTATAAAATGGAGACAGCACTTGTCTTAATGAGTTTTAAAAACAGAGTTGATATGTGATATACTAAGAATAATGCCACCACATACATTAACTTTTTATTTTTATATAACAGATAATTGCTCTTCACATACAGTTATAATGTATTACACATATCCATTACATACATATAATTTTAGTAACTTAGATGTTAGTAATATCAACCTTATTAGCAAAATTTTACAACCCTTCATATGAAGCTTAATGTACAATTTACATATACACAATGCACTAATGAACAAGCAATGAAAATCAATCTAGAGTCCCCTTTAAAGCTTTCAATCATTTCATGAAAGTTCTTTGCAGGGAAAAACATGCATTATTAGATTTTGCAAATATGTGAAAAAATAGGACAATCAAAGGCATGAATTATCTAGATTACTATTAGCAAATAGTTGCACCAGTCCAGCCATGAGACCATAAATAAAATGATGTCCCTTCATTCGCAGTGCCAAAGAAATCAGGGGAGCCCATGACACTGAATCAAGTAAACTGGGAAAACCTATCACACAGTCATAAGGTAAGTTAAAGAGCATAGAGAATTTGTTTGATTCTGTAAACACATTAAGGGGACTTAAAATTTTCAAACAGAAACACCTAGCCAGGCGGTGGTGGCGCACGCCTTTAATCCCAGCACTCGGGAGTCAGAGGCAGGCGGATCTCTGGGAGTTCGAGGCCAGCCTGGTCTACAAGAGCTAGTTCCGGGACAGGCACCAAAGCT
>NC_022030.1:46884190-46885427 GCF_000317375.1 Microtus ochrogaster
TATATAGAGAGAGAGAGAGAGAGAGAGAGAGAGAGCAAGCAGGCAGAGAGACAGAAAGACAGGTATAGAAAAATTTTGGACCAAAATCAAGAGAACGGCTCACAAAGCTATCTAAGCTACCAGTTTCTAATTATGGAATCACTCCTCAAAAATCAAGGGTATTCACTCAAATCCTTAGGCAATGGAAGAGTGGGTGGAAAGTCTCTCAGGCAGGGGTGTTCACTCAAGTCCTTAGGCAATGGAAGAGTGGGTGGACAGTTTCTCAGGCACTTAATGAACCTAATCAAAAACACTGCTAACGGTGGACAAAGCCTCAGAATGAAGTTGAGTTTTTGATAGCACATCTACAACTATCCTAGGTGTTTATACCTCATATTCTTCAAATGCTTCCATGTAAAGCTTTAAAATAAAATGTTTCCAGACTATCTTAAAGAATATATTAGGTAGCAATTGATTGGTAGGGTAAAGATTTTGAACTTGCTTATATATTAGGATGACATGAGATGGACTGAAGAGATAGTTCATTAATTAAGAGCACTTGTTGTTCATGTAGAGAACCTGGGTTCAATTCACAGCACCCACACAGCAGTTCCCAACCAACCATATCTTCAATTCCATGGCATCCATATCCTCTTCTTACTTCTAGGAACACAAAACACACACACACACACACACACACACACACACAGAGTCAAAACATGCAAACACATAAAATAAATCTAAAATCTTTAGAAGAAGTGAGGAACACATTAATGAACAGACTTTCCATTTTTCCTCTTTCTTAGGCACACATGGAAGCAGCATTGGTGCCATCACCTTAGGCAGCATCTGTTAATCAACTAGAAACAATCAATTTCTATTATCCTAAGTTCTTGATCTACAAGGACTTAAACCAAATGTCAATCTAGTAATTTCTTTCCAAATATATCCCCCAGACCAACCTCAATATCACTTTAAAAATGTAATGGAGTCTACCAGAAGAAGCAGAGGGAGAAGAACTCATAATCAAGATATATTATGTGAGAAAATTATTATCAATAAAAGGGGGAAAAAGATGAAGGGAAACATAATTGCATTTCTACTAGAACTTTCCTGTAGTTGTGTAAGTGCACACATTCATCTGCATGTGTATACAGTGCATACAGGTGTGTATGTGTGGCACTCATCTGCATGTGTATCTAGTGTATGCAGGTGTGTATGTGTGGCACTCATCTGCATGTGTATCTAGTGCATGCAG
>NC_022030.1:46885527-46896486 GCF_000317375.1 Microtus ochrogaster
GTGGCACTCATCTGCATGTGTATCTAGTGCATGCAGGTGTGTATGTGTGCCACTCATCTGCATGTGTATCTAGTGTATGCAGGTGTGTATGTGTGCCACTCATCTGAATGTGTATCTACTGTATGCAGGTGTGTATGTGTAGCACTCATCTGCATGTGTATCTAGTGCATGCAGGTGTGTATGTGTGGCACTCATCTGCATGTGTATCTAGTGTATGCAGGTGCACTCATCCACACTATGGCCCGTAGAGCCCATAGGTTAACGCTGGGATGTCTTTCTCGATCATTCTACAACTTTTTTTTTTTTGAGACAGAATCTGTTAACAGTGCATGAAACTAACCAGTTAACTGGGAATTCAGTAAGATGCCCAGATCCTCCTATCCCTGTCTCTCCCAGCACTGAGGTTGCAGGCATGCACCACCACAGCTGAATACTTATTTGGGTACCACGGATCTGAACTAAGGTCCTGATGCTTGAACAACAACTATCCCTCTAGCCCCTGAAGTATTAACATTTTTTTCCAAAGCACAGAATAAACAGGCTACTCTAAGAGTCAAAACCATGGATGATTTTTTCTATTTTTCTAATGGTCCTGTTGATTTTTTGTATTTGAATAGTATTTAATTATTACTTTAAAAATACATTTCCCATTATTTCTCAAACACTTAAAAATTTACCATCTTTTAAGTTACTAATCCTTTAGTTATTAGCAAGTGATTAAAACTGGGGCAAATTATAAGTAAAATTACCCTGGGAGAAAATTTTTAGCCTATAATTCTCTGAAAATATCCCAATGCAGAAATGTTATATTATGCATAACATGAATGACACTAAGGTACATTGTTGCTGAGATGCAGATAATCAGGACCCAGCCTACGTAGACATATGTATGAGTAAGTGAACATCTCAGTTATGAGATACTACCACAGGGGAGCCTCTGCCTGCCCAGGCGCTAGGGAAACAGCGCCCCATCACTGTGCTCTACAGCAGTGAGCCGCAGACAGAATCAGATATAGCTTGTTCTGCGATACTATAACCAAGGTATCGGAAAATGGAGAGCAGAGTCAAATAAATTTCACAAGACCTAAGGCTGGTTTTTGTGACATGAGGAAACATAATTTGTAAGCACAAAAGCGGGCCTCAAGCACACAGAAACTAATGCTCTCCCTTTCGCTCCTTTTGTTTCTTTCATAACATATTTCTCCATGAAAATGGCACTCACGTGGTATAATGCCAGCCCTAAAGGTTCTTACATCTTCCTATCGGAACTCTGTCTCAGACCAGCCGAGTTATCCCAGCATTTCAGAACTGGCTAATCCTGGTGGAAATAGGGTTTACCTCTTCAGTAATAACAAAAGAGAATGAAAGGAAGGCAGTGAATCCTCTCACATCCAGGGTTCCATTTCCACTTGACCGATACTCTCCTACAGCCACGTGCACGGCTATGCTAGGAAATCTCAACCATCAGAATAAGATTTCTTTAAATTTATTTGTTCACAGATTATTCCCTTTGTTATTCAATAGTACACATGCAAACATTAAGAATATACTTTCAAAGATTTCCACAGTACTATTGTCACATACATAATATTGATTATGGCCTCTTAAAAGAAATACCACCATGCTTTAACTTTAACACAGAAACCTGCTGTGGTCCCAATTCTAAGAAAAATTTCATTTGATTTTAAAAGCAAATCCCTGAGAATAAAAGCAGAAACTAGAATAAGGTGACTAATACATATATTTCTTAGAAACACTAAGAAATTTCAGAAATTCTTGTGTAAGTCACGATGTTACAATTAGATTACTTCAGGGATACAATGGATTTTTAGAAATTTTCCATGCCTAAAATATCTTTATCTGTGTCTAAATTTCATTGTTAGAAAAATCATTTTCAAACTTAATGGCTGATGTATTTAACATAATGATTTCTAACAGCAAAAGCAACGCAATATGTACATGTTAGTCTGCCTGTATGAAAAGTATTTAATCTATCCATAATCATAAAGCATTTGTGTAAGAGACACAGGTAATTTTGTCTGCAATTAGAAATTTTACTTTATATAGATTTCAAAAGAATTTTCCAGTTACAAAAGGAGACTTATTTTTCCAGATTTGGAAAACTGAGGTTTAGATTCCACCCTTATCATGGTTTGAATCTGACCCTGGACTGGGAAGATGCTGCCTGGGTCCCAAGGGTCCTACAGACAGATTTTTCAACCCTCAGACTCCTACTCTAGGCTTCATTAACCCTGCTGGGTAGAGCACAGTAGTCAATACTGAAAGTAAATATAAAGTCAAAGAGATTACACCAAGAAGCGGTGTAACATTTCCAATTACCATTGTTTAAATATCATATTAAAGACCCTTTCTTAGCATTTGTATTGTGTTCACTTGAGATTATATGAGGTCAATTAGAACAGATCCCCATTGATTTAGAAATCTTGTATGTGTTATATTACATCAACAATGAAAAATGGACCATTATGACTATCTCTGGACAACATATTCCAAAAGTTTGCAGATATAGACATACACACAAATGTAATAATTCATATACTTAGTCATGTAGATAGCTCATAATGAATTATAATAATTAACTATTATGATTGATAATTATAACTCATAAAAATTAATTTATATAGTCATTTACCACCTATTAAGTATGTCTAGGTATACCACTATATGATGAATACATCAATAAAATATATAAGAAAGCCTCATATATATATATATACATATATATGTATATATATATATATATATATATATATATATATATATATATATATATATATATATATATATATATATGAGACAGAAAGCTATAATAGGAGTTTCTTCAAACATTTTTGTACATAAACCTTAGTTCCTTCTTTCTTTCCTCAGTCCTGGATTTGAACCATGTGTTTGTCTCAAGCTTTAAATTTCTCAGTATCACCAGAACATAGCCTAATCAGTAACAATAAAAACAGTTATGCACTGTGGTCTTCTGGGAAGTTTCTAGATGATCTCTGTTTCAGGCTGCTGGTAATCAGAGCATGTTCACAGTGTGAACAATGTACAAAGACACACAGAGCCATGTCCATGGTCAGTAAGGACCCACTGAGCCATCTCAGACAACACAGACCTATGTGTTCCCTGCTGCTGACTTTCAAACCTTAAGCACCTTGATTCATCTTCATTACCCCTGCAAACAAAAACAGGCAAAGCAAATTGCACAGGTCTATACTCCCTTATCCATCATTCTAACATTCGGTGTTCTCTGAGAACCCAGTTGAGTGTTTACTCCGTTTTCCTCTCTTCATTAATTTGACACAAACTGTACTGACTAGCGGCTATTTATCATCTCTTTTTACTAAGTATAAATATTAATGCTTGCTAGGAAAAATTAATGTCTATAATCACAGGGTACTGCCCCACACCATATGTGATACATTATTAGTACAGGGTACATGTAACTATTACCTTCCTAAAAATCTCAGAAACCTCAAATTCCGGAACAGTCTGTCTCAAGGAGCTTACTGTTTATTTCTACTCAGCTCCTTTTTATCTTGGAGAGTTGCCATTCACCCCTAAGACTCCATATTTCTCTCCATCTCATAATCTTTCTTTGTCCATTAGCCCAATCATTTTCTCTTGTCTTTGGGAGAAAGCAAGCTCCATGGGACCAGGAGCGGATCGAGTCCAGGGACATTGATGGACCAGGACTGAGCCAGTGACCTGGGCCAGAACAGACCTGAGTCAGCAAACTCCATGGGGTGGGACTGAACCAGCTATCTAGGCCAGAGTGGGCCTGAGAAAGCAAGTTCTGCAGGAGTGGGAGAGGGACCAGGACTAAGCCAGAGACCTGGGACAGAGCAGACCTGAGGCAGCAAACTCAACCTGAACAGGTACTAGGGAGTAACTGCTGAGCGAGTGCGCCGGAGCCTGAGACTGCTGAGGGTCCAGACTTGAATCTGGGACTTTCAAGGGAGTAGACCTAAGCTAGCACCCTGGTGGGTCTGAGAATGAGTCTAGGACCTCCCAGGAACCAGGCCTGAGCCAGGACCTCTGCCAGTCTGGGCATGAATCTGGGACCTCAGAGGGAGTAGGCCTGGGCCAGGACCTCTGTGGGTCTGGGTATTGGTCTGGGACATCAAAGGGAATAGGCAGGAATCAGAAACCTCTGCAGTCCGAGCATGAGTCTGGGACTTCTCTGAGGGAGTAAGCCTGAGCCAGGTCCTCTGTGGATCTGGGCGCATCCGAGTCTGGGAACTCTGAGGAAGTAGACTGGAGCCAGAGATGTTTCAGGACCAACTGAAGGAAATTTTTCATCCAAGGTGTTTCAAAGTTGACTCTTCACATAATGGATTAATGAAGGGCACAGACACACATTTTTTTTTCAATCTTTCTCTATCACCTACCTCCTTATGGACATCATAGATTTTCTTCTCAGTTCTCCCTCCTTTTCTTCTGAAATCCAGATGAACTTTCTGCTACTTTAAAAATCAATGTTGCCTTTACAAATGCACACAAGCTAGTTGCTCATTTTCTTCCAAACATGCTTTTTAAAAATACCTGAAACTTGTGAGGCTTTACTGAGAACTCACTGCACATTGTGTCCCTAAAGCAAAACACTCATCACTGAAGGCTGAGGAAGAGGAGGGAAGATGAAGAAACAAGACTAAACAATTAACTTATAAAGCATTTCCCCAGAACTTGGCCAAATAAAGGCACTCCTATAGTCCATACACTGCATTGCTCTGGGTTGTGCAGTTCTCCATACTCAGAAAACCACAAAGTCTGGCACTGGATTTTACCATTCTTTCCTGGAGAGGCACAGCCTTCATCCTTCTTCCTCCCTCATCTACTACCTAGTTAATGTTTTAGAAATGGAAGGTAGATAATAAGCACCTACTAAGCATAATTGAATTACATTTACTATTTCATTTATATTGTACTTAGTTCACTTAATTATGATAACATTTCACACTAAAGGCAGCATATAGAGTGTGTGTGCATGACAAACACTCCGGATTAACTTCACTTACTGCCATTCTCAGATGTCCGGACAATCTCCTGTAAGTGCCACATTTTCCTCCAGCACCCTCCAACCTTTACTATGCCTGTCCTGCGACCCTTGCTTCCCACATGACTGTGCTGCTTTTCTCCATGAAGGGAGCTTTCCCAGAGTCCTCATGCTCAGTGTCTAAGCACCATGAACATGGATGAAGTATTACACCAGCCCTCCCTGCTCTTCTCTAAAGATGAGATGTTGAGCTACGGTAAGTAGCGGCATAGTTTTCAATCAATCCCACCTCCTGCACTGCATATGATGGTATTCTATGAGCTGTGCAGCTTCTCCTCCTACTTTTGTGCCCAAACAGCCTAACCTTTTATTTAAGTGTCTCTGGTCCGAAAAACATTAAAATGGGGCAGCGCTAATAAATACTTCTATGTAATGACTTGCTCCAGTTCTCTGTGGTAATTAGTGCTCTGGTGATGAAATGTGCCTTTGGGTTCAGAATTTTATAATGTTGTAACAGTTGGAATCTTACCAAACATGAAATGAACCAATAAAAAGATTCCTTTCTGTTATCATCCTCCAAGCATTAGAAAAATATCTCTTCTCAATAGTAACAGTAGAACTATGAAAGAGAGAGAAATGACCCCTCAGGTTCAGAGGGGTTTATATAGCATTCAAATGAAGAGAAGATAAATGTGAAGTCTGTGGTAACTAAAAGCCAAGAGCAAGTTCTATTTAACAGGCACGTGAATCTCAATCACGTTGATTAGCAAAGCAAGGTAATACGCATTAAAATCTTCGTGCCAGTCAAAATTCTCATAAATACCATTTTTTATGTCCCATCTTTAACAGTTGATGAGTGTGGCATTTTTAATCACCTCAAACGACTCTTTATGAAGGTTGTTTTCCCTTGAAGACAGTTTTTATTTCAATTCCATCACATCTCATAGAAACACAGTTTCTAGTAGAATCATGTCACGCCTCTGACAGCCTTGCAAATCCAGGCAAGGGCTGCACTGCACTGGTGACTGTCATGAGCAGTTAACAATTTCAAAGCTCATTTTTATGTGTATCAAAAAGTCAAAATCTTTAATGGTGCTAAGCATTTCTATTCATCTAAACATTCTTGGGGATCGCTGAAATACTTTATTCAAAATCTAGTCCTGTGAAGGAAAGTTCTGAATACGGACAGCAGACTGAATACAGACAGCAATACTGGTTTAAAAAAAAACAGTTAACACCACTGAGCTACAAGTCTACAAGTGGTTGATGGTAATTTTTATGTTGTGTGTAGTTTGCCATATTACAACAAACTCCTTTATCAAGAAATTCTTCAGGTCTGGACATTCAGTTCCTTATATTTCAGTCCTAGATGTTTGTGCTTTGCAATTCATTTCCTGAGATGTCTGATTGGATATATGCAACAGGCTTCCTTAGACCAAACATTTGGATATTTGGCACTCATTCATTAATTTCCTTGGGTTTTTAAAGAGACGGGAAAACTGTTAAAGAAATTACTAGAAGTTTGCCTCACATCATGACATCTAATTTACCTCCATAAAATATGGATTTCCTTATAAATTCTGTAATGTTATAGAATAAGCTATGCAGTGTGCAGGATGAACATTTCTGTATGAGGAAGGATCCGGGAGTTCTCTAGTCAGATATATTGTAATTGTGCCCCTCTAAAATGAAATGCCATGCTTATAAATTGGTTATTTTTAAATGATTAGGCTAACGAGTTCTGAACTTTTAACCTATATGGGTTTCATAATTACACAGCTTGAAACCCTCATCAGAAAACCTGTCTGCTCCTGAAATTCAAATCATTTTATAATCTTGAATAATGCATGGCAACGCTACAGAAATTAAAAACATTCATAAAAGTAAAGAAATTCATAACATTAAAAAATTCGCCAAGAGCACAAAGCAACAGAAATAGATTAGTTGTCCTCTCTTGGCTGCCTGGCCCAGTATCTCCCTCCTCCTGTCTCCTTCTCAAGAAGAACCGGTGTCATTTTACACACACACCATAATGACACAGCCTATCGTCTTCCAGTCATCACAGGGCTGTTGCCCCCATGAACTCCACAGCTGGGATGCCCACACAAGACCCTCATGAGATCAAGTTAGTCAACAGTCCCATTGTGAAGAAGGCTATCCACATCATGAGGGAGAAGATATTAGCAGCTTATGTCTGCTGGACAAGGGAGAACAAGCTTTCTTCAGAGATGCAGTACCCAGTGGCTGGACAGCCCTACACTCATACACATATGGAGAGCTCTAATTGGAGGCAGGAATAAAAGCACATTGTATACGTATGTGAAATACTCAAAGAATAAACTTTAAAAGTAGTTCCTCAGGAGAATTTGTCTCCCAATACATTTCTTTTCAGATTAGGAGAAAATAAATGTAATCTACATGAAGTTGAGTAAGTAGGAGGAGATCTGGGTGGAGATAGGAAAGAGGTAAATATGACGCAAATGCATTGATTGTATGAATTCTCAAAGAGTTGCTAATAATGTTTTTAAATAATTCAATACAAAAATAAATTTAATCATGTTTCATTAATAAAGCAAAACATTAAGCCTGCAAAATAACATTTAACACAAAATAGGTTTGTCTTTAAGGAGAAATGTCATAAAGCCTACTATAGCTAATATTTTACTAGTGGTCTCTTAGAGGAGAAACGGGAGTTTTTTCTACCAGACATCAGAAGTATCCTAAGCTCCTGCCCAGCACACATCACTGCTACGCTCATTACCAGGCATGTTTTAGAGGAGTTCTTTGCTGTATTTATGGTGCTAGAAGTCATTTCCCAAAATACCAAATTTGAAAAATAGTTGTCCACAAGTTTTAAAACCTTTTTATTGACTGTTTGGTAAGTTTTATTCTATTTATTCTGTTGTGATTCCAGACATTCATACAATGCATTTAGACCACAGCCACTCCCCCTTCCCCTTTAATACCTCACAATACCTTCAATATCATTCTCTCAAGTTCATCTTTTATTTTTACATTTTATTCACATATATATATATGTGTATATATATATATACACATATTTTATTGTGCCCACCTTTGTAAAGGAAATTTACATGGCCACCTTTGAACAATATTTACTTATGCTGAAGAAAGTGTGAAATATATACATATTAGAGTACTACTCAGCGGTAAAAAAACAATGACATCTTGAATTTTGCATGCAAATGGATGGAAATAGAAAACACTATCCTGAGTGAGGTAACCCAGACCCAAAAAGATGAACATGGGATGTACTCACTCATAATTGGTTTCTAGCCATAAATAAAGGACATTGAGCCTATAACTCATGATCCTAGAGAAGCTAAATAAGAAGGTGAACCCAAAGAAAAACATATAGTTATTCTCCTGGATATTGGAAGTAGACAAGATTGCCGGGCAAAAATTGGGAACTTGGGGGTGGGGTGGAATGGGGGTAAGGAGAGATGGGTGGGGAGAGAAAAGTGAGAAGGGGGAAATGGGGAGAGCTTGGGGGAATGGGATGGTTGGGATAAAGGAAGGGTGGATATGGGAGCAGGGAAGTATATATCTTAATTAAGGGAGCCATTTGAGGGTTGGCAAGAGACTTGACTCTAGAGGGGTTCTCAGGTGTCCAAGAAGATGTCCCCAGCTAGTTCCTTGGGCAGCTGAGGAGAGGGAGCCTGAAATGGCCCTATCCTATAGCCATACTGATGAATATCTTGCACATCACCATAGAACCTTCATCTGGTGATGGATGGAGATAGAGACAGAGACCCACATTGGAGCACCAGACTGAGCTTCCAAGGTCCAAATGAGGAGCAGAAGGAGGGAGAACATGAGAAAGGAAGTCAGGACCGTGAGGGGTGCACCCACCCACTGAGATGGTGGGGCTGATCTAATGGGAGCTCACCAAGGCCAGCTGGACTGGGACTGAAAAAGCATGGAATAAAACCAGACTCTCTGAACATGGCGGACAATGAAGGCTGATGAGAAGCCAAGGACAATGGCATTGAGTTTTGATCCTACTGCATGTACTGGCTTTGTGGGAGCCTAGTCTGTTTGGATGCTCACCTTCCTAGACCTGAATAGAGGGGGGAGGACCTTGGACTTCCTACAGGGCAGGGAACCCTGACTGCTCTTCAGACTGGAGAGGGAAGGGGAGGGAAATGGGGGGAGGGGAAGGGAAATGGGAGGTGGGAAGGAGGCAGAAATTTTTAATAAAAAAAAAGTGAGAAGTGGGGGAAAAAGATGAGCTGAGTAGTGTTCACCTTTGTATTTTATCATATTTAAAACGTTTTGATATTTAACAAGTATTAATTTGGGAACATTTAAAAACTGATTTCAGAACAAAAGAAAAACCTCAGAAAGGCACCTCATGCTCAAGAGTCCTAGAGTGCCACCTTTTATTCTTAACAACCTATCCAACGCTGTGTGTATCACAGATCTATCAGGAAAGTCTTTGCAACTGTTTTGCCCGAGATAAATTCCTAAACCATTTAGACTATAAACACTATAACCAAGACACTGGCATTGCCCCAAAGTCAATGACGAGAAGCACAAAAGAAGATGCAGGTTTACTATGTGTTTACAGCTCCACATCTAATGGACAGCAAAAGGAGGTATTTATTTTAAAACAATGATTTGGCTGAGGTATTAATCAACCCGATGTCATAATAAAAGATTGTGTGTCAAAAATTCAATCCAGTCCTACATTCCTCTCCATATATGGAGATACTACTAACTTTTAAAAGCCTTTGTGCTATTTATTTCTTATAAAGTACACGACTGTCAAAACAGTGCCCAGTGTATTTCAACCAAAATTTTCACTGTTCTAAAACTACATTTCCTATTTTTTTAAAAGTCTAAATCTTAAATTAACCTTATTTATTTTTTGACAACCTTAGGCTATCAGATACTGTAGTTGCAGGCAAGAAGCAATTCTCCATTTAAAAGAAAAATATTTAGTTTTAGAAAACCCAAAGAGGTATGTTAAATTAAACTTACTGGGGAACATGTTTTACCAAGTACTCATTTCAATCACTCTAGTATTCATTTCCTGCTTTTGACCTCCAAACAACAGCAAAGGTTTGGAGAATACGATTTCAAGATCTTAATATTCTACTTCTATTTAAATATTAATTTTAAATATTAAAGTTGCAAAAATTACACAGGTTTTAAGCTACACAACACACAAAAACTTCTGTATACACAATTCTAAGTTTTAAGCACCTATCACTTTGCTACCCCTTCTTATGCCCATTATTCTGTGTTGTTTCTTAATGTTCGTCACATCACAGAACTTAAAATCAAAAAACAAAAACAAAAGGCAGTCATCAGGCTACTGAATCTGCAAATTACTCCTAACTAGTCACATCAATCTATCCATCTCAATACAAATCCTTCTGGTGTCCCACTTACTTGACCTCAGTTCCAAATTATTCTGTCCTTAAGAAAAAGGTAAGTCCTGTAGCTACTCCAAAGAACTCTAATATTGTCATGCAGCCACTTCAAAACAGATGGTCATGATTTTATTGTCACAATAGGGAAGGCCAATGTCTTTTACATTACTTGGATATGAAATGCATTGACGGTGTCACACAAAAGCACAAATGTCCCCAGTGTCTAAAGAGCAGGCCTTCCTGTTTCCTTGGAGGAAAGAAAAAATTATATTACCACCCATTGAGGGCCCACTGCTCCCTGGGAGTTTCTGGGTCACCCTTGCTATTCCAGGGACATCTTGACATCTCTTCTTCCAACATTTAATCACCATTGCAATAACTAAATACTAAGAGAAGGGCTGTTGAGTCAAGGCTCCATATTTTTTCAAGATGATTCTGAAGAAATAAATCGAAGAACCTCACCACCGAGATCCCTGGGGCAACAGAGCTGCCATCACCTCACATCGAAGAGGGGGAGAGGGAGAGGGAGAGGGAGAGGGAGAGGGAGGG
>NC_022030.1:46896586-46926082 GCF_000317375.1 Microtus ochrogaster
GAGAGAGAGAGAGAGAGAGAGAGAGAGAGAGAGAGAGAGAGAGAGAGAGAGAGGGAGGGCAAAGACTGTCACCTTTCCCTGTGGGTTCTAGCAAACTTCAAGGATCTTAGAGTTTACCTCTGCTTTTTATTTTTTTAAATGTTTGCCTACAATAGTTAGTCACAAATGTCTCACCTGTGTAAAAATAGAAGTTACAAAGACTAGGGAACAGACCACATAAGTATAGCTAGGTGACACAGCTTTAGTCTTGTTTTGAGAAAGATCTATCCTGGTTTCCATAAAGATGACACTACTCTGTATATGCGTACTGGCCAGTAGTGAGACGGGTGTTCTTTCCCCATAAGAATGAACTAGCCTGCCCCTGGACATATATCCAAAGAACTCCATACCCTGCCAAAGAGACCTGTACTTGTTGCCATACTATTCACAATAGCAAGAAAAGGGAATTAGCTTAGATGTCTATCAACTGCTGAATAATGAATATGTGGAACATGCACACAATGAGATTTACTCAGCTGTAAAGAAAACTGAATTCTCAGGAAAATTAAAGGATCTGTAAGATGTAGTATTTAGTAAGGTAATCTGAAAGAGAAAGACAAAATATACTTGTTCCTTTCATAAGCAGAACCTAGTATGCAAATGTATATACATGTATGTGTGTACACGCACGTGTGTACACACATACACAGACACACACCCCACATACAAATACACATACACACACACACATGAATGTTAGGTCCCTACCCAAAGTCAGAGGTAAATTTCATTCCTTTGACCAAGAGAAAATAGTGTTTTCTTAATGCTTCAACAACACACTAATCAAGGCTACTGTAGCATTTTACCCTCAAGAGTAGAGACCTTAAAATCACTTAGGAAAAGCACTAAAACTGGAGAGAAAGCATAGATATCACTGTTCAGGAAACTGGATAAAAAATATGCAAGATCTTCACCTATTACTTCTTAGATTTGCGGTTGTTTCCCTGCGGTCTAAATGAGAAACTACTTATAAAATAGAAACCTATGTCTTCAAGCTCCAAGACATCCAAGAGTTCTGATTAACCTAATCTATTACACTTAAGAGTAAAGCCTAATGAATCAACACTTAATAAACTTCTGAAGACTTTATAAACCAGTGGTTCTTAACCTTCCTAATGCTGTGAACCTTGAATACAGTTCCTCATGCTGTGGTGACCCCAAATGATACAATTATTTTCATTGCCTCTTCAGAATTGTAATTTGCTACTGTTATGCTCTTATTATCATAATATAAATATACATGTATTCCAATGGTTTTAGGTAACACTGTGAAAAGGTCATTTGACCCCCAAAGGCATTGTGACCCACTTCAGTGTGACCCACTGAACTAGGGTCTAAAAGGAGTTCGAGCCACACGCTTCTGTACAGCCTCAAGGATGTCCAGTCAGATTGGATGCCAGCGCTCCTTTTGGCATTTTGGCTAGAGAACCAAGGACATTTTTGAGACCTTCACTTTGAGGTTCTGCACTAAGATGTTTCTCTCCTTTTTCATCACCAAAAGCAGTACACACTTTCATTTTTACAGGAGTTAACCACAGGCTTGGTATAATTTCCATTTAAAAGGCGACCTATTTAGAAAATCTCATTATACCATCATATGCTAGCTTCCTTTTCGAGTGAATACAGTGGCCCTTTAGTTTAGAATACACTAAACTGTCGGTCTAGAAAAAGCAAGTTCTAACCCTATTATCAACTAAGAACTATGAGACGCCTCAGGTTTTGTGTGTCTGGATATTTCAGATATTTAGGTTGGGAAAATCATCTTCTATCACACTTTTTAAGTCATTCCAGTTTGTTTATAGTTAAGATTGCATAAAAATCTGTATTTAAATTTAATATACTTCAGGTTGAAATCATTAAAGAAAATGTATCTGAACCTGCTTCTGTTACTGAAGTCTATACAAGAGGGGTTTCCTCTTTATTGCTTAGGAAATGTCACTTGATCATTCGAAACTGATTGGTAACATCAAAAGAAGGAGATCTAAAAGGAGAACATGAAATGTTCAAACTGTCAGTATTAAGTTCAGAAATTTAGTCATGCTTCCCTAAGTGAAGGGAGCCTGGATTCCTATCATGGAAAAGATACACTCTCTTCTTAGGCAGAAAAATCATACACATAGAGACTTTAAAATATACTATAACTTAAGAGGGTAGGGAAATTGAATAATCTTGCTTACTAAAAATGTATTTATAAAATATGGTATTTATGCAAAGTTTGGAAGGAGTACCCCACAGAAGTGTTATAAATACCAGTTCAGATTTTTACACAGCTCATACCTTTTTGTGAAACTTCCAATGAACTGAACAGTTTGTTAGGCTCCATGAGTAACCAAGGAGTCTGAACAGCAGACTCCTTGGCCAGCTGCAGGCCGCTCCTACCCTGGATCATGGGGTCTATAGTGCTTAGCTGTCTTGTGTTTTATAACTTCCTAGTGTATTCCTTTAGATCTCTTCTCTCCTAAAACACATGTTCTCCGTCATGCCTTTTCTCCTCTCCACCCCTTGAAAGCACCCCTTCTGCCCATTTCTTAAAACCTACTTTAAATAATTAGCTAGTGAACACATGTACACACACACACATTTTAAGATCTAAGGCTTTAGGAGCTGGAGGCAACTGTCCTTCCACTACAGTCTGCAGTTTGCTGTTTGAATGTATGACTCTGAGTATATCTTCCTACCCATGGTGTTTCTACAGAGCAGCCCATTCTCCCTCTGAACTCTCCTGCTATTATCTCCTCCTGAGGATCTCCTTGGTAGAAGAGAGAGGTCCTTTGACACAGGCCACCTTCTTTCCTTCTAAGGCTCTCTCAAGTTCCTTGGTAGCCTGGTTTTCTCTCATCACCGACAGTCCTTCTGGTCTACAAGGAAGCGCATCCATTAGTACTTCAGAGAACTAAGACCAAAGGGGATTTCTTCAGCACGCCACAGTCCTAAGTGTTACTGCATAGTTCGTTTCCTTTGAGCCTTCTCAATGCAGCTGGGACAGGGATAGCTGGCCATATAGTAAGAAAGTTTGTAAATGAGAAATGCTAGAATATTTAGAAAAACTTATGACCACACTATAAAATCCCAGTCCTTTACAAGATATCAACTACCTTGCTGTGATGGAGCTGGATCCAAGTGGTGTTAGTGGAATAGTCTAATTAATGCACACTTGATGGCTCATCAATTAGCACTTGCAGACATTTGCATTTTTAAGAGAAGGTATTTTCTTTTGATATAATTTAAGATACTGTAGTGGGATTTTAATCTGTAAGTTACATAATTAGAAATAAATGTTTCTGTAAATACTGATTGTCCCATAATCTTGGCAGAGATATATACTTATACAAACAGCTTTAAAGGAAATTAAAGTGAGAGAGAAAATTTGTAGGACTGAGTCCAGCAAGACAATTTATGGATAAGGGAACATTGCAAAGTGAAGGGTGGATTCTCTGACTCTTTTTCTAGCCCTAAGTAAAGCACTGTTATAATCTCAGACATGATAGGACCTTTTGGTTGTCAAATCTGAATTCTTGCAAACCTTCTCTGTATACTTTTTGTTGCACTAAAGTAAGTAGCTATATGAGCAGGGCCATACGACCTGAGGATTTCTTCTGACTAAGAACAGGTGGGCACGCCACCACTTCTATACAGGGAGGTACTGTTGGCTCACGCTCACTCATACCCATACACACATGCTGTGATAACCAACCACGTAAGTTGCAGAAAGCACTGGGGAGCCCATATTTGACTTGGCCATCATTAGTATCATTTTAGTTTTAGTTATTATCTCCCAAAACCATTCATCTTCACCATAGAAAGGTCACAAAGGTATTAATACCAAGTGCTCCTCTGGGTTTAGTACATGCCTGCACACTGCTACCTATTGCAATATTTAAAAGGGACAACATCATTTCTTGGAACAAAGGTAGAAGCCCTCAATTTTAGCTTGAACTTTATCATTGACTAAAATCATAGATGTTTATTAAAACCAAAGTACAAGCAGTGTGTGGTAGCAGATACCTTTGATACCAACACTCAGGAAGAGAGGCATGCAAATAAGCTTGCTATATAATAAATAAGCTACATAATAAAAGCCTAAGAAGTTCAAAATGCTAAAAGACAAATATTAATGCTCATATTAAAAATATTATGTATATGAAGTTACAGTGCTCCAAAAGCCACTTACGTTTGAGGTGATCTGAAAGTATTGATTATTAAAAATAGTCTGACCTGGCTATCAAAAGACCAACAAAAATTGAGTAGGTACAAGTTCATTCTTCATATGAACATAGTGTTTTACTGTTTTTATTGAATTGTCAAACACTGCTTATAACTTACCCTGTGACACTAAAAACATTTACCATTCTCACTTCACCAGTGAGGAAACTGAAATGCTGAGTGATCATTTCATACCAAAAAGTGTTCATTCATTCATTCATTCTATAACTTTCTGTATAGCTAGGAAGGGCATTCACAGTTAAAGGCACTGGAACTAAGCAGTAGACAAAACTGAGACCCTCAAAGAGGTAAAAGTGTTATACCCAATATAAAATGAATCCTAACTATGCAGAGAACAAGGACAAGGATCCATATGCACACTAAACATGGAAACACTAAAGTATGGGGCAATTGGAAGGTGTATGTAAAAGGAACAGAAGACTTATTACCTCTGTCATTTAGGATGCTTTAGGCAGCTGGGGTATTCTAGGACCTTGAAACAGAATCTATGACTATGAGGATTGGATCATTCACCACAGTTATCATTTGGCATCCAGAGAAGTTGGGTCCAGAATGCCCTTAGACACCAACCTCTATGGATAGATGCCCATGTCCCCAATGGACAAGAAGTTGCACCATAAATCAAGGGCGCCTTACTAAGCATACTTAACAGAGTATAAACATCATTTAAATAGTTGTTACATTAAATTGCTTGTGTGATAATGACAAGAGGAGGTAAAGACAGCATATCGTGACAACAGGTACAAAATATCCCAGGCTTAGGGATAACAATGGTGGAGCAAATGTTGGAGAAGAGACTGTGGATCTGCTCACACCCCATTTCATGGGTACAGATTCAGTGAACCACCTGATGTGGCAAATTCAAGTAAATTGGACTCATGCTTTTTGGCATTTTTTTTTAATATTTTTGATCCACAGTTAGTTGAATCCACAGATTCCAGATCTGAAAACACAGTTTGCAAGTCACATTCCTAGAAGGAATATGCTTTAAGCAAAACTTAGAATAATGTAAACCCAATCTACCTTAATAGTCATATGCTAAATATAATATATAATTGCTGTAGGATATTATAATAAGGTGTGTTACTTTTGTTTATGCTCTGGAACATTGGTAAAATGATGCAAAGATGTGTTTGATTAAATAAAATCCACCTGCTGCCTGGTGGCTGAGTCAGCAACTAATTGACAGGATGTTGTAGGGAGGAGTCAGGTGAAGAAGGGTTTATAAAGAGGGGCGAGGAGACGCAGGACTTATTAGAGATGCAAGGAGGTGAGCTAGGAAGCGCTTGCTATTCAGCCTTTCTGGTAAGCAGGATTCCACCTCAGCCTTTGAATCTTGTGTTCTTTAGAGGGACAGAGATTTAGAGAAGTTTTTTTAGTAGCTTTGAAAGAGTAGGTGCTGAGAGAACAGAATTTCCTCTAGCTAAGGCTCTTGTGGCCTCGCCCCTGCTGGTAGAGGTGGAGCTGCAGTTGCCGACCAGGGCAGCCATAGTTTGAAAGGCAGCAGATGTTAAAAAAGAAGACAACACATAATAGCACCTAACATCATGGATGATTTTGTGTTCATTCTCCTGAGCATTTGGCTTTAAATCGTGGCTAGGTTATCACACATGATTCAATATAACATAAACATACTACATTTTTATTTCTTAGTTCCAATTACCCATGAGAAGACCATGGCACAAAGAAAGCAGTTAAGTGTCTGAAAGCAATACAGGTAAAAAAAAAAAAGGGCCAAGAAATGAGCTAAATTTGTTCGGAATCTAATCTCTTAGCCCATAGTTAGCACAGGTAAGAGTTAAGAAGCTGACTAGACATAAGATCAGTTACCTATCAGTTACCATAGTCTTAGCCTAGAATTTTATTAATTTAAAATTTGTATCTCTGGAAATGCAAAGAGTGGAATAAATACATATGAAAAGATAAAAAGTGAACTGTGTTTATAAATGATTAAAATTTTGAAATAATTGCTCAATTCAAGCATCAAAGACTTGGGGAAGGATATCCTATTGACATAAGAGAGAAAAGAAAACAGAACACAAGGAAGTCCTCTGGCAGAAGTCACCCTGCAACACCAGCTTTGATCTCTGCAGCTGTGGTCAGAATCCAAGGAGGAAATTCAAGACTGGACTCAGCAATAAAATCAGGCACAGACATGGAGTCTTAGAGATTTCCCTGGTTCAGATATTTCCATTTAGGATGATGCTAAGGTTAGTCCATTTGGATCTGACTCTGGTATCCCCTTTGGGAAGATGCAAAGGTTAGCCCATTTAGATCTAAGATTCTATCATTTCATAACTCTATAGGCAGAAAGTCATCTTGAAATGTGGATCTTCACAAATTATCTCTTTCCTTCTTTACAAGCTTTTGCCTGTCTTTCTGAAGCATGATCATAACTTCAAGACCCAAAAAACAGTGTCAAACTTTCAGAATCAAAATTACCATATCACTATTTAAGAAGATAGAGTAGATTTAAAACAAACACCTTTTGTTGTGGTGGAAGTGTCACTAATAAAATAAGTACTCAAAAGTAACTCAGGATTCTTTAAAAATGGTAATAATTTAGGGATCATTAAAAACAGATTTAATGTAGCACCCCCATTTCCCAAGCAAACACAATGCACACCATGACATGTAATTACACACTGACAGTCACTACGTACATCATCACATCAGTTCTGCCGTCAGTGAAAGGGAAGGTGAGAAACCCAAAACACAAACAAGGTTTACAAAGGCAAAGGATGTCCTTGGCTTTTGTAGAAAGCTCAGAGAGCACAGGTAGGTATGTGTATACTCTGGCTAAACTCCCCGCTTCTGATCTGTGAGCATTCAAAAGACAAATAATATTTCAAATGGGGTAGTGTCGAATTTCAAATGCAGGAAGGGGCGTCTGAGCTGTGCCGTCCACTAGAGGGCAACAGAGTGTTCTCAGACAGCACCGCGGCCATGTGTATTGTTTCAGGTCACTAGTGTGCACACTAGTCTCCATTTGAATACGACGTGAGATCCTTGAATGCTAAGTGTGCTAGCAGAGAATGTGTTCTCATAAGTGGTCTCATTCTAAATTTAGTCATGCTGGTATTTTCATTTCTCACATAATAATAATTTGTTAATCCAAATATTGTGTCATATTAATCAAATATCTTCTTATACAACTACTTTGAGCAATGTAGTAACTTTAAAACAAATTTTATAAGATTTTCTTAAAAAACTATTAAAACGTACATGAAGATAGTTCTTTGATACTCCAGTATTTAAATTCAAGCAGTTTAGTACTTGAAACGCACAAGTGAAAATACAGTAATGACAGTACCATATATTAAAAGACAGCAATGGACATTTATCGCATACTTCTTCTATATTAACACCACAGTAATCAAAATTTTGCCATCAAACAAACTGTTGAGCTTGAGGTTAAGGCAGATAAAAATCTTGCTGTTAGGATCCAGGTGATCTCCCAGTCTGCCTCCAGGGATGCATAATCAGCCACCAAATACAACACACACACCCTTCAAAAAGTTCCTGCCCTAACAGCCTGCTCTCTGCCTGTGCCTCTCTGTCTCTATCGCTGTCTGTCTGTGTCTATCTCTCTCTTGCTCTCTATCTCTTTCTCTTGTTCCTCTCAGAAGTGGCCTTTTGCCTGCCTCACAATAAATCTCGTGTTATATCTGTTGCATGGTGTGGTTTCTGGGGCATTCCTTGGCCCCATCTGCCAAGGTACTCTTCTGCCCCTAAACCACTTACACTCTGTCTAACAGGCACCTATACCAAGCACAGATAAAGCTGAGCTGATAGTGAGACTTGAGAACTAGACGACACTTGGCATTCAGGGGTCAGTGCACAGTTGTGCTAGCCAACAAGAACTCCTGGCCTGTCTGCAAGCATAGCCCCTCCCTATTCCTGTGGTGATGTACTATTTAGTAGACTTTTACTTTCATAGTTAATAAAGTCGTGGCAGCAATTCCATTTTCATAAAAGTTATGTATTTTCATATTTCCATATTATGTTGAAGTTGTCTTCTTCAACCATGCCAAAAACTAGTAAAACAGATCACAATGTAACTGTTTTAAAAGTGTGATATTGGGCAACAAGACCATGTATTTTAGAAGCCACCTTGTCAGCAAACTAAGTCAATTCTATTAGACCCTTCTGTGATTTTACATCAAACCATTCCACCTTTAGCTTCTAGCCTTTATTGAACTGCACAGGTGGGTTTTCCATAAGTGAAACAATGTTAGCTGATTCTGCTTTTGGATTCACAATGTGTGTCTTTACTGCTTCGTGCCTTGCTTCTAGGCTATCAATGGGCCCTCACTGCCACTCCCCCACACCGCAGGTAGCCTATCCTAGCAAAGGGAGTTTTATGATTTCAACATGATGATCATTGTTGTAATATGAGCGGCGGGGTTGCTTTCCCAGCACCCGGCCGGCCCCACGGCTAGCTTTACCCGAAATAATTACACGGAAACTGTATTCTTTTAAACATTGCCTGGCCCCATTAGTTCCAGCCTCTTATTGGCTAGCTCTTACATATTGACCTAACCCATTTCTATTAATCTGTGTCCACGAGCTGGCTTACCAGGGAAGATCTTAACCTGTGTCTGTCTGGAGTGGGAGAATCATGGCGACCCTCTGATTCAGCTTCTTTCTCCCAGCATTCTGTTCTGTTTTCTCCGCCTACCTAAGGGTTGGCCTATCAAGGGGCCTAGGCAGTTTCTTTATTAATAAGAAGTCACTCCCACAGATCATGTCCATCCACCCAAACTTGTCTGTGCCTGCTGTCTATCCATATTCTATATGTGAAAGAGTATTAGGCAACCAGTTTACTAATAGGTACTTATAAAAGCCCAACTATACCTCAGACAATCTCAGGTTTGATATGGCACAGGGATACACAAGCCATTCATGGCAACTACTCCATGTTCTAACGGGACTGAAAAGGAAGGAAACACATTTGGTAGTGCTCTGCTTCATGCTGACACAGAACTGTGAGGAAACAAGACTGCACACAGAGCATCAGAAAAGACAAGAATTCTCTCTTTTCCACCATTTTTTTTAAATAAAAGAAAGACACTGAAATGATTTTTTTTTCAGGCAACATCAAAAGTCAAATCCTCACGGATTGTGTCGAACAATGACAGGCTTCATGGAGAGGCATGAAAGTACATTGGAAGAGTACTTGTTGCTATATCCAACATATCTGTATACTCTGCTAAGATTTTAATGATTATCTCCCTCTGTCTCCTTATTTAATAACAGTGTCAATTCCTATTACAAAAAAAAAGACTAAGCCCAATAAGGCTTCTTCTGTGGCTAAAGAATAGGGTATGGTTTAAAAAACTTTGCAGAGCAGAGAAAGAATGCAGCAATTGAAAGTGCCGGACTGGACAGATATCCCCAGCTGTTGACAGAATCTCCCCTCCTGAACTGCGGTTTGGGGGGAGGCTAGGGTGAAAGAGTTTCTTCTGTCCCTTTTAAAATGTCGCATTTTTCTGCTGTTTCTATGAACACACTGGCAGTGGAACTTGAGTTGTGATTGCCAAACATCTCAGCTACCTCGCAGGAAGGTGTGCCCAGGGAGGAAGCAGAAGGTGAGGTGGGAAAGACATGTGAATACCCATCTCTTGGTGGGATGAGGGGGTGGGATTCATGTGATATTGTTTACATATGCACTATAGCTCAGGCTGTAAACTCAGTACTCATGAGGCTGAGGTGGGAGAACTTCTTAAGCTTAGTGCCAATCAAACCAGCTAGAATGAAACCCTATCTCCAAAAACCACAACAAAAGAACAGTCATTAAATGTCTTAGCTGATACACACAGAACGCAAAAGAGTTAAGGATCTTTAATACCTGCCTTCTAGGGGCCACAATTCTGATGAAAAGTTTGACTACCATACAGAGCCACTCAAGCCAAGAGCCAAGAGAAAATATAAAATACAAAACCTATTTGAAAAGATTTACGTAAGCTTGAAATACAGACACACACCTTAAACTTCAGAAAAACAATAAAGAGAAACATGACACAGATTAAAGAAACCTATAAACAGTGCTAAGAGTGTACGGAACAAACCTTGGAAGGAGTTCCATTTCTGAGGACAACCTAGAGTTTATATTAATCAGAGTAATTTCCGTGGCAATAATCCAGAATATAGCCATGGTACAGTTGACTTTTATACCTTTCTTAAACATTTTTTTTTTTTTTTGGTTTTTCGAGACAGGGTTTCTCTGTGGTTTTTGGAGTCTGTCCTGGAACTAGCTCTGTAGACCAGGCTGGTCTCGAACTCACAGAGATGCGCTTCTTAAAGTAGTAAAAAAGCAAAACTCCACTAAATCACTATATTTGTGATGAATTATTCTCAAATAGGTAAGAGAACATTTTTAAAGTTTCTTAAATATTCAATGGAACACTCTTCTTTTCTTCTGGAGTGGGGATGGGGTTATCAATGAAAGAAAGACACAATACAGTGTGTCATCTACTTTGAGAAAAATCTACGCCATAGTTCTTCATGAATCATCTATTCCCCAGTATATTCTCAATGTAAATGCAAGCATGTTCAAACTCAGGCATTAGGATAAATATTTAGCAACTGTCTGGAATAAACTCCAGAGCCAACAGCAGCAGCAACAACTCCAAAAGCCTCTGTGGCTGACACTAATTTATTGAGATATATTGGAACTCTTGAGAATGAAGAGTCTGCTAATTAGGCCCCCACAAACAAGTCCCCAAACTTTGAGGAACTTCAAGCAAATATCTGATGAAGAACTTTGATTTATGAGCTGTCCCAGGTGCAACCTGAACAGATGGTATCTTTTAATAACAACTAACACATGAGTTTGTTAGGAAAACCAATGGCTTCAATATATGCTGCTTGGTAAAGAAAAGGAAGAACATTTTAGAGGCATCTACCTTATCTTTGTCTTCAACAACATCTGCTAAGACGTCATCCGGATCCAGGATCCCTCCATCTGTGTACTCTAGATGATGAATCTTCACCCAGTATCCCGGATCCTGTGGTAGAACAAGCAGATGCGATGAGTCAGACTACTTCTACCAAAGTAAGATACATTTTAAGAGAAATCATTTGTCTCAATAAGAATACGCTATACTGACTGTCTTAGGGTTTCTACAGATGTGATAAAATGCCATGGTCAAAATCAACTTAGGAAGTAAAAGGTTTATTTTGTCTTACAAGTCTCAGGGCAGAGTTACTCAGGGAATCAAGGCAGGAACTCAACAGGGCAGGGAATCTGGAGTCAAGAACTAAAGCAGAGTCCATGGAGAAGAGCTGCTTACTGGCTGGCTCCCCATAGCTTGTTCAGTCAGCTTTCTCATGGCACCCAGGACCACCTGTCCAGTGGCTACACCACCCTCACTGAGCTAGGCCCTTGTACATTAACCAACAACCAAGAAAACAGTCTCCAGCTTCCCTACAAGCCAATCTCATGGAGACATTCCTGTCTGTTGAGAGCTCCCCAAATATGTCATCTGTGAGTCAAGAGGACAAACACTAACCAGCACAAAACAAAAATCTTTTCATATAAATATTGTCACTTTTATCCTATGTTACTCACAGAATACCCACCTCATATTTTTCTGAATATCAAATTACAATTTAAAAAAATGAATTGCCCAACCAACTTGAAAAGTATATTCCAACTTAAGTAATGCCAAAGATATTCTAGAGGAGAATGATCCTGAAGGTACTTTATCAACTGTACATAGTTTGAACTGTGATATAAAATTCCCAAAGCAGAAATATGTATTGTAATGTAAAATTCCAAAGTAGAAATACATAACTCTGTAACTCTTAAGCTATGGCTTCAGAATATCACAGTGGGAAGGGAGGCGGGCTCGTCTTTTTAACTTTTCCATGCTCGGTGTGCACCTTCAGCTGCAGTGTCTTAGTGGTTCCTGGAGAAGAGGCCCAGCTCTATTCCCATTTTTCACAGCATGCTAGTCTCTGGGTAGCTGTGTTCAGAGTTGAGCACGGAGTTGTCTAAATAGAACTTATGATTTTTATTATCTCCAACTACTGTTTTAAATGCTTAGTTTGAAAGAATCTGATATTAAATGTAATGGTGACATAACTCTTTCAATTGTTTGTGCATTGCCTGGTTCCAAGAACAGTATGAAAATAAAAGAATTATAACAATGGGAAAAGAACACAACTTGAAAAATGAAGTGAAGGAAAGCATCAGGAGAGATTTTAAGAAACAGACAAGCTAAAACCAACTTGGTTCTATGATTCTTAACCTCAGAAAGAAGGAAGGCATTAAGCTATAAAGCACTTGGTAAAGAAACAGATACCAGTTTCTAAACAGAGATGGAAATCCTACTAGGATAAAGCTTTAAGCCTTATCAAATGAATCTTTATTAAGAATAAGAGCTAACGGAACCCACAGAATGCAACTGCGATTTTACAAAAGCTAATAGAAATGTTTGCCATACAGCCTTCCCTTTAACCCCTGGTGAAAAGGGAGAGCACGCTAATACATAATGATTCTTTAAGTCATCTATATGGAGGTCTTGGCCCAAATATACAACTTCACAAAAATCCAACTTGATACCGAGTAGCCCAAATACACAACTTTACAATAATACCCAACTTTACAAAAATTCAACTTGATACAATGATGGACTTAAAAATCTGAAGGCATTCCCCGTCACTAGACTTTAAACATCTCAAAAATATGCTTATTTTTTAATAGAGTGTATGAAGAACAATTCCAGAGAGATTAAGCCTTTCATTTACTTCTAATGCTAGGATTATAGGCACAAAGACTGACAATTTCTTAGGAAACTTGAAATGCCTGCCTCTCTTGCCCAGATGGGAAGCCAAGGTTGTGAGTAGTATTCTAAAACTGTTCTCTAACCGCTACACACGTCTCTCTCTGTCTCTGTGTACGTGTGTCAGTCTCTCTCCCTCCCTCTCTTTCCCCCCTCTGTGTCTGTGTGTGTGCCTCTCTCTGTGTGTGCATGTGTGAGTCAGTCTCTCCCTGTGTATGTTTGTGTGTCGGTCTCTCTTCCCTCTGTGTGTGTATGTATGTGTGTTAGTCTCTCTCTCCCTCTGTACGTGTCCGTCTCTTCCTCCCTCCCTCTCTTTCTCCCCTTCTGTGTGTGTGACTCTCTCTCTGTGCATGTGTGAGTCAGTCTCTCCTCCCTCCCTCTCCTTCCTCTGTGTGTGTCTCTCTCTGTGTATATGTGTGTCTCAGTATCTCTCCCTCTGTGTGTGTGTCAGTCTCTCTCTTCCCCCACCTCTGCATGTGTGTATGTGTGTATCAGTCTCTCTCTGTGTATGTGTGTGTCGTAGTCTCTCTCTCTGTGTAAACAGTATCTCTCTCTCTCTCTCTCTCTCTCTCTCTCTCTCTCTCTCTCTCTCTCTCTCTCTCTCTCGTGCGTATGTGTCACACCCATACAAAACTTTTTTTAAAAGAAAAGAGTAAGCTTATGATGCTCACACATCAACCCTGGAAAAACAGACAAGCCCCAGAGCAGCAGTCTCAAGTGAGTAGTTAATACACTCGATAGGAGAATCAATAAACAAGAACGTACCAACTATGGTTCTGCCTCTGTGGCATTCAGTTATGGTTCCATAGATCATTTTAAGAATATGGATTCAGTATGAACAGCCAACAGCACCATCAGAGTATATAAACATTTCAACCATTCCATCGCAGTCAACATTTTACATTTTGCTTACATGGCCTTATTACCATCAGAAAAGAACCAATCAAATATAAAAGGATTGACATATATGCCATGGCTCACAATTAATCCCTAGCATCACCATAATGTAGGTTTTTTCATGAGCATGACATTTAGTTTACATTCATCTTGTACACATATCCGTGCACATATAAATAATATTTTTGAAATATCTCTGTGCATGTGCTCATTTTACAATCCAATCAGTCTTATTATATATACTCCAGGGATCATTAAAGTATTGAAAACTAACATATTATATGTTATATTTCCTCTACTTCTAATAATACACTGTTAATGTAAATCTTCCTGGAATTTGAAACTAAGCCATTCTACAGGGATGAATGTGAAAAGCTAAGATAAAAACATTAATTAAAGCAACAAGACAGTAAAATGATCTTTGCAATGATCAAATACAGAAATTGTTTCAAACATGTACTGCTATTAATAAAGAACTTCTGTTGTGCATATATGACACAAAAGTTGGCTTTGGCTTTAAAAACTATATTAATCTAAGAATAAAAAAGCTCCTAGAGGCTTAAGTTGTCACTGGCGACACTGCACTTACCAGGATGCAACTACAGAATGGAAGTTAATGGAAAAGACAGACTTTCTTTGTAGAACTTGTCAGATTTCATGGCATGGATCCACAAATGGAATTCCTGGTTTTTAATGCCATTGGATAATGCATTTCCAGCTTACTGGTAGCTAGGCACTGCAGGTACCAGGGGTTTCACATGCTTAACTCATCACCCTCACGTATCCTCATAAGATCCGGATGAGGGAACTGACTAACTGACTATTCAATTGTTTTCCTTTATATGTAAAGAATAAATGGGGTAGACTCAATAGATATTATATCTATGTACGAAAATATTTTAAATATTTTTTAAAGAAGTGTTTATTAGGACTAAATTTACAAGACACAGTTGCATAGGAGTCTGGTGGAAGAATGGTTCTTTCCCATGTGTCTGTAAGTACACAGACTAAAGTTACTGCGCTGGGCTTCAGCTGATCCACACTTAGTAAGGGGAGGGCTCCAGGGTCTTTTGTACCAGGTATGATGTAGAGGAGTCAGTGGGTGCTAATGGACACACCAAAATTCATTGCTTTAGTGTGTCTGAGTAGAAGTGAGATGCAATAGGAAAAAAGCTTCCAAATAGAATCCCTAATCATGAGGATGCAGGGTGTGGACAGCCATCTAAAGAAACAGTACAGAGGTCAGTTTGCAAAGTCAGAAATTGAATGGAGAATTATAAAAATCTATATACACAAAATTTTAGCTACTTCTATCATAATCCTTTCAAGGCTACTCTCCTCCTTATTCAAAGTCAAAAGAGAGAAAGGAATTTTGTAGGGCACCAAGAGAAAATACAAGGTGGAGCAAGTCTGGAGAGGGGGATGGGCAGAGAGCCCTGAGAAACCAGCAACCAGGCAATGTGAGTTTCAGATAGCAGCCCAGGAGCCTAAGCACTGACACCTGGCAGGGACGAGCACAAGCAGAAAGGCAGGAAAGCATATAAAAATGTTGTGGTACAGGAGGGCAGTAGTGAATATAAAGGCAGCAATAAAAACCCAGGTCTAACTGGCTTCCAGACTTGCCTTGCTGTTCATGGAGCTCCAAGTACAAACTTGAGAAGAAAGCCAAACGCTTCAACCTTGCTGAGGCACGTCTAGTAAACTATGCTTCTGAAGAATTCAGAAATACAGAGGTGCAGTGGGTTTCATTACTGGTTCAAAGTAATATCTGGAGATGTCATAAGTCTGTTACATTACAGAAATAGGGAGGCTACCTGAGCAAGTACTTCTGTAAATTCTCTTTCAGCTCAAAATTCTATAATCTTATCAAAGGAGAGACGATACAGCCTTACTATTATCAGGGGCAGTAGATGTGCGGGAAGAAGCGTTACTAGAGACAGGACGAAGTTCATTTAGGACAAAGGGTCAGGGAAGAGAAGACTTCTGTATGTGCTCAATAGTATCGCAGCAGTGAGCATCTTGCCAACGGACTGAAAGGAAGATCACAACATGCACAACACACGCAAAGTTGGAGGCCCCTGACAGAGGTCAGAAAAATCAGAGAGAAAAATCATTTAAACACAATTAACACACATTAAGCCCAGTTTCTTTAATATGTATAATACACACACACACACACACACACACACACACACACACACACACACACACGCCTATATCTAATTAAACCAAAACATCTTATAAAACACATTTCCACAAGTGTTCATGGCACATGTACCAAGTCACTCAATTTGTGTATGTTTTTAATTGAAATTATCCCCACGTCCCTACTTTCAACCCCTCCTAGCTACCTTCCCACAAACCCCTCCAATGCCTCCCAATTCTCATGCTCAAAAAAAGACAGTCTCTTTTTTGTTACTATTGTTACATATGTGGGTGCGTATGTATTTATGTATATGTATGCAACAATACATGAAACAACCTGCTGAGTCCATTTTTGTTGTTTGTTGTATGTGATTTCAGGGCTGACTACTCTGCACTGGACAATGAGGGGTTCGTTCCTGAGAGAGGCTAATTTCCATTCACAGTGTACTCATTAATGCCTGCCTTGTACTTTCTCCTGGATACATATGGAAACGTCTTAAATACATTAAAATCAAATTCAGTGATGTATATAAAGGATAATATATCACAATCACTTAGGGTTTTATTTTAGTACTACAAGAGTGGTTTAAAATTCAAAAGTCAACCATGGTCATTTAGAGAACAATATGAAACAGGCAGTGGAAACCCGATGATTACCTCAATGATTTCAGAAAAAAAAAAGGATTTATTTGGATTTGTAAATAGTCCAACAATTCACAATAAAATGTTGTAGCAATAATCCCCTGAGCTTGGGAGGATGATGCATAATAAAGATAGCCCATTTAATGGTAAATGATAGTTGCTGGGTAGGAAATTTAGTTTCATTAAAAGTGTGGCCTCTGGTAGATCTAACATGCTCTAGTGGGTGGCCACATCCCTAAAATTATATTGACAGCACCAATTGGGCTACATGCATCAAAATAAAAGAACTAATGAAGACAGAAAGTTAAGTGGATATGGATTTAAAAAGAGATGAGAAAAGATAAATATGATTAAAATACCATGTATTAAATTTTTGAAGAATTAATAAAAATATTATTTGAAAAACATTGACTCCCAGCACTTGGGAGGCAGAGGCAAGCAAATCTCTGTGAGCTTGAGGACAGCCAGTCTACAAAGCTGGTTCCAGAACAGCCAAGGCTATGCAAAGAGACTCTATCTCAAGAAACAAAAAAACCAGAATTGTAGCAAATTAGGCAAGCCAGGAACCAAAAAAGTCAGTGAAAGAAAAGTATTTTAATATAAAAATATTTATATGATAATATTTATAATAGCAGAATATTTAAATGATAATATTTATAATAGTATCAGAATATTTAAACGGTAATTTTACAATAGCATCAGAAAGAAAACGTTAAAAATTATTCTAACATATGTGTCAAACATTTTGGCAAAAGATGGAAGAACTTTAGGACTGGGAAGTTGCTAATCTTGCCCAAATGAGGCAAGGTTAGTGCTAAGGTCGGAAATGCAAGGAAACAGAACAACTGGAATTACAGCCCACTGGCATGTACATGTGCGGTTATATTGGAAAAGATAACATGAAAACATAAATATCCATTATGGTGAGCATGAGCTGTCTGTTTTGTTTGTTCCCATTGTGATAAAGTACCTGACAAAAGCAACTTAGGAGAGAAATGATTTGGCTCCCAATTTCAGGTAACAGTTCATCCAGGTAAGGGATTCCAGGCAGAAAGAACCAGCCACATCGCACCCACAACAAGATCTGAGAGCCCATCAAGGCTCGGGTGCTAGTGCCCAGCTCTCCCACTATGCGTTCAGTGCAGGGCCCAGCCCAGGAAATGCTATGGCCCACATTCAAGGTGGCTCACCACATCTCAACTAAGCCAATTAAGAGAGTCTATCACAGGCATGAACACAGGCCAATCTAATAGAGACCCATCGCTGAAAAACCTTCCCAAAGAGATCCTAAATTATATCAGCTTAAAAGTTAAAATTGGCCAGGTGTGGTGGTACATGTCTTTAATCCCAGGACGTAGGAGGCAGAAGAAGGCAAATCTCTGAGTTCAAGATCAGCCTGGTCTACACAGTGAGTTCCATGACAGCCAGTCCTGGGTAAAGAAACCCTGTCTCAAAAAATAAATGAATAGATAGATGAATATTTTTAAAAATTAAAATCAACCACCACATATACTTCCTGCTTATTTTAGCTATTCTACCTCTCTAAGTATTTCTCAAACCAAAATGAGCATAAAAAGTTAAGGAAAGACATGTCCTCAGACTCTGCGACAGAATTATTCCTACTAACATCAAGAAGTAAAGCAAATATTGATTGCAGTAGTAGAGGCAGAAGCATGCACTACAAAGGACTCGTATACAATAGCAAGAAAGACAATCTACAAGTTCATTCCACAGCCTGAACAAACAACACAAAAGCATTGTGCAGGCATAGCCAAATCACTACTGTTAAGTGCTTTTGTGTGATCCTATGCACAGCATTTCACAGCACAAATCAAGCAGGACAGTGCATGGAAAGAAAACCAAGGGGACTTTTTGGACCATGTTCTATTTCTTGTTATGGGTGCTATTCTGCATTTACACATACATTTTCCTATATGTGTATTAAACTTCAAACATATTTGTGTAAAATGTAAAGTTTTTTCGTTGTTTCAAAAACATGCTTTCTTTTTTCAACTGACAAATCTAATAGTTCCCTTCACACGTTACATGTCTACTGAAAAATATAAAAACAACCAGAAGGCTGTTCAAAATCTTAAAATCTTAAACAAATATTGGCATGTAGGCATTGTGGAAGATGGCAGGTCAGATTATACCACCAACAAACACATGGCGCACGAAGTACCTCAAATGTCTATCTAGCATTTACAAGGGTGACCAAAAATTTAAATTAGCCATCTTTTAAATGAGTCTGTTAAAATTATTATAGCCACTATCTCAAAATATGACATCAAGTAGTCCTGTGTCAAGAATACAGCAAGGACCAAACTAAACCTGTATTGATATGATCACATACACTTAAAATATTTTGCCAGATGTTAAGAGATGATCTTTATCCAACTAGAGAACACTATGACAGTAACCATGGAGACTAAAGGCTGGCAAATATGTTTATAAAGAACAAGCTAAGCAAAGCTCACTTAAGCTGGAAGACACCAGGGAAAAGAACTACTGCATTATTTTGAAAATAGTAGAACTGCAGTGTATGAGGCACTGGATGTTTACAGGATAGATAAGGGAAGTAACTGCTTACAAAATGTACCATGTTGAAAACAAACATGCTTTCTCTCCAAAAGACCAAGGCCACATATCCTTTTTATTCAGGATTGGAGGATCTTACTCATCGCTTTTGTTTGTTTTGTTTTGTTCTCAGGTGTGCACCAGATAAATCATTGGGATTACAGTGGAGAGCATGTTTGGAAAAAATTCCTACTCTAAGCACTTAGGCCATTGTCAGGCCAGAGACAGACCCACTGCCATCCGTGATGTGGGAAGTGACACCGCAAAGGCAAATTTGAGTCCCTGGTGCTGTGATTACATCTGGGATCTCAGTGATCATCCAGAGTAGATTAGCCTCATTATTAAAATCTGGAGCCCCTGTTTGTTCTTCAAATGACTTTTATGTATGACTACATAGAAATTAAATGACCATATGGAGCCTTCTATCAAATAAAAGCCTTATACATCAAGGCTGTGCTACTCTGTAAACATAACATAGACAATAGAGAAGCAGACAGAAGTTCAGCATAAGTAAAATCTCTTAAAAACCCTGTGTGGGACCACATTCTAGAGCAAACGCTCGCATCCTGACCATAACATGAGGATGCTACAGGGTAAAAAATGGGAATTGTGTGAACCTCCGTCTCTCTTCCAATTCTCACCTAAAACCCCAGAAAAGGATCTGTTCTTGAAATAAAATTCTCTGATACAAGTATAATGGACTCAGATGCTCAGCCTAATGTCAGGCTTACAGCGTATCTTTAAGAAGACAATCGGTAAACTCAACATACTTCAAACTTCCCAATCTGTCAGTTATTCAAGTGTTTCACTGTCAGACCCAGAATTTCATTAATCCATACACAAATTTAAGATAATCTGAGGATTTTATTGATTAAAGATTCATTTTTATGTGATAGTTTTTCACTCTAAAAGAACAAAGTCATATGACCCCCACACAAATGGGGCTTTCAAGGCTCAACTAAAAAATTCCGCAGATCTAACCTTGGTAGGACTCCTGGCCACTGAGAGCCTTTTAAACGCCACCTGATGGGAATCTAGAGCACACAAAGTTTAAGCCACAGAAAGTTAGGTGTTTCCTTGTCACATAAATTCTGAACAAAAACAATTTCAATACAATAACAACAATTCCATGGATCCCTATTTTTATCTCATTAAGATTTATCTGTAGTCTTTTTAATTAGAAACTAAACTACTTAAAATTCAAGGTATACACTTTGCATCCTAGTTCAAATATTCGCTGAAGAGTGAAAAGAATATCAATCACCCCATGTCTTTAATTCCACTTAATGAACTCAGCAGTTTTATACAGTAGCTGAGAGGTTCATTTCTGATCCTGGGATTAAGTTAAACATATGTGAGCAATAGTGGCCTAGAGATAATGGCACATTTTTATAAAATAACAAATATTTTAATTATTTCCAAACCTACTCCCTATGACATCAGACACATTCAGAATGTTTATAAGAATACTTCAAGTTCCTTTGCCTACAGTGCTTGAAAGGAAGTCCATTTTCAACACACAATTGTATGAGCTTTCTATAAAATATCAAAATTAAATACAGTGGAATCTTAAAAACAAACTTGTAGCACAAAATTCAAACATTAAACGTCTGAAATGAACAAAACAATTTCATATGTTTTTAATTGATAGCCTTTTTATTTCCAACAGAAACAACTTCTAAAACACTAAACCATTACTAAGTTAGGAATACTGAAAACTAATAATTAAAAATCATTTGATGTCTTGTGTTTATCTGCAGGATTTCCCATCTCTGAGGCAATGGGATGGCTGCACTGGAAAGTGAGTGTGCAATGGTATGTGCACACAGAGGACCCTGTGCTTTGGATGAGAAACAGGATGTGGTGTAGGAGAGTCGAATTATGTGTACTAAATACAAACTTTCTAATCTAGGCTCCTGTCTAGTGGGCTGGGAGGGCAGAACTGAAAAGCCTGTGCTGTCTGAGTCATTTGATTTCTAATCATCTTGTAGGGGAGCTGCTAATATTCTGAAGCCCAGGTGGGTGACCCTAGCCAAGTAGGGATTCTGGGAAGGGTTAGCAATCAGGAGTACTAGTGGCAGGTTAGTGTGTTCTTTCCATGATTGTCTTCTGACTCTGCAGTAGGAGGACCACAAGGTATACCATGTTGAGTGGAAGTTGTTCAGAGCAGGTCTGTTGAACCTTCATTTCTGCTGTTACTTGGATGGACCATAAGACAAACTGTAGTTATGTTGGTCCATGTGGTTCGTGGTGGCAGTGGCCCTTGTTCTCTGAGCCTCCTTGTGTATGGATTTACAGAGTAAAGGGAGATTCTGGAGCCCTGGAAATGGAGACTATGATGCAAGTTGTGTCACTGTCCAGAGTATCCACATGGGCACTGCTTTTGTTGTGTGGTGGGAAGTTAGATTAGAAAGCTGAGGGTCTTGATTCCAGAAGTTTTGAATATCTAATTCTAATTTCAGATTTGTGTTATAAAGGTTTTAAATATTTTAGTAACTGGTAGGAAAATGATGATATCAAACTTCTTACAGCAATACATGTTTTGAAGGCTTTTAATATGATGTGCTAATCGCCACAATGATATAATACAGTGGTGCTAAGTTCCAGAAAACAAAAGGAATTTCTGATGTGCAGACTTCTCAGGTGTGCATTGTGTTAGACAGGTAGATAGGGCACAATCCACATCTCCTGCCATATTCCATGTAGTAGGAAGTGAATTTCAAATCATTTTTTGGTTGTTTTGGATTGAGCATCAGTGGGGCTGCCTTTCCCAGAAACCTGAAGAAAGCATGATGGACAGGAGAGCCATTGAAAGAAATCTCCTCCATTTGAAAGATAGCATCTATATCATGAGGCTTCTTTTCTTTGGAAGACATCAGTAACTTGTGGTGTCAGAAATAACAGTTTAAGGATCACTTTGAAAAACCTTTGTGAAAGTTGTGAAGTTTGTGATTATTTAATTTCTGTTCACTTATTATCAAAGATAGCTGGGTAATGTTGGCCAAGTTCACATATTTCATTACCTAAGTTTTCTTTGATCTTTCGATTTAAACTTGACAATATTTCACTGCTTTCTTGACAATATTTCACTGCTTTTGTTCTTTGTTTCTCTCCAACCCCTTTATTTTTTCACAAATTTGGTACATTCTTGATTGATGTGCATTTCTGGAACATAAAGAAGTCATATTATATGAATCTTTTTTTTCTATAATGTATGACTGTAATTTAACTATATTATTAATTTTCTTCAAAATGGTAGTCCTTCACAAATTTTATTCAGAAAGTCTCTTATGTTATCAGTTTCTTAAGTTTTGTTTATTGGTACAGTTTCTGTGGAGAGACTCAATTTTTTTATCTAGATTCCTGCCTCTTTCCATTTCCTAGCATATCTGTGTGTTCCAGTTGTTGCTATCTTCATATTTGAATCTTTGCTACTAAAGTGTTGGTGTGATCAATACATAAAAAAAAATAAAAATCATTTGAAGGAAAAGCAGCTGATTCTTTAAATACCATGGTTCTATTGTTTGTAAATGAAGTTTTACAGTCTAGAATTTATAGCTTTATAGTTCTATAGTTTTAGAAACTTGTGTGGTCCACAGACATGCAAAAATGACAGCCAGGGAAGGAAAGCAGCCGTCCCACCAATGAGAAGGGAGAGACAGGAAATTTTAAAATAATGAGTCTAAAGAGTATTCTGTTCAAAATGCATTTTAACAATAAATTTGAAAATACAAATCCATACAACTCATAGTTTACTTCAGGCAGTCAATAAATTCAAAGATTTTGATCTAGAAATAACAACTTTGTACACTAGCTCCAAAGAATACCTCTGAAAGATAATGCTTCGCTCGTGTGTGTATCTGTATGTACATCAGTGAATGTGATGGCTTAAATACGCAACAGCCTAGGCCTCTAGCCTTGCATCTGAACACAGGTTTATACCTGCAGCCCTGAAGAAATGAAGACACAGGATGCAGGACATTTGTTACAACAGAGGAGGCACTGGTGACAGTGTTTATAAAAGTAGCTTAACTCTAAGACAAATAAAGAGATCCTAACTTTAGTCCCTGGAACACTGTTTATAAAATATCTTTCCAGTATGACAGTGATCAAGAAAGTGAGAGATTATCTGTCTCTGATCTTCAAAAGTACTGAGGATAATACTGCTTGCTACTGTTAGTTTATTTCTCCAGCAACGAGGTCATTTTTTTTTAGAATGTTCCAGATGGATCATGGATATGACTAAGGGAAACACATGTACCAAAAGGGGAACAGGGAGAATTGAGCTCAAGCATCCCCTTCTCAGATATGATGCCACAGACTTCCCAGTCTGGCACCAGCAGCGTAAGGGCAGCATGGGAAGTTATCCTCCTCAGTTACCTGCTCCTCTGCTTGGTCTCCCCAAACTAGAACACAGGCTTCTTGAGTCGAGAACCTCAATCATCTTCACTTCCTTATTCCCAGCCTTATTCTATCATAGGTGAAGAATAAGGAAACACAGAGAGGAACTGCAGGCAGCAGCACCGGGAAAAGGCATAGTCAGCCATCCCACTACACTTTGTGCAAACTCAAACTACAATGGCCTAGATCTTTTCATCCTGGCAATGGCTGCATGGAAGAAGTTAAAACACCCTGCGCCACATAGTAGGGGTTTTTGTGAATGCTGGAAGTATGGATGTGTGGGTAATTTTGGCATCTATGAATAAAGCAAAGTGAGAAAAAAAACAGTTCTTTGAAAAAATAAAGCTTAAAAATAAGTGAGGTGATTGATGGCGGAGGGCCCAGCACACCCACACCCCATTGCGGGTGGTACCATCCCTAGGTTGGTGGTCCTGGGATCTATAAGAAAGCAGGCTGAGCAAGCCTTGAAGAGCAAGTCAGTAGCAGCTTCTCTCCATGGCCTCTGCATCAGCGCCTGCCTTGAGCTCCTTCCTGACTTCCTGCAGTAATGGACCATGACATGGAAGTGATGAGGAAGCAAAGTAAACCCTTTCACCAGGTTGATTTTGGTCATGGTGTTTATCACAGAAATGGCAACTAAGACCAAGACAGAGTGGGAAACAGGCAGGCAGACGTCTGGGGAAAGTCAGTGACAGGCATGAGATGGGAAGTCCACTCTACTAAGGCATGGTTAAGGCCAAGGACAACACCACACACACATACACAGGAAGTAGGTTCAGAGAAGACACCCTTACATGAGTAGAGAGCTGGCTCACTTACCAGGTTGGACAACCAAATGAACACTGCACGAACAGCAGATGGTAACAACTGTACTCTGGTTGTGCTCTGTCGACTGTACTCTACCGCATGCAATAAAAGGTTTACTCTATGAGTGGAAATTCTGCAAGGTAGACACCATCATTCAATGTGCTAAAAGAAGTTATCTTCTAGATAAAATGCTTCCAGTAAGATAAAAGAAGGGACTTACAGATGCATCCCTCCAGACTGTTGACACAACGTTCATGAGGCATGTCCCATAAAACAAGAATAATCTAGCATCCTCACCAAAATAAAATCATCTAGTGAAAAACTATACAAATTTAAAACCAGAGTCTGAAATTCAAGCTGTACTATCCATAGGGAATGGGGACACTATATTCAATCCTTGCAAGATGAAGAACAATTCGCTACCGATTCTCCCACAGGAACTCGTGACTGCGCACACACACTCACACACACACACACACACACACACACACGCACACGCGCACACACACACACACAGAGTTTTGGTTTCGGCACTGTACTCTCAACCTCTAGAGGGTAGTCATTTCTGACTTGTTGGGTGCTGTACTGAACACAGTATTGAACACAGCCCTCTTCTCACCTGTACTATCAACAGCGCTCTGTTTTACTATCTCCCTCACGAAGACCTCAAATCTACACATGGGGACAGCACAGGGACCTGGTAGCCTTGAGAAAGAGAGCCAGTGAGAGGTGAGCTATAGGTGTTAAAGTAAAGTTTCCAAGTTTTCTTTTGCCAACTTTTTGTGCCTATAATCAAAAGATAGTAAGTAAACCAATGTGGTTCTTATGCTTGTTTTTTGTATGTGTGCAAACAGAGAGAGAGAGAGAGAGAGAGAGAGAGAGAGAAAGGGAGGGATGGAGGGAGGAAGGGAGAGAGAGGGAGGGAGAGAGAGAAAGAGAGAGAGATTACAAGTAAGCATTAAAATTTTATAGGAACTTTTTATTGCGGTAATATCTGTGGACATAATATTGTATTTTATTCAAGTATGTATTTGCTATAGAAGAATAAACAAAACAATATGGAACTCAACCACAAACAGTTCCAGAAGCACTGGAGAAATTGGCCATTTGCCTTTAATATACAATGTCACAGCACACAACAATGTAGACAATGATAATGAGAGTATTAGCTGACATTGTTCAAGTCACCACATTGTTATACCATCATTTCGTCATTAAGACACTGATAGAGGGGAGAAAAAACCCTGCAGAGAAATGCTAATTGGCAGGAGGCAAATAGCAAAAAACAAAACCAAAAATAACCAAAGCCTCAAAAGGAAAGTCATAGCAGATGCCCCCACAATTTGCATACCCATCACCCCATAAGAAGTTATGAACCAGCTTTACCCTCCCAATGAACACATCAAGCTTACACAAACTGCTCAAGAGAGTCCCATGATGTCCTTGGAGATTTCTGAGATCTGGGAAGCAATTAATGCCAGTGTTCTACCTCCCTCATTCTAGCAATTTCTACTTCTTCTCAACGTAGCTTCCTTGTGAGAACATAAGTGGAATGAACCAGCTGGAGACCCTAGACTGCTTCACTGGAGCCTCTCCTTCATCTCCTTCATTCTGTCGATGAGAACAAAGACTAAACACCCTCTCTGAGGTCTCACTATTGGCCAGTGGTAGAGGCAAGATCACAACAGTTTCCCCAATGAGTTGGTACCAAATACGTATATGAAATAGAAAGGGTCACAGGCCAAGATAGTGGGAATGGCTAGAACTTTCCACCCACTAGTTAAGGAATGCAGCTCACTCATCTAAAACAAGGAAATCTGCCTTTGGGAGTGAGGCCACAGCCCTGAACCAGATGGCACAGAAGAACTCTGCCAAAAGAGCATCTTTGTTCCTCTGGCAGAGCCATGTAGCCCTTTTAACAGGAGCCAAACAGCTGGTGGGAGGGAGGCTGTCAGGCTGAGAAGCTACTTTCATATGGTTAAAACCATTGCCTGTTCCTTCTTCAAGACTATGCCAGCACCTCTCAAAACAATATGTATCTATCTATAAACATACATGTGAGTCATTTTTAAAAGCCTAAAATAGAGACTTTTTTTCTAGAGTATTTTAAAAGCCTGGACTAAAGTACAATTTAAAAAACTTTTTAAAAAAAATTAAGGGAACCATAGTCACAAACATATAAACATGATTAACATACTGCAGGATTCTAAAAAGCTACTCCCCCAAATTCTTAACATTCCAAACCCAGTACAAACATTCCAGGGTCAGTTTTCATTGGGCCAATGGGCTTGCTAAAACTGAACAAAGATAATACTTGCATCAAATATTTACATTCGCCAGAGTTCCCACTAAGCAAAAAGCTTTTAAGCTAATGCCCAATAAATATATTTAAAAATGATAAGAAATAAGGGAGAAAAGTAGAAGGCAGAAATCACTCCTCAGACTGCCCCGCTCACCATCGTGTGTACATTTACTAATGAGCACTGGAGACAAATTCTACCTCTTCTGTGACATTCACACACCTAACAGGAAACTCTTATCAGGAAATACAGCCAAAGGAATATGCCTGATAATGAGTCCAAATTCTCAAAGGCTATTGCCTATGTTTTTCAGGATGGATTTTTACCAGAGCCAAAATGTGTTTATAAATAAACTTCCTTAAAACCCAGGATCAATTTTTAAATGTGGAAATAAAAAGATTGCATCTCTTAGTAAGTGCTGTTGCAGGGCCCACTGCTTTTCACAGCCTCATGCCAACACGAAGATTTGGTTCCAATCGGTGAGACCCATAACTTTCAAAGGTAAGGGGTAAGCATTTATGCTCCAGTGGGTAAATATTGTGTTTGTTTCTATTGTTTGCAGACCATCACTTCTACAGCTCACTTACTAAATACAAACATATTCATGCAAAGGATCAGAAACGCATAGGTATTGTCCCATTCGATAAGCAGAGTCTCAACAGAGGAACAAGCAAGGTAAGCTTCAGTTCATATTCAGCTCTGTCATCTCAGACTGTCTTATCTTATGATATTTGAATTAAGAAAGAATATTTCAAAATAAAACTTACCACTAGTATGCCTAACCAGTGTATAAGTAAGCTATTAGACAGTAATGGGTTTGAATACATCCAAGCCACAATATTAGCCTCCGATCAAGAATGAAATAAAAATTTCATCCAATTAAGAAGTCTATTTGTTGAGCAAAACAAGTTTATTTGCTGTCATGTTTGGATATTGAGAAAAGATTTCTCACATTTGTTTGTCATCTGCTATCCATTACATGTACACTTAAAATATGTGTTTCACAATCCTGGCAGTGAACACATGCCAGAAAAATACTTTTATGAATCATAAGGGCACAACTTCATTCTAAAATAATGCAACTATATATGTTAGAACCAATAAGGGTCTAATTACAAAATTCACAAATTATGATGATTTCAAAATGTTGTTATCCACTGTGCTGTCTATATAATAAACTTACTCTGCAGGCAAGTTGTATAGATAAGCACTATGAACAGATGTAAAAAGTAGAAGAGACAGTGTGATTCAGAGAGGGTCACAGACAGTCAAGCCTGGAGCTTGCAAGGCCAGGGCCACTGCCATGGATCAAATACTTCTAACCCGATGAATATGTCTTCAATAGCATTTTCTTAAATATAACATTCATATTTTTATTTGAATTTTTAAAATGTGCATGAGTATTTTGTTTGCATGTGTATCAATTGGCCACACATGAGCCTCATGCCCACAGAGGCCAAAAGAGGGCACCAGATCCCCTGGATGGAGTTACAGATGGTTGTGAGCTGCAGTGTGGGTGACAGGAATGAAATCTGTTTCTCTGCAAGAGCTGAAGTGCCCTTAACCAACAAGCTGTCTCTCTAGCCCCTTCAATATCATCTTTATATTTTTGGAGTCAAGACCAATTAAACAAGGAATATAGTTTCCTTCATTTGGTAAAATATATAAAACAGGTATGTGTTTAGCTTTCAAAAGTGTGGAATACTAAATTCAGCAGATTCCTTCATACTCATTCTCTCTCACTATCGAGGCCCATGCATGTGGATCTGCTCCACCTTGACCAAAAGACAGAGTTCAAGCCTATTCTTGCTCCTTCAAGGTTATGACAGGAGGTTTGACCCAGGGAGTGATTGCCTACAGGATGGTTGTTTTAATATGTGGTTGCTGCCTGTCCACCTGTCCTACCTACACATCACAATATTTTTTTTTTAGGGGTTCAACAAGTGATTTTTATTCCTCTGTTCTGAAAAACTGTGTGTGTGGGAAACTAAACCAAGGAAAGGGACTAGATCCGTGTGCTTTGGGGGTTTAAAACTTGGAAAGCAGAACGAACCAGGTATCCACCAATTTGCTCAGACACAGCAGACTTGGTGGTCCTGTATTAGAACTGTTGAACTGGGAGATGAAGTACATTCACCACCCTTTAGTAGAGGGCAGTATAAACACTTTATACCCCAAACTATTGGCAGTTTTCAATGTGATCAAGGTAAATGAGGAATGGAGATGTTCTTAACACAGCTAGGACTCAATATATCTAACATACTAAATCATTACATTTTGAAAGAAAATGCACAAAAACCAAATAGGAACTTTTGAGATCTTTTTCATTTGAAAGTAATCTTAATGCTATTAAGTTCACAAATATGCTATTTTTTATTACCCAATCCTAATTATCTAAAACACACATTGCAAACATACAAATATCTATTCTCTCCACACGTCAGCGCCCATTTATCATGGTTTTGGAAATGGGGAGAATAGATTCCCCTTAAGTTGCAAGTCAGTAGGTGTTTCTTTACAGTTAACTTTAGCAAAATTCATACAAAATAGTAATTAACAATGATCTTCTTTACTTGTTAACTCACAAGGAAACACCTTCAAAACTGCATATTTTTGTTAAAGTTTCTGTACTAAAATGTAGAAAAACTGAATTACACAAATATTGAAAAGTTAAA
>NC_022030.1:46927206-46942242 GCF_000317375.1 Microtus ochrogaster
AAATGGGCACCAGGTTTTACAGAATCCTCTCTAGAAACGGCTCTCTTTGGTTCCACCACACGCCCATCAACTTTGTGTGGTCGAGCACACATTGCAGCATCCACCTCTTCAACACAAGAGTAGGTCACAAAACCAAAGCCTCTGGAACGTTTTCTTTGGGGATCTCTCATTACCACACAGTCTGTAAGTGTACCCCATTTCTCAAAACGTTCTCTTAAGCTATCATCTGTGGTTTCAAAGCTCAGACCACCAATAAACAGTTTCCTCAACTGTTCTGGTTCCTTTGGATCATGGCCCTCCTCCCCCCGGCGGCGGCGACGGCCGGAGTCAGGCTGGGGGCGACAGGGCGGCAGTTTTACCTCCATTTTGAGCCACATCACAATATTTAACTCAGGATATAGTTACTTGATGTTTCAGGTATTGAAGAGGTAATTGCTACATTTGTCTTTTGTATCATGTTAAAGCAGTCCTTTGCATTCTCCCCACCCATTTTTAAGATGGGCTATATAAGCATATGGAAAATAAACACGGGTGAATTCAGTATTCACTGGGTTACCCTCCAGACTCTATTCTGTGTCTCTGTCTACTTCTTGTATATTTCTGTTTTTTTCTGCCTGACATTTCTAATCCACATGCCCCTACTCTGGAACCTAAGAACCCAAGAACCCATTGAGGCTGGATCCCTCTCTCTCTCTCTCTCTCTCTCTCTCTCTCTCTCTCTCTCTCTGTGTCCCCATCTCTCATACACACGTGTGTGTGTGTGTGTGTGTGTGTGTGTGTGTGTGTGTGTGTGTGTTTATACATCATCAAACCCAGGCTGCCTGCATGCAAGGCAAGTACTCTAAGCTATATCACTACGCTAATCCAAATTCAGTAAATACCCTTAAGTGCTAACAGTGTCACCAAGGAACAGGGAAACATTCTCATCAGCAAAATATCACAACTCAGTGAAGGATGTCAGTGTACAACTGAACATAAGCTATGGAAGCCTTAGAAAACTGACTGCAACTCACATCCAGGACGGCAGAGAGATGAGAAGAAATGTAAGAGTTCCCTGTGGTCTCCCACGAGGGGAACAACACAGGGAAAAGAGCAGTCAGGAGTTAACATTTGGACAAAAACAATGCTGACCTGTTCATGATGATAAATTCAACTAGAAAAGTATGTAACAAACACACAGAGATCTACCTGCTTACTTGGGGTTCTGAAGGTGGGAAAATGCAGCCCCGTCCTCCTTCAGTATGATGCTATGTATAGCTTGTGAGGAAATCTGATACTGTGACAGGGAGTCCGCACATGAGCAACAGTTCTCAGTGTTGGTCAACGGGGTCTTGAGAGTCTCTAGATTTCTTTAGGGCACTTGAAAGGGCAAGCCTATATGTACAATACTGATAATCAGTTTACTTACTGTGGTGTCCTTTGGAGGCTGGTAATGTCACTCTGGACAACACAAGAACACCACACTATGCTGCCTCTTTATCTTATTGCAAGCTGCTTGCTAGTTCTAGACAACAACAACAAAGCATTCTCATTCAAGCAAGTCTTCCATGAGGACTGCAAGCTTATTAAACCACCACCCTTGAAGTTGCATCTCTTTAATGTTATGTATGACAGAACAGAAAGTGGACATGGACTAACCCTGATAAATATGTTTCAAGAACTTGCTGCTGTTTCAAGGCAATGCCACTTCTACTTTGGTATTTGCATGAAAAGTTCCTTTAAAAAATTACAGTTTTTATTGTCAGAAATAAAAGAAATTCACTTTTGGCCAGGCAGTGGTGGCACATGCCTTTAATCCCAGCACTCAGGAGGCAGAGGCAGGCTGATCTCTATGAATTCAAAGCCAGCCTGGTCTACAAGAGCTAGTTCCAGGACAGGTTCCAAAGCTACCTAGAGAAACCCTGTCTCAAAAAAAAAATCAGCCTTTCAAAGAAAACCAGAATTCTAAAGAACTTACATCTACTACAGTGAGTGCATCATCTCTTCACTATTTAAAGACTTTTCTGGTAATATTTGTTAGCTTTATAAGAAATGTGGTGATTCTGAAGACATATGATGGTAAACTTCTGAGAGACTTATATCTGCCACTAAATGTATGACATCCCCAAACCATGTGCAGATTAAAGATATATCAAGAATGGAAGACAGAGCAATGCATGTTCTCTTCCGATGGATCCCTTGCTCAGTCTGAATGTAGCAGGAAGATGTTTGGACCTTCCACAAAGCAAGGTGCCTTACTTTCCTAGGACTGGAGGAGGTGGGGTGGGAGGGGATGTGGAGGGAATGGGAGGAGGGGAGGGAGGGGGGAATTTGGATTGGTATTTTTTATTTAAAAAAAATCTAATAAAAAATAAACATTAAAAAAAGTTTCTTCATATTGTTTAGTCTCCACTCCATCCCCAAAAAGGTTCTTCCAGAACAGTCCTTGCCCACTTTGAAGGGTTCTCATTACTTAAATGAGAGCTGTGAAATGACTTTTTCTTTTCCTACTACATGCTATGTGAGGTCCAATTGGAATAAAAATAAATCAAAATAGCATATCGCAACAGACTGAAGAGAGAGAAAGGTGAGGATTCGAATATTTTTCATTAAATTAGACATTAAAGACTCTATAAAGCATATACAGTAAAACTCCCCTTTTTCATTCTTTAATTTCTACATTTGGCATGGGGAACAAATGGTTCCTTTTTATCATGACTCCTCCTACATCTAGCTAAGAGATGCCCTAATGCTTAAATGCTTTGACTAGAAATATTTAAGTGGAAAATTAAAAAGAGTTTAGGTTCACTCCCCTGATCTGGGGAGACCCTTCAGCCTACAACAGCAGAACTTCCCCAGTACTCCACAACGTAGAAAAGGATCCCAGGCTTGGGGTTTGGGGGAAGGAAGGTTCGGGAAAAGCAAAGCTCTCCACCTAGCATGAATCACATCACTGGGCAATCTCTACAGGGGCACACTTCTGAGGGTCAGGTGAGAGGAGAAGAATTTTAACATCTGCTCCTAAGAGACAACATAACAAGCAAATGTGACTGAAGAGCAAAGGAGTGTTCCAAAGTCTCTGGAAATAACTGTTGCTGCTAGGAAGAACAGCAGCTGACAAATTACTAGTCTGATCTAAAGGGAGTTGGGAAATCATAGTGCAATGAGCCTGGACTTCTCCCTGAGAGCAGCATCAGCGTCCACCTGCCTGCCTGCCACGCTCAAGCACCAGGACTGGAACAGAAGTATACTGGTTAAACTTACCTTGGAAGTTAATGACTTCAGAGCAGGCTTAACTTGCAAAGCCATAGTACATGTTCTATAAATTCACTCATTAATGCTTCAAAATTAAAGTTATAGAGAGACAAAATAAACTAGATTTTGGCAAAACCTTTCTCTAGAAATAATAAGATATACAATTGCTATTATTAGCAATAATTAATGCTATATTCTTCAAAAATGAAAGACTGAGAAAAAACTCACAGAAGGCAGGGGGAAAAAACTTAGGCAATTAAAGTAGAAACTTGTTTGAAAGAGTATAATTTACTGCCAGAGACACCTTAGAAATACAACTCTACAAACTGGCAGAACCCAGATCAGTGCTTAACAAGATTTTGTCTTTGTCCATTAATGATTTATTATACATTAGCTGAACTCTTTCCAAAGACAATATTGACATGCCAGCCGATTAGCATCCTTTTTTAAAGGCACATGATTCCCCGTGTTATGTATTGTCATCAGTAATCAACACAACGGACAACTGAGGCAGCACGAGCACACTAGTAAAATAAGATAAATCTGGCTGTTGCTTTTCTAGGACGTTTCAAAGAGCAGCGGAAAGACTATGGCTAATTGCGATAGTAACCATGGTTGAAACAGAAACCAGTGATTGCAGGAGAAAACCTTCAGACAAGAAGACACGAGGCAGTGGTAGGCATCTATAATTTAGAATGTTCAATGCTCAACAAAGAGTCTTCACTACTGGCTATCAGCTGTTTTTCACATCTCCTCGTCCTCAGACACACTCCTCTGAGGCTAAGGTGAGTTATCTGTACAGGCTTTTCCCCATGGTCATGCTGCTCTGATTCTACTACAGGAACTGAAAGTCTTAGAAAGAGAATAGCATTAATGTGAGATTGTATTACGCAGTTCCCATGGTCAATTTATTCTCAGTGTGAATATAAACTCTGGCATGGCCTTAGGTAGTCGCACTATAATCTTCTTGGTAAATAGTACCCATTGTTTATAAAGATAGATTGATGTCATTTTGAAGCTGCTGTTGAATAATGTATGAAAGTGTTTAAGACGGTGATTAAATGGTCTCAGACACCACCACATATGTGTTGAAAAGCACAGGCTGTATTTCAAATCACATCTGTCCTGTTCAAGTGCAGTGTTTCCCTTGCATAGTATAATAAAGGTGGGAATTTTATACAGAAATCAGCCTGTCCCTTCCCCATTTCACTTTGAAGAAGAGTAAGCAATCTGTCAAAAGCAAGCCAAAATTTCACAATGATAGCAGTCAAGAAGACCTGAGCATGATGTCACAGACACACACACATGCATGCACACATGCACGTACACACACACACACACACACACACACACAGACACACACACTCACACATGTAATCTCTGTTCAGCTAGTCCCTATTGTTTCTTATTGTTCTCAAGGAGACCATTTTACTCAAGGAATTCATCTCTCTCCTGCTCTCCCAGTTGGAGGCCCCTGAGCAGCTGTTTCACAGATGATTATCTCAGGGAACCCTCTGGTAAATTCATATAACTAAAGTGAAAACACGGAGTTCAGCGCTACCTTTGGGGACCAAACATGGAAACAATAAAAGAATACAATTGTCCAATTTTATCAAAACGACACCAAATTCTTTAATCAAATGACAGAACGCTAAAGTCTCCACTGTAGATTACTCTTTAGGTCAAGTACATTTGATATCACCCTGAAAAGCAATAACTATTTAAAATGTAGAGTGAGAAGCAACCATTTTCTGAGATCAGCATATGCAGACTGCTCTCAGTTAGGGAACACTAAGACACCTGCTGCTCTGTAATAGTTGGTCTGGCTATTTAAACTCTCAAAGACCAAACATTTGCTGTATGTAAACCCTAAAGGGATGGAACCAACACAGTGCATTTAAGTATATATAGAGATATGGATAAATAGATATATAGATACAGATATGCTTTTAAATGTCTACAAAGACCAGAGTAATTACTGAGTACCTGACTATTGTTTTGCATATATTATCAGGAAAAAATAAAACACAGATAATCAATAGTAGGAATTAAAAGCTGAAATGCCAAAATGTAATGTAAGTTGATAATACATTAAGGAACTTTTTAAAATTTATTTATTTATTAAAGATTTCTGTCTCTTCCCCGCCACCGCCTCCCATTTCCCTCCCCCTCCCCCAATCGAGGAGCCTAGGCAGTTTAGATACATTAAGGAATTTTTAACAGGGATTTCTTCTTCTAGTAATTTAGTCCAAAACCAAGCCCGAATTTGAATTTTCTGCCTCTCTTCCTATGTCTTCCATCTGTCTTAGGATTTGGTCTGTAGCCACTTTGTTGTATGTCTATTGTGTTAGTCTGATATCTATTCGCAACAAAGGGCTTTGCTCTGTAGTTATTGAACATCACACACAACACAACGTGGGAAAGACCTTTTTTACAGAAACCTCAATAGTTTTACAAGAGAAGAAATTATTTTACTGACCCAGAGTAACACCCCAAACTGCACACAGATGTTATCCACGTATGTCCTCATGATGCTTTCAACATTCAGGGAATATTTATTGTCTTAAAGGTTGCTTTTAAGTTACTGAAACATGCATACACATTGCACACGTGCGCACACACACACACACACACTTTTTAAGATGAAATGTATGCATTTAGCATAGACTGTAGAAGCTGATTACACAGACGTACAAGTTTACATGGTATAGTAAGGCTCGTTACATGGTTTTCCTAAGGGCAAGTTAAACTTAATCAGACTGAGCACACAGCAACACAGAAGATCTAGAACAGAGCTTTAAATAATCTCAAGGCATATTACTAACTTGGCTGCAAACTCTGGCAAAAATTCAAAGACAAGGCACTTTCAGAAAAAGTTATTAATTACCACAACAATAATTATTGTTGGATTCAGATAGATAGATAGATAGATAGATAGATAGATAGATAGATAGATAGATAGATAGATGAATAAAAATTACTTGAGGTCCATAGGAACATTACCCACAATTTCTGGGTAATCTCTCTAATAATGAAAATATCATCTGTATGTTAAGTAACCTGTGTTAACACCTCTAAGATTGAAAGCAAAGACGAGGAAAGGAAAGAAAAGTAAAAAAAGAAAAAGCTGTTGAATATGAACTTTCTCTTCTACCAACCCACAGCTTTGAGGTAACGAATAGAAATAATGATCAACTGAGTGAGTTTTCCAAGAGACTTGCATGTTGTCTGAAAATGATGAAGACAGTTGTCACCAGAGTTCTTTTCTTAGGCCATCTCAGTCACTGTACTCCAGAAATATCTTTAAAATGCAGAGCCAACAGCCGCACTTTTTATGATTTTTATCTGTGGAATTCAATCAAGAAAGGTCCTGTTTGTGAGATTGAAGAAATGCCACGTTCACTGCTCACTACTGGCAGTCTCTGTCCCCTGTGATGATGTGACTGCAAGTATCTGAACTGAAGCGCTTTTTCCCGTGTAACTTTCAGTATTCAGAATGTCTTTGAATAAAGGTCAAAATATAAAATTCTGGCGTATCCACATGCAAAATGGAAAATTAATGTCACCTAGTAATCAGAAATATGATCTGCCGTAGTAGAGCCCTTTGTAGTAGCCAGACACTTGTCTTTCTTGACCTGATATGTCCAGGGCATGCCACAGACACCTGGCTATCATGTACCACGGCTAGCTCAGAGCGTCACACCCAAAGGGTATCAGCAAACAGTTGAGCACCTAGGAAATACTGAAAAATATGCTAATAAAGTATGTGTACACACCAACAAAAAGTCCTAAACTTTTAAAATTAAGTAGTATTTAAAAAAAAAGCACTACAAGCTTTATTACATACAACCATGATGGCTTTGTCTATCTATCACACACATGTACATGCACACACATGTGTATGCACACATACAGTCAAAATAATGCAATAAAGAAATATAAATATTGATATTACATATAGAAAAGATGAGGGGATATTTCAGTAAGAGAACATGTGCTTAGCCAGAGATAAGACTCTATTTGATTCCCAGCTCTAAACCAATGAAATGGGGAGAGTTATTTCATGCCATCTTTTTATTTGTTATTAAGTATAGTCTTCAGAAATATTCAGAGGACAGACAGAATTTAATTATGCTTGTATATGACCAAAAATTTATGCTCCATAAAAGTCATGCTTAAAGAAAAATAAGACACACACAGCCTTTGAGAAATCGAGGCACTTCTACCTCATCTTGTCATGTTTTCTCCAGCACCAAGAAGATTATGAATCAGAAGCCCTAATATATGATTGAATATAAACATGTGTGTATTAATAAGGAACACAACACAAGTGGTTTGTGTTCTCCTTCAGACCTTGCTACATATCTATGGAGAGAAACAAATGATGGAAAGTAGAATGGAGTTTGTGGGTCCAACAGCATGACCTCGACCTAACTTCAAGTCTGCTACAATCAGTTGTTCTTGGTCCCCAGGAAGATGCAACTCTAAAATAACTAATATTAACACGCTGTGACCTCAGAACTTTATAACTGTGCCTATAACCCCAAAATACCAGTGTCCAAATGAGATACTCCAGGAGCTGCCACACTCTAAATTATCTAAAGCTCATTAAATCTTCAACAAAAAGAAAAGGCAGTCCATGAGGTTTAGCTTTTGCCCTCAGTATTTCCACAAGTCATTCTGATGAGTCCACAGTAAGGAATGCTAGGACACAATATTTACATTCTAGAAGGCAGGTCACACTGGGAGATAGTTCCTGAAGCACACCCAACTTTCAAAAATGTAAGACTGGAAAGGGTAGTGTGGATAGAGAGAATGATCCCATGGAAAAGTAGACCAGAGTCAACAGCACCACTTCTGTTGATACTCTGACTGACAGCTGCCTGTGTCTCTCCTAGCAGGGGACTAGCCTAAAGTCTACAGAAGTAAGACTACAAGACTGAAGGGTTTCTGAACATGGAATTTAAACAGAGTACCGAGGGCTGCACCAGAAACAACCTGCAACTCAAGTTGCTCATACCATATTTCTCTCATCATCTGATCCTTCATTATATCTTATTTAAGCAAAGTTTGGTTGCTTACATATTAAACTCCTAATGCAAATTTAATTTTTTTCCTAATTCAATAGTTGATTGCAACAATATATTTTCTTCCTCTGTGGCCAGTTTTTGAGTCAAGATAGTGAAGGCCTTGAGTTATAATTGTCCCTTAGACACTGGTTTGCCATAATAAAAAGCCAAGACAGCATGCTAGAAGAGAATAAATCACCAGAAATAATTCTTTCCTCTGAGACCCCTTAAAAGCCACCCTGGTGGCCCCATAGGCTCATATGCTTGAACTCTTGGTCCCCAGTAGGTGAAACTGGGAAGGATTAGGAGACGTGGTCATACTGAAGGTGGGTCACTGGGGACTCATGCCATTCCGAGTGTGCTCTTGGATTCCTGCTTGAGTGTCCAGATGTGAGCGCTCAGCTACTGCTCCAGCCTCCTACCTTCTGGCCCTCACTGTACCATCAAAAACTATAGTCCTCTGATATCATAAACCCAATCCAACCCTTTCTTTTATAAATGGCCTTGTTTTTTATCACAGTAATAGAAATGTATATAGTACTGCATTGTACTGCTTGATGTCCCCACACAAATGAAAGACCCCAGGTAAGGACTGCAGAGATAAACTAAATTCGCAAGTGACAAACAACCACAGTACCAGAATAGCCCAGCTAATTATAGGTTGGTGGACAATAATACATCCTTACTCATTACTTTATACTGGATTTTGTGGTACTGTATTGTGAATGTAACAATTTGAGTCTTTGTAACAGATACATGGTAGAGTTTAGTATCCCCATAGTGCGTATCTATACAGCTAATGCTGATTACATCATGCCACAGCTGAGCAGATTATGTCCTATGCTGTGAGTAATTCAAATGCCACATCAGATTGACTATTATATCCCTAATTTCATATGTAGATGAAAAATTAGGGATAGCATGGAATGCTCAGCATACATTGAATGGAAACAAACAAGTATAACTGCAAAGAATGTTGTGATTATAAACAAGGAAAAAGTGCTTAAAACCTGTGAAGAACGACGCCTTTTCTACTTGTTTCACAGTAAGAGACAAATGTAGTGAATGCAGCTTAGAGAGATGCCTCTCACACTGAACAGCAAACAATGTTAGGCAGAGGGCAGCAGGGGGCTGAAAGAGGCCACAAAAGAGGACAGCTACTCTGTGGAAACCCAGATAGTACCATTACATGACTCAAGGGAGCACAAGCAAGTGATGGAGCACTGAGAAATCTGCAGCCTTCAACCAAAGCATTGCTTAAAACAGAATCCTCCCAAAGAGAAACACAGCAATAGGTGGACCAGGAATGTAACTACAGAATTCAGGGCAGAATTGCCACAGGAGATGCTGTTTTCAGCAAACCCAATCAGAAGTCTCTAAAGTCACAAGAGGTTGTTTCTTTCTGGAAAGTGCCATTATGCATAAGCAAGAGTAAAAGCCCCAAATCTGATGACGTCTGAGGGTAGGGGAAGGGTTCCGATGAAGCTACCATTTCACTGCAGGGTATCATCAGGTCCTCTTGTGTCACAAGGGTTCTGCTCAGATGGGGAAAATATAGCACTTCAGAAATTGGTTTCCACCAATAAACTGGCACCAAGTACAGAAAGAAACATACAATAGAATATTTATTCCTATCCAAATGGGCGATATCCTTTGAAATAAAAACCCCAAAGAAAAAAGAACATACAACAAGTACTGATATCTCACACCCCTAACAAATTACTTCCCCCAGGAGGTGCCTCTTAAAATCTCAACTTCAGAGATTGCTTTTTAAAGTGAATGCCCATTATTCTATTTTATAGTGGAAAAATAAAACTCAACATATGGATATACAGGACACCACCATCACCTAACCATCAACATATGGATTCACAGGACACCACCATCACCTAACCATCAACATATGGATACACAGGACACCGCCATCACCTAACCATCAACATATGGATGTACAGGACACCACCATCACCTAACCATCAACATACAGATACACAGCACACCACCATCACCTAACCATCAACATATGGATGTACAGGATACCACCATCACCTAACCATCAACATATGGATACACAGGACACCGCCATCACCTAAACATCAAAATATGGATGTACAGGACACCGCCATCACCTAACCATCAACATATGGATGTACAGGACACAACCATCACCTAACCTTCACAGCACTAATGTGTCCTCTCCTCAAGTCAGCTGATGTGGCAGAATAAGCCAATGTCATCAGAAGCACCCGCATAGCATGTGAGCTTCCTCAGAAGGCACACTTCAGAGCACATATTCCCCATGTCTCCCACCCTTTATTTATGATCCACTTCTAAGTTAGAAACTAATCTTCTTTCTTTAAGAACTATTTTTTCTTCAATTATCTTACCTCCTATAAAGGACAGAATGAATACAGACACTCACTACAAATTAACCAAGAAGCAGGAAACTGGGCACAGGCTCACCTCTCTCAAGCCTACTTCACAAGATCATTTTCATACCAGCATTCTGCTGTCGAATGTATAGAAAGGATGCAACAATAAAAGAATGCTGAGCTTTCAAAGGCAGTGAAGACACCACAGCATCATACAGACAAAACAACTAAGAAGACCAACCTAATTTGTACAAATTTCTAAACTGGGATCTGCTGTGCGCATGCCTGCTCATAGCTGTGCTTTTATCTGGAGACAGTTACAGCTGCCATTGACACTTTTCCCCAAATTTAAGAACCAGTGCTTGAAAATGAGTCTAAAAATACAATCCACTCACCTGTGCATATAAGGGCAGCTCTATTCTACACTAGAAATGTGTAGAAGAACATTATCTTCATGAAGCCCTGGCCATAAATCCCCAACCTGAAAACATCACTAGTACTCATCAAGAAGATACATAAAATTTGGTGTATTGATATGAGAGTATTTTTACACAATGAAGCGTAACAATTAAAGCATGGATGAATCTCAAACATATTGGAGTGTATTTTAAGCTTTTTTCTTCTTCTTAAGCATGAAGAGCCTCAGGTATCTTAGCAAGCATTCTACTAATAAGCTGTATGTTCTGCAGTACTTACTTTTACTTTCAGTGTCTCATTAAGTTATCCAAGAGGCCTTGAGTTTACCATCCTCACGCCTCAGTCTCCAGAAGAACTTTATTATAGGTCTGTAACATTGTAACTCAAGCTCCAACTTCAAATATATCATTGAAAGAAGCATCAGAACACAGTTTTACATTTATGTACACACACATCTCAAAAACATGAACACTAAAGGAAAATATTGAAAGTTCTTCAGGCAGTGAAGAGAAATAAGGGCGAATAATCATACATCCAAGCCTTCTCTTCATCTAGAATGAATGAAAAGCACCAGTAGCAGAACTGAAGAATCCTGAGGAGCAGGCAACATTCCATCCACCAGCCAGGACAGCTGGCACATTAAGGTGCAGGCACACAGAGACCAGGGTACAGTTTTTATTAAGCTACACAGGTTAATTTCAGGGTATATGCACCCTATTTTAAGTACATTTAAATCAAGTACCCATATTCAAACTAAATAGGCTAGCAAATTCATAATGTGAAGTTCACTATTAACATTGCAGGGCTTAGACCAGAGCTACAAAGAGTTTCGTGACAAGAAGAGAAAACACTGATCATATCCAATGGTAGCATGCACTGAAAAAGCCATACAGACATCTATTATCCAGATATTGTACCTCAAAATTACACTTCAAAGTCAAGAATCAAATGAACATGACTTTTTTCAGATGCTTTTGAAATTTGAACATGTCCACTTTTGATGTCTGGGGAGATGTGTCTGGCTGTAGGTAGCCAAAAGTGGCAATATGTTCACTCTGCGTTTTCTGCATCTAAACAATGTAGTGTTGCTGAAGAAGTTCTTAGGGCACAGTGCACTCACACAAGCACAAAGGTCAGTCTAAAGGAATTCACAGGAACAAGCTGAAGAATAGTAGCATCTATGACCAAAAATTTAAAAAGGCTTAAACATAGGCTAACAACAGCACGCCAAAGTGGACAGGGAAAAGAGGTCACAGGGCCTCAACGCTATACATAAAAATACAGGCAACTAAGAAATAATAGGAACAGAAGGAATAAATAGTCATCCCCAGGGAAGAGCACACCAACGGATTATTCAATAACAAATGGGCAGCCCTGAAAACATACGCACAAGTAACATTATAAGGACTGAGCAAGTTATTTTTAGGAATGTATATTTATGTACATATATGTATATAAAAAACTAATTTAAAAAGCCACAAATTTGAAAGAGAGCTAGAAGAGGTATATAGAAAGGTTTGGGGGAGGAAAAAGAAGGGGGAAATTGAAAATATATTATGATCTCAAAGCATAAATTTTTAAAAGTGCCTACAGTTCCCATGTACAAGAAAATTATTTAGCACTTCACAATAAGTAAAATATAGGCTACTCCCTAAGAAGCTGTGGAGGCTGAAAACGGTTTTGTCCTTCACATAATTAGTGAACCACTTGAGGAAGGAAACAGAGGGGTGTGAATGCCTCTCCTGAATAATTGCAGTTACCAAATGAGTCATAAACAAGTCAACCAAACTCTACATGGAACTTTTATTGGACACATATTATTGTTGTCTTTCTACTAAATTATTGGGCTTGAGGTATTGCACATTTTGTATCAGAGAACCTACAGTTACCCCTCGATATTTATTTATCACAGTGATGCCAATGTAGACAATCCATTGCTTCCCTTCCACCCTGACTGACACAGTATGGGTGGTTTGCAAACAGACCCAGAGTGACTGTTCTTCATTTACATTCTTAGGGTTTTATCATCAAATAAAACTTCTCCAGAACCCTCTGAAGAAGCAACAAACCTGGCACTTCCATGTAAATCTTGACTAAGCCACCCAAGATTTGAACTTGTTGCTGATAAACAGTTTTCACTGAGCAGCTGTTCCCAGAGAAAACAATACCAATGGACACAACCAAAACTTTATTTGTTCTCAATTAAATAAAAATTCATAAAGTACCATGAGGGGCTGGATATGTGACTTAGTGGCAGAGCACTTGTCTACTGTGGCTAGGTCCTGGGGTCAAACCCCATTACAGAAACATAACGAAATAAAAGGTGATGGAGGAAGGTCATTGGTTAATTAAATAAAGAAGCTGCTTGCCCTGATAGGTTAAAACATAGGTGGGAGGAGTAAACAGAACAGAATGCTGGGAGGAAGAGGAAGTGAGGTCAGACTCGACAGCTCTCCTCTTGGGGGCAGACGCCTCAGAGAGACACGATGCTCCACTCTTGCGGGCAGAGGCGAGAGCTCTGCTCTCTGAGGCACACGCGATGAAGCTCCGACCCAGGATGGACGTAGGCTAGAATCTTCCCGGTAAGCGCACCTAGGGGCGCTACACAGATGTTTAGAAATGGGCTAAATTAATATGTGAGAATTAGCCAAGAAGAGGCTAGATAGAAATGGGCCAAGCAGTATTTAAAAGAATACAGTGCAGCCCCACCGCTCCAATTTCAACAGAAAGGTATCACCAGGATATACAGCAAAGATGTGCAGACTCAGCTCTTCTTACCAGCTCTCTATTATGTACAGTAAGCGTCACTGGGAATCGTGGAATTTTAATCTTCCACACATGTACTTCCTTTTATTAACAAACTAGTGCATGGCAATATACTATTAGCTGTGTGAGAGAGTGTATGTTCTTGTGTACTTAGAGACAGAGTCTTTCACTGAAGCTAAAGTTTCGAATTCAGTGAAACTTGCATCCAGAAAGCCCCAGTGATTCTTCTGTTTCTGCTGCCCCATATCTAGGCTTGCAGGTGGCCATCACTATGCAATGCTTCTGTGGGAGATTCTGAAGATCAAATTCAGGTCTTTATGCTTATATGTCAAGCAGTTTACCAGCTGAGCCAACTCCCCAAGCCAACTAAAATATTTTTAAATTGAAAATTAAAATAACGGAATCATTTTCACCTACAGTTGTCTTAGCAGTACTAAAGAAAATGACTATTTCACAACCTAAAATACATTGTTAAATGATACACTATAGTAGCGTGACCAGGATTGATATACACACGAAAACTAATATCCAAAAATTCTGTTGTATACATGTATACAATATCCCATTAATAAAATACCATCCCTCTCAAGAAATTTTCCATCCTTAAGATAAGTCTTTTAACAAACATAATAATAAACGAACATTTGAAAAATAGCATCCTGATGATGCAATGTTAATGTGGGATCCACTCTGTGTGCTGTGAATTTGTTTTATTATCATTGGTTAATTAAAAAGCTGCTTTGGCCTGTGGCAGTGCAGAATAGAGCTAGGCAGAAAAAAATAAACTGAGTGCTAAGAGAAAGAAAGTGAAGTCAGAGATGCCATGTAGCCATCAAAGGAGACAGATGACCCAGAACCTTGTTGGTAAACCATGAGCTTTGTGGTAATACACAGAATAAAAGAAATTGGTTAAGATGAAAGAGCTAGCTAGAAATATGCTTAAGCTATTGTCCAAATAGTGTTGCAATTGATATAATTTTTATGTGATTATTTCAGGTCTGGGAAGGCGGGAATGAACAAGCAGTCTCAGCCTACAAAATGTCAACGCCAAAAATGGGTGTTGCTTGTATTTGAACATGAATGTAGCCGGGCGGTGGTGGCGTACACCTGTAATCCCAGCTCTCGGGAGGCAGAGGCAGGCGGATCTCTGTGAGTTCAAGACCAGCCTGGTCTACCAA
>NC_022030.1:46948587-46958411 GCF_000317375.1 Microtus ochrogaster
TTATGCTTGTTTCTGTAGGCTCTGCTCATTGACCTAGATTTTCCATATCCAGCTGGTCCTCAGTTTGTGTTTTCTTCCTTGCCTCCATTTCAGTTTTCAATTCTTGAACTGTTTCCATTACCTGTTTGATCGTTCTTTCTTGGTTTCCCAGGATATTATGTACATATTTACTCATTTCATCAAATTTTTGGTTATACTTCTCATCCATTTCTATAAGGGCATTTTTTACATATTGTTTAAGGGACTCTATTGCTTTCATAAAGTCTTTTTTTTTTCACTTCTTCTCTGTTAGGGTGTTGAAGACCTTCTGTTGTAAGATCATTGGGTTCTGGTGTTTTCATGCTGTTCTTCAGATTATTGGGTGAATTCTTGCGTTGTCGCCTGCCCATCTCCTCCTATCAATGCTATCTAAGGGGGCTTTTAAAACTGGTTCAGGTTTCCCTGCTGGCCAGGGGCTCCTCCCACAAAATGCCCTCGCTCTGTTTCCTGGTTCCCTTCAGTGGCCAAGATCCCTCTCACCCCTCAGAAGGGTCCCCAGGCATAGGACCCGGCTCCTCCTCTGCCAGGGACCTTGCCAACCAAAGGCCCACCTCCTCGATCCAACCGCAGTGGGGCGCTCTGCTCTTGGTGTTGCGCGTGGTCCCTGCAGCCTGCGTCTGCCGCCACGACAGTTCCCGCCGCCCGAGGCCTATGTCCTCTGCTGCCGCTCCAGTCCCAGCCGGTCCCAGCTGTTCCCAGCCGGCCGCCTCCACTGTCTGGGTTCCAGCCGCCTCCGCCGTCGGGAGAGTGTGTGGTTTCTGATCTATGTGAACAACTGGCCAATGTCCTCCAAATCTTCTCTATTACAGAAGGAGTCATATGTACAGGAACATCTGCACTACTTCAGACAAGCTGTGCCCAGCAAGTGTCTGGATATGAGGGATGGTGACTAGATCATGACAACACAAGCCTTTAGCCTGGAAGTCAGCTGGGCAATTATACAAGGCTGTCCCTATGTCGTTACTGTCATAAACAGAAAACTATAACTGCCCTTTGCATCACAAAACTAACTGGAAAGTCTGTCATGTAATCTTGGTGCTGAATTGGCAACCTTCCATATAAAGATGTCTATTTAAATCACTGTGAAAAACATACATCATTAAATGTGTGTATTACTAATAAAAACCAAACATCTGGTCAAATTCCATTTGAGACAATGACCTACAAAATTCCATCCTGGCACCACATTGACCTCTGCTGATATTCTGATGGAAATGATTTTTTGGGACTGCTTGTGTCTTTTGTGTGTGCCAACAGTCGTGACCTAAGAATTCTAAGGCAGAGATCAGTGCATCTCACAGATTCCGCAGTAAAGGAAACTCTGGCAGAATTTCCCGGCTTTCTAAGAGCCCACATGAAGCAGGAGAAAGCTGAGGGGCAAACCGGCTGAGTCCAGTCCTATACATATGCATTCTGTCCACATGCGCAGTCCCAGCTTTGGCTAGAAACAATACTGCTACAATACAAGATGAAGTATATTCAAATAAACCTCTAGGTTTTTTTTCCTGAGATAGTTTTTTGATTTCCCCTTTCTTCTCAATATTTCTAAACAGAATATTTGTGAATATTCTTATTGATATAAAGTTTTCTTTTGTCAGGTTCTACAAAGAGCTGCTATCTCAAAGGGGACTTTATTAGACATCAGTTTTGTTTTGAAGTACAATAGAGGCTGATTTCTTAGAAATTCAAGCATTGGAAAAATCACTGTGACAACTGGTACTAACCACACTTATTTCCAGTATTCGAAATACCAAAATAGTTCCCAAAGAATAGATTTCATTGGCATAATTACAAAGCAATGGTAATTATATATGAAAGTGCTATTAGAAACAAGAGTATGAATTACAACTCTGCTGTGTTCAAACACAACTATATGGCTGACTTGAGTAAACGGAACTCAATGGAGTTCACTTCTCACCTAAACGAAAAAAGGACTCATGTAGACATTGTTACTACTGGTCCAGTTTTTATCTACACTAAACCTGGACAACTAGTTGCATAGCACCAATTTGGGAATAAAATAAATTTTTTTAAAATCAAGATAAAAAATACCAAATACTTTTCAGCATAAGTAGAAATTGCACCTGAGCCCACTATTCTCTCAAGGCTTCCATAGCCTCATTTAAAATCTTGCATTCATTTCATCCAAAATACAGTCTGCACCTCTTCCTTTTGGTTCTATAAGTTCTTACAAGTTCCGATGGCGTTCTTTCTCATCCCTTCTAACGGCCACAAAGGCTCCCAGACAATTCCAACTCTATCATTATACATGCACTGTCTTCCTGGATAGCCATAGTTTTCATTTGTTTCTTTAGTGTAGGGTCCCAAGCTCTTCATTTACTACCAAACCAGGTCAATCTCTAATTCTTTGCAGATAATTGATGTTTGCTAACTGCCACCTATTCCATCATCCCCATTAGTTTGACTTATTTTCTTACATATGATTCTAGTATGAAGAAATGGTGTATTCTCACTCATCATTAAAGGCAATTGTTTAAAATGCCTATTTTTAAAACTTCAAGTGTATGAAAATCAAAGGAGTGCAATATGCCAGAGCTGTTTACCACACAAACTTACTACTGCTTCTTCTCTTTTTAGGGTTCCCTGAAAGTTGTAGCCCTGTGTAGAGTGTTGGCAGCCAGCCCTGCAAAAGGGAATCAAGACAATGGTCCCTCCGGTTGCTTTCTCCCTTTTTCCTATGCTCTATCTTCAGACAGCTGCTGTAGATCAGCAGAGCAGGAAGAGAACCTGATGATGTCACCTGACTGTCCCCATCCTTTCTGGAAACCTATGATAAAGAGAACGGGATCGGCACATTTTTGACATTGTCCTTCTCACTAAAGTCACACTTCCTGGGGCAAGAGAGACAACTAAGAAGTTATGTACAGTTACTGAATGATCATGAGAATAGGAACCCAGATTCCAGCATCCACAAAGCATGCCAGACCACCTATAAATGCCTGCAATGACAGCTCAGAGGATCTGACCCCCTCTTATGGTTTTCATTTATACACAAGTATACATACTTAGACACACACACACACACACACACACACATAAAACACCCAAACAAACAGATTGGGGCATCTCCTCACAAAACCACAGTTCCAGGGCACTGGCACCAATCTGTGAGAAGAAATAGGTTTCCCTTCACTGTGATTGTACTGAGATTTATAATTGACTAATCATAGAGCCTCAGAAGGGTTAAAAGACATTGGACCAAAGACATACAGAGTGACCATGCAGGTCAGAGACAAATGCCATGGAGAAGCCTAATTGCCCAAATGTAAGGAAGGGAGAATGTGGTAGAGAATTAAAGGATGATACGGTGACTCCCAAAGGAGTAAAATTCTGCAAGAACTAGTTATGAGTCATATGCTATCATTTCCATCTGGTTATAGGGTGAGTATTATAGGCTGAGAAAACATTGAAAAATGCTAACCATGAGGTACAATTACTGCACCTAAAGAAAAAAATCTTAGCTTTCTTGCCCGTGGAATAACCAATATGATAAAGAAATGGTTTAGTTCAACATTTACGATGTCTGTTTTCATTCACACTATAAATGTGCTTACTACAGTCATGAGTGTCTAGACACAATATTACTCCAGATCACAAAATCACCTATGGCTAAAACCAGTTTAAATCTATAGCAAGTTTTACTACTTAGTAGGTGAAAATCGGCTCACCATGTTGAGTGCCGAATGGCAGCTCTATGGTTCTTTCTCTGCACAGGAAGAAGCACACTCATTTAGCCAACTGCAGCACCCAGTGACTGTTACACAGGGGGGCAGACCACTCGTGTCTCTGACATCACTTCAATAAACCTGCCTGATCCACCATAGGATCCTTACGAGTAAAAACGGCTGCAGTACCCATGGCAGAGCTCAAGGCCCACACCTCTTCCTTATCAATCTGCATGGCACTTTTCACTGTTTTTGTCAGCTTTTTTGGTCACCAAGAATCTAGCTATATCTTTTTAGAGTTCTGTCACTAGACACTGGCATTTCAGGCTGTTACCAGCAAACTCTAGAAAACTGATTCCACCTTGCTCTCCTCCATCCTGATCACTACCCCTCCTCTCAGGATCTCCCGATGCTCCATCTCCTCGTGCCCTCCTATTACCCACTGCAGCACAATGAGTTTCCTCTCCTCTTTCCCATAACCGGAGAGCTTCCCAGAAAAAAAAGTTTCCCAAAGGAAACTTTTAGGAGCTTTAGGAGCATAGTAAATAAAGCCACAATGACAACAGCAATAAAAATGACCAAGTCTCCATAGAGGAGTGCGGAGAAGTTACGCACAGAGAGACAGCAGCAGCTAATTTATTCACTGCGCAAATTGTTAGTGCTCAAAGATATAAATCAGAAATGAGAAAATTATCCAGACATATTAAAAGTATTACTTTGGCCTGGTTATTTAACTTCTAGAATTCTATTCTAACTTGAAATTTTAAAAATCTGAGTCCAAAAAAAACCATCCTTGAAATTTACAGTGGTATAAATATTAGAATTCAGTATATGTCAAATAACAGGGAATAATAAAGCATGTTCTCAGTATATCTTAGATAGTATATGCTCTTCAAGCTGACAAATATTTTATATATTAAAGCAAGACTTACATTAAACGTGGAGGTATATTAAATCTTAAAAGACATATAATTAGGATAGGAGTGCAATAGTAAGAATTTCATATAACTGAATAATGTATCTTTAAAAACTATTAGTACATTTTAATGTGACAACAGACAACATTATTAAAAGCTTTCTTTCCATGTTAATTGTAAATCCAAAGAACAGACATATATAATTATCCTGATAACCTCTTAAATATATAGAGGCATAAGAATTAAAATAAATAAAAAACAAATGCACTCTAGGTAAACTACATAGAACCAACGAGGATGAAGCAAGAGGAAGAAGAAGAAGAACAGGTGTGAACACAGTGGTAGGATTTACACCACACCCTACATCATACCAGAAACCCCCGCGGAAGAGCAATTTTAACACTTTGTAAGGGCATCATTTGCCAAAGAACATAAGTCATTACTATGAATGTATATAAAGGAATATTATGAAGGTGATTTGAAAGCTCTGGATATATAGAAAACACCACTGCCAACTGTAAAGTTTGTCTAAAATTTGCTGGAAAGGATAGGAAGCAATTGATCACGCAAACCTGTGATTTCACCATATTATCATTGGCACATGGTGCGGGTAGAAGCCTAAGCACGAAATTCTGGACTAGATTAATCTAAGGCTATTAAACTAGAGTGAAGGCTAAATTCAGAGCCTTAAGAGCACAGGTGTAGGAAGGTAATGGAAACAGTCCTTTGGAAGGTGGAGGTCAAATCCCATGAGTACAAAAGGTAGGAAAAGCAAGCTAACTTTTACTGTTAGGTTAACATTAACATCAAAGTGGAAAAGGCTTTCAGAGTCACAGCTATAAAAGGCTTACAAGTAGAATAAGAATGTTTACAGACCTAGAAATGCTATCACCCAACAGGGCGTCCATGAGCTAACTTGTCACGGACTTGCCATTTCTTTCCATGTTCTGAGGTCAGCACTCTGAAGCAGAGTCCACCCAAGGGCAATGCTAGTTTCTCACATATAATATATATGAAACATCCACACCCTAAGAGAATCAAGTTTAGCAAAACCAGTCTCTCACGGCAATGCATGAGAGAAATAAAATGTTGGAGCATCCCCTGTACTTTGATTTGTTCTATGTTTAATGACCAAATTAATATAAGCATATTCAATTAATCCTTAAGCCACAAATATTAAGGCCAGAGAGTGTACACCCCAAGACACTTATAAACATATACATTTCATTATAGAGGAGATAATTAGGAAGACTATCTTAGAAACCAGCTTAACAAAAAACAAAAAAAGGAAAATATGCCTAACAAGAGTAAACAAATCTTGAAGAAAGAAGCTAATCAACGTCCAATGGCTCAAAGATGATCTCATTATTGTTTAATAAGCTGAGGAAATGATTTCTATTATGATACATTAATAATTTACAAAGCATTCTCATATATATTACCTTCCATAAGAAGCTTGGGAAGGTAGCTCACAATTACCCCCACTTTATATGACAAGAGATCGAATCATGGATGAGGACAGGGCCAGGCCTCTGCACCATCTCCTGGGATCTATCTGTAACACTCTCATGTGTAACACATCGACAACAGAAAGGACTATATCATTTCATTAAAGTGTTAGATGAATTAGGGTATTCTTTTCTGAGAAAATGTTCACACACACAGGTACACACACACAATATTTAGGTGAACCTAAAATGGAATATAATTAAAATTCAATAGAATTCAGGCAATGAAACACATTATTAGACATAATAATAATATTGAGATGGCAGGGATATTGTATTATTTAATGAGATAGTTCATGTAAGAGGCTAGGAACCATGTTTGCCTCTCATGGCCACACACAGGTGTCAGAGATTGCTGCTGCTGCTGCTGTTAACCCCTTTACTATGGTTACTGCAGTGCTGCTTTAGCAAACATCAGCAACAAGAGGATAAAAAGATGGCGATTGCGCAGAAGTATCGGGCACTAGGCAGAGAAACCATCCATGCTGTGGTAAGTGATGTGGAATAGGAAAACACTGACACTTGACAAAGACAGTGACTCAGATACTTGGGATCTGAAACATCTTTGGACATATGAGAGTGCTTCCAAGCTAGAGGCAAGAACACAGCAAGAGGCAGAAGGAATACAACAGCCCCCATAGACAGGGAAAAATAGCAATGCCTACCTCAAGTATATATGCAGAAACTCCAAACATGGAGGAATTTGGGCAAATTTCTAATTCTTAAAAATTGAATTTTAGGTCACACTTGGGAGTGTTTTTTAAGAGTAAACTTTCCCACTAAACATTTTCCACACAATCTCAAACTTCTCTTTTCTTTGAGCAGCTGAATACTTAATTTATATGGGACTCCCCTCTGTATCATGTGAGTAGGTTTTATTGCCATTGGTTAATAAAGAAGCTGCTTTTGGCCAATTGTTTAGTAAAGCCAGGTGGGAAATCCAAACAGAGATATATAGAGAGAGTAGGTGAAGTCAGGAAGACGCCATATAGCTGCCAAAGGGGAAGACAGACACACTGGAACCTTGCTGGGAACCATGAGCCTCGTGGTAAAATACAAAATAATAGAAATAGGTTAATTTAAGATGTAAGAGCTAGCTAGAAATATGCTTAAGCTATTGGCCAAGCAGTGTTGTAATTAATAGTTTCTGTTTGATTACTTTGAATCTGGGCAGCCAGGAAACAAATAAACAGTCTCTGACTATATTTGACCACTGATTTCTTTCTTTTAAAAATGTGTTTGAGGGCATCCAATTTCATGCTATCTGTTTAAAAGTAAGTTTAGGCACTAGGACACACAGGCCTTGTTGGGTTGTTTGTGACTATTAACAGATTGTGCCTACCCAAGGCTTTACCAGAGAGTTCATGCCATTGGTGAGACAAATGCCTAAGCACACTCATCATGTGACCCCCTACCACTCCTGCATCCCCACAGAATATTCCCCAGACTATAACATAAAGAAACATGATTTTTAAGCATGCATTTCTTTTTTCTCCAGGCAAGTGTACCCAGCTGGGATGCTGAGACAATGTATGCCATTCCTTTCCTATGCTGGAATAACGTGATCAGACCTTGAAAGAACAGTGTTACGGTCAAAAACTCTGTTCCAAGAAAACACATGACCTTGCTGGGCTAAAAACATGTGTTTCCATTTTCATAATGCTTTCATGATTTAATCCATTGTATAAGTTCAACTTTCCCTAACCTCAATGTCACGTGGACATTAGTATTTATTTACAGACAGGGTCTCACTAGAACTCACTCATGGTTCTAAGTCCTACAAATGCTGAGAATACAGGCATGTGCCTTCTACCAGGGTCAAAGTTTTGAATGCAGTTATTCATGTGTCTGCCATTGTCTATGTGAACTGGCTGGATTAAATAGATTTGATGTTGTAAAAGAATCAGCAGAAAATTTTTGAAATCATTAAGATTTCTAAAAACTATCTGTTTTCAACCCTGTAAGTTTAGGCATTTATAAACTATCCATATGACATGTAAGAAATTTTACCTAACATATTTGATAATCTTGCAGTTCCAAAAGATAGCAAGAACTGTACCTAAGCAACTATTTCATAATATAAAAACAACTTACATAATTTTCCTAAAACAAAACAAATGAGCAGAATTTCGGGGTAGGTTTACACAACCATCTACTTACTTCACAGTGGCATTTCCAAAAATGAACTTCCTCAAATGGAACAGGGGCAGGAAGAGTAAAATCAGGTAGAAACTTCCCTGTCTTTAAAAGGATAGTTACTAATTAAACGTCAAAGAAGTTTAGTCAAAACAACCAAGTAAAGCATAGGCAGAAATTCTGCAGGACACAGAAGAAAGCAACTGATGAATTTACCATTACAAGGCAAAACATATCTGTGAATATTCTGCTTCATGGAAAAGTCTGCTGGATACTATGGGCCTGTAGGCTAAAGAGAGATGTTCTAAAGATACAGAAGATCTTTGGGTGACTGTCCAGGCAGCAAGATGTCTCTGGCAATTCTAGAGTTTTGGAAGTTGCTTAAAATGCACTTCCTGACTTTGCTAATATTATATCCTTCTGGATTCTTTAAAGAATTTGAAGAACAGATAGTTAGAGTTATAGTTTTCCTTCATTATAATAAAAGATAAAGTATATATAAATATTATAACTGTAATTCTTGCTTGATATCTGTTTTTTATATGTAATTTTACTGTGTTAAAACCTTCCCATTTATTTAAACATAAAATGGGAAATGGTGTGGGAAGTCCTTCTGTCTATGTGTTGCTTTTATTGGTTAATGAATAAAGCTGTTTCAGCCAGTGACTTAGCAGAATAGAGTTAGATGGGAAAACTAAACTGAATGCTGGGAGAAAGAAGGCAGAGTCAGGAGAATCCATGGAGCTGCCAGAGGAAAAGACATGAGCCATCAGCCGGAACCTTGCCGGTAAGCCATGACCCTCGTGGTAAAATATAAAATAATAGAAATGAGTTAATTAAGATATAAGAGCTAGCTAGCAAGAAATACACTTAAGCTATTGGCCAAACAGTATTGCAAATAATATAGTTTCTGTGTTTATTTTCAGTCTAGGTGGCCAGGAAATGAACAAGCAGCCTCCCCCAACGCATAATAGTCAAGTTTTCAATATTGCATGTGTTAGGAACTAACTAAATAAAAATGACCAGGCAGATGAAATCTTTAATTTTTGATGAACATATATTAAGTATATAATTAAATCATAAAAAGCAGCTTCCTGGTTAAAGTCTAGAATCTCAGGTGCTCTTTTGTCAAAGACAAAAGATGTAGAAATCAACTATAGCATATTCACAAAAGAATATAGTACCTATCAATAAAGGGGAAAAGTACAAATGCAGGGAAGATTTCAAAAAAACTGAGGCTAAGTGAAAGAAGCCAAGCATTAAATAGTGTGCCCTGCAAGGTGTCTTTCATGTGAGCCACAGGACCAGGCAGACTCGTGTGTGATGGGAGATGTGAGGACCCTGGAGCAGTAGCAACGCTCTTGTATTGATAGAAGTGTGCTACAAAGGTCTAAATATTTGTCAAATCTAGCAAATACAACAAAAATGTACATTCTATTACAAATGTTGTGAAAATGATGCCATGTAGTTAGTGACCTTAATGGAAAGCATATGACATTTATTTATTTATTTATTTATTTATTTATTTATTTATTTAT
>NC_022030.1:46958511-46960661 GCF_000317375.1 Microtus ochrogaster
TCCTGGAACTAGCTCTGTAGACCAGGCTGGTCTCGAACTCACAGAGATCCGCCTGTCTCTGCCTCCCAAGTGCTGGGATTAAAGGTGTGCGCCACCACCGCCCGGCTTATGACAATAATTTAAAACACAACAGAAAACATTGAGTGAAACCCAGTTCTGATCACAAAAGTACTTTTCTAAGATTTTAACTTCACTCTGCTTTTGAAGCATTCAGAGTAAATGCTGCAGGATAGTAGATTTTCCTAAAATGTGAGTGTGGAGGAAGCTGAGCAATAAAAGTCAGACACACTACAACAGGGTACTTCACTATGAGAGGTCAGACTTAAGAAAACATTGGAAGACCAGGATGTAATCATTCAAAACCACAAAGAAGAACACAATCCCATTTGTACAATCTTATTTTTTTTCAGAGTTTCATATTTCTAATGGGCCTGTTTTTCACCCAAACTTTTTTCTATAACAAAGAAAAGGATATTTTAAGTTTTTTTAAATTTATTTATTTATTAAAGATTTCTGTCTCTTCCCTGCCACCGCCTCCCATTTCCTCCCCCCTCCCCCAATCAATCCCATTTGTACAATCTTATTTTTTTTCAGAGTTTCATATTTCTAATGGGCCTGTTTTTCACCCAAACTTTTTTCTAAAACAAAGAAAAGGATATTTTAAAATTTAAATACTCTAAAAACAATATTTAAAAGGGAAGAGATTGAATCCATTTATGCATATATCAATATTAATTAAAATATTTTTAAAATAATGAAATATATTGTTAATGGTCTCATTAAATATGAAAACATAGGATTAGTAATTTTAAAATATAAAACAACCTTAGAACATTAGGAGATTAAATTTAACAAGATACAAAATAAGTGTACATTATGACCAACTAGTATTTAATTCAGATATACAAGGAAAGGTAAACATTTGAAAATTATTCATGGGGAAGTTCAGGTTCATTGCTAAAAAAAATGCAAAATAGTATGAACACTGGAATAAAAGGTTGGTGACTAATAAATGTATTATTAACTTAAAATTCAGTAGTCATGTCCAAAGGTAATTTTCTGAAGAAAATTGATCCTAAAGCCTAGTAAAATGCTTTGTGGTTGTCACCATTTAAGGCAGACAGGAGTCAGAAAAGTAGAATACATGACTTGTGTATCAGTAAATCTATGATATATGATACTACAATGTAGAATGTATACAATTTTTAATTTGACAAACCCTATAAAAATGTACAACATCAATAGTTAACTCTAATGTAAGCGGCAAACTGTGATAATGATATACAACTCACAGATTATGAAAAATACATCACTACAGCAGTAGACAGTGATTATGGATATAACTATGTAAGTATTTGAACTGGAAGTATATAAAAAGTATCTCTATATTTTGAGCTGAAGTTTGTTGTAAGCCTAAAATTACTTTTAAACGCAAGGTATATTTTTTAAAAATGATTATGTCAGTGAATGCAACTAGGACCAAAATGTAAATGTGAATTAAGACATATTTTCACTCTGCATAAGGAAAAGATGAAAACAAAATTGGCTAATGGTACTTGTTGTTCTTGTTAATTAATCATAGTCTAAATGATTAATTCTTCAGGATAATTTCAAATTTCAGATTCTAGATGCTAAAATAGACAAAACAACATAAAATGATCACTCTGGAGCCTGCCTGGGGGATGTTAGAATTATTTTTTAACTGGGTTTCAACTTCACATTTCTGTTGATATTAATCTCTCAGCACTATTTGAACATTTTTATTTTAACATTCACTTTGCATATTAAAAACTATAAGAGGTTTCCAATCCTTCAGATGCTAAACAGCTTCTTAGTTGTAGATAATTCTACTTTAATAAATACATAATTGATGCATTCATAGACTTTTTAGCTTAATGATATTTTATTGAAGATTATTTTGTACATATATATATGTTATATACATGCATGTATATAACCATAAAGAGTGACATATTATCTTAGAAATAAATAGACCAAGTCACAATCAAATATGCCCAATGAAAATTACCATAAAAGTCAGCTAAGTAAGAAGGTGAACCCAAGGAAAAACATATAGTTATCCTTTAGCCTATGGGAAGTAGACAAAATTGCCGGGGTGAGAATTGGGATCTTGGGGGTGGGATGGGATG
>NC_022030.1:46960761-46965041 GCF_000317375.1 Microtus ochrogaster
ATTTATTTATTAAAGATTTCTGTCTCTTCCCTGCCACCGCCTCCCATTTCCCTCCCCCTCCCCCAATCAAGTTCCCCTTTCTCGTCAGCCCAAAGAGTAATCAGGGTTCCCTGCCCTGTGGGAAGTCCAAGGAGCCCCCACCTCCATCCAGGTCTAGTAAGGTGAGCATCCAAACTGCCTAGGCTCTTATAAAGCCAGTACGTGCAGTAGGATCAGAAACCCATTGCCATTGTTCTTGAGTTCTCAGTAGTCCTCATTGGCCTGGGTCTGAAAAAGCCTGGGATAAAACAGGATATTTTAAAATTATATTTACCTTTTACCTACCTCTCTAAAGAAAGTATAATGCCATTCACTTCCTTTGGCTTCATGAGTACTTCAAATAGTATAATAGCAATTGCAAATGTTACTGGGGATGCAGGGCTTTTACTACCATGCCAGCCAAGTGAGAACCAGAGCTACACATTTATCAGCTAATGGATCATGAAAAAGAAAGAAAGGCAATGACTTGATAAGGAAATATATTCAGTACTCCACTACCATGAATTGTACAACCCTACCAACTGTGAACCAGGGATAGATATCCTGAAAAGGGAAAGGGGCATCCGCACTAAAAAAGCACAGTTTTTTCATTGCCATCAGTCTTCACACAACATAAGTCTGTGCACTTAGCAATGGTGCTGTGTCCATACCATAGAATCATACGTGACCCAAAGGTGACCCATGGGGGGGGGTAGGAGAGGTGTGCAGATAGCATATAAAAGCTATGCCATTGTAAGTGAGGGTCTTGAGCATTCTTAAGGAGATATTGGAAGCAAGTCCCCTAAAGAACTGAGACAAGTATACTTGTTTTTAATTTGGGGGGTTGTGTTCATCAAATAACCCATTTGCCAAATATAATCTGATGGCAGATTCTTCCCCAGTTACATGAGAATGACTCAAATAAAAGCTAGATATTGAGCCAAAGTCTCCCCAGTTGTCCATCTAGAGGGTTACTACTTCTGATGCCTCAGTACCAAACCATAAGTAATTTATAAAGCAAGTTAAAATAATAATTTTCCAGAAAATAACTATCAATTCTTTGTGCCAAAAACATTAAAGTTGCCATTTATTTCATATATACAAAACTAAGATTTTCTACTCTAATAACTACAATTCTAAATTGTGACTATCTATACAAAGAAGTCCCAAATTATCTTTTATAATTTTAAGCATATATACAATACCTGAAATAGCATGAACATAATGTGAATATACTATCAGTGACCTTTTAGGAAACCTACATCCCTTTTCCATAGAATGAATATTCTTCATATTATAGAAAAATTTCCTTATATCATAAAGGAAAAACAAGTCTATGCTTTAAAATTTGTGTGTCACAAATTTTAAAAATCCCATATAATAACCTGTTCAAAACAAAGATTAGGTCAGTGTTCATTCAAAATATCATTTCAAGACTTTGGTTTAAATATACCCAAATATAATAGCAATGCTTTGTTTTACTTCAGTGGTTCTCAACCTTCCTAGTGCTACAACCCTTTAATCCAGTCCCTCATGTTGTGGTAACCCACAACTATAAAATTACTTTGTTCCTATTTCATAACTGTAATTTTGCTACTGTTATGAATCATGATGTAAATATCTGATATGCAGGATATCTGTTATGTGACCCCCAAGGCAGTCCCGACCCATAGGGTAAGAACCTATGCTTACTGGGAAAGGACAAAGCTGAAGCAGGAGGATGTCTGAAATCAGTTGGGACTTACTGCCTCTGTTGTTCCTGGATGTCAGGAAGTGGAGGGCATGAAGACCCACATCGCTGTCTGATTTGTTTTCCTTTTTCTTTTGAAAGTGCATAACTAATGCCCTTGCAAGCAGATGTATTTATATCTTAATACAAATGTAAGCATGAGAGGACAAGATATAGAATAGGAAGAAATAATTTCCCTAGTAAAGGCTTATTATTTTAGAATATTAAAATAAATCTCAAAACTCTGATGGTAATCTTGGATGTGAGAAAACACCTCTAACAGGTTGTCAGAGCAGTGCTTCTCAACTGGGAGTAGTGATCCCTGTTGAATGACCCTGTCACAGGGGTCACCTAAGACTATCGGGAAACACAGATATTTATATTATGATTCATAGCATAACAGTACCAAGTTATAGCAATGAAGTAGCAACAAAAATAATTTTATGGTTGGAGGCCACCCCAACATGAGGAACTGTATCAAAGGGTCGCAGTATTAGGAAGGTTGAAAAGCACCTTGTTAGAGATTTTCTGAGACTGAGACAGAAAGCCTGCCCCTCCCCTGCCAGGGGGTGAGTAATGCACTCTGGAAGGAACACAGACTTACAGAGGACGTTGCCTGTATAACTTCACTCCTGGCCAGTAAGGGCAGTGACTGCGATGCTGACACCCTTTACTGGCGTCAGAATCCGTGTCTTTGTTCATCTGACAGAGACTGAAGAGCACATGAACTATTTAATGAACTATACAATGTAAGTGCATTTGATACACCCAATTCACCCTTTGTAATGTAAAATCTTTTGAACTGCTGTGGAAAAGTTAGCACCATAATGATACTGCCTGGTTATTTCCAGTATCTCAAAATGAAATAACACAGGAAAAGAATGAGGGCAAAGATGAAATTTCCCAGCTCTGTATTCATGTAATCTTAGGGTTTCTAAGTGTACCCTAAGTGTCTCTATCATCCATAGATCTTAAAAGGATTAAAACAAACCCAAGCCTTCATCATATGATTGACTGACTTCAGACACATTTAAATGGCAGTCTTTAATACTGTCGTCAGTTGAAGTGCGGCACTGATTAGAAAAGCATGTGATTCCATATAGGACAGATTTGTGGGAGACCCTAACTCTCTGATTCTGAAAGGTTCATCTTGCCGTAGGAAACAGTCTCCCCACCTAGAGCAAGCAGACTGTGTCCCCTGCAACACTGGTTGCTTGCCCTTGCCTGCAAGCTAACCCGTGGTTGCTCATATCATGAGTAATGCTAAGCAGAAGTTAGACACAACCGAACTATCCCATAACAGGTAAGTGATTAATGAATTACAGTATCTAACCATCACATGGAGGAAAAAGCTGTCTGTTACTGGAGCCTGTTCATCCCACGTGATGCTAGAATGAACATAGGAACACAATGCCCCTTCAAGACCTTGACCTAAATTTCTCTGGCTACACACTTAGAAGGGGAATATATAATATTTCTGTTATTTTAAGATCAGCTGCTGTAACATTTCAATGGAGGCTATATTATTGAACATTCCCACCAACAATATTCAAGAATTTGTGTAACATTGACTAGTCTGTTTTTGTGACGATAGCCTATTAATAGGTCTGAGAAAGTATTTCTTTCTGATTTTAATGATTGGCACCTTAACATACACTTTGGGCCATCTATATGTCTTCTTTGGAAACCATTTAAGTCATTTGCCTATTTAATTCAGGTTTTTGATATTTTACTGTTGATTTGTAAGAGTTCTTTATATATTATAGAAACAACTCCTTATCAGTTAGTTCTGTTATCCAAGCCCTTTTAAACCTCAAATATCTTTTAAAAGATAACTAGATAAGCTGAAGTGATGGGTTAACAGCACTTGATGCTTTTACAGAGGTCCTGAGTTTTATTTGCAGACCCCACATGGCAACTTATAACCATCTGTGACTCCAGTTCCATAGAATCCAACACCCATTCTTGGCTGTCATTGGCACTGGGGACACATATGGTTCACTTACATGCATGCAGGCAAAACACTCATCTACATAAAAATAAGTAAAACTTCCTTAAAAGATGAATGAAGAGAAAAGCATGAATGACATATGTATATGCATGTATGTGTGTATATGTATATGTGTGCGTATGTATATATATATATATATATATCCATATGTGTCAATAACAGAGGAATGGATGGATGATTCAGACTTTCAGTCTTAAAGAATGAAAAATTACCATGTACATCAACATAGTTGAACCTTGTGAAAACTCTGCTAAAAGAAAAAAGACAATATAGGAAGACAAATATCAATACATTTATATGGGACATATAAAATAGTTAAATAAAAGCAGAGAGTCAAACGCTAGCTAAAGATTCAGGGGCATAGGGGGTGCATATAAGTTTCAGCTACAAAGAGATGGTTAAGTCATATGTTTGCATTGACAATGTAATTAACATCAATATGTTGAACAATTAAAGGTATGTTAAAGGAACAGATCTTACATGTTCTTCTTATTATTTATTTTTATTTTTTTATTCTTTTTT
>NC_022030.1:46965796-46977011 GCF_000317375.1 Microtus ochrogaster
CAGGTTCTGGCTATTACAAACAATGCTGCTATGAACATAGTTGAGCATATACTTTTGTTGTATAATAGGGCCTCTCTTGGGTATATTCCCAAGAGTGGTATTGCTGGGTCCAGGGGTAGGTTGATCCCGAATTTCATGTTCTTATTATAATAAAAATAAAAACAGAAAAGATTATATTATTGCTGAATGCACCAACTTAGATGTATCTCCATATTACTATGCTGAATGCAAAGAAGCTAATCTCCAAAGGTCAAATGCTATATAATTCTACTTATACAATGTATTAAATAAACAAAAATCACAGAAATTTTTTCTAGGAAAAGAGACGGTAAGGAGGAAAGCCAGAGTAATGACTTCAAAGTCAGTGGCATGAAGGTTCCAACATAACGCAATAGTCTTATAATAACATTACAGCCTGTGCCTGGTATAAAATGGTATAAAATATCATAACTGTGCTTGCCCCTACTACATATCTGATGTCCTAGTTTTCATATGGCAATCTACTCTTCAAGATCAACCAATGAGACAAACGAGGTGACCGGAATGTAAGATTACTGTGAATCTTCTTCTAAATCTATAATTACTTCAAAACAATGAGTTTCAAAAAGCAAACATTACTAAGAACATATAGCTTTCATAGCAGTAGATGGTCTTCTGTGTGCTGCTGGAGGGTTATTAACAGTTTTATCTATCTATGAACCTTATTGACTAAAATAATGATGGTGTAATGATTACCATGGAGACAATACTGGGACAAAAGTCATAGTGGTAAACAGTCAATTCCCAATCAGATATGAGGTTCCAGTCACAGGAGGAAACATATGCATGGTGGGGTAAATCTGAATCTGGCCAAGAACTCATAGCTGGGAAGCTCATAAGCCTCAGAATGAACATACATCTATTATTTTGCTAAGTAGACAAAGTATCAAAATTTCCCTAAAATCTGATCTCTATGATTAATGTAACTTTCTAACATCTTCAGAGAAGTTTCTTTGTGCAGAAAGTCAACTGGCCAAGGTATGCAGAATAAATGAAAGTGGAGGTCTTAGTCATAAATGAGACAACCCTTGTCACAAGGCTCAGAGACAATCACAGCAAAAGAAAAGAATTTAAGAGATTAAAGGCTGGGGAAGTCTGGCGAAGCAGTGTTTCTGGACATAGCAGAACTACTGTACTCATGAACTCACAAGAGCTGTGGCTTCCTGCACAAGACCTTTCTAAAATCAATCCAGCCAGCATTCCAGCATGGAGGAAGGAAGGACTCACACCTTCCCATTCCAAACTGAAGAGTTATTGACAACTGATGGATTCATGGAGAAGGAGAGTCTGTGTTCTTCTACCTGGCTGTGGTCCATGGTAGGTGAACCATGTTCCAGTCAGTAGCCCCAAACCCATGAGGGTATGAGCAGCACAAACCAAACTCTGTATATCATAAGACTAAAAACACAGGGCATGAAAGAAGTTGGAATGATGTTAATGGGCAGATACGAGAAGAGTTAGGGTGAGAACTAATCAATACACACTGTATACATGTATGAAATCCTCAAAGGATAAATACACAAAAACACATAGATGTATGTGTATATAATATAAATATACACACACAGTAGAACAGCTACAGCTATTCTTCCATATAAGAAAATTTCACCAATCCATATTATAGTTATTCAGAGTTCAAAAGTCAATCTATAATTACCTTTGAGAAAGCCCCACCTAATTTGCTGAAAGAGGTTACCATGGCACCAAAGCAGGAAAAGGTCAACAGCCATACTTATTGCACTGTATGCTAAACATTTATCTCCCTCCACTCCCAATTCAAACAAAGCCCCAGCGAGAAAAAGAGACAACTCACAGAAACTCTAGATTAGAAGCTGCTGAATACGGTTACCACACTTAACCGAATTGGAAAGTGAAATACCTTCTATATTTACAGGAAGAGAATATTATAGATCAAAAATAGGTAAAAACTGGACTTGATACATTGAAGAAAATGTTCTTTCAGAAGGTTCTGTAGAAGACGAAGGGTGAGCAACAGTTGGTTACTAAAACTCAGAAGCAACATCATGATCAAGTAAGTCTGTAGAATTGGCAAAGCACAGGCCCAAAGGCTTGGAAGAGGATGTCTGAATAAGGACGGAAGTAAAAGTGACAGCACAAACACCGAATTAGAATCCTCTTCTGCACCGGCTTAGAAGTCTGGTATACCTTCTTTGTCTTTTACACAACCCAGATGAAGCAGAATGGGTCAGAACATGTCAGATGGGGGGAATGCGAACCAAATAATCCCACACTAGCTCTAAATAGGGTATATTAAGGTTTTTCTTATTGAAAGGGAAAACTCACAGAACAGGAAACAGGGTCGAAAATCCAGGTGTGGAGTGCAGAAGGAGAAGGTGGGAGGGTGGAACCGTGGCTTTTTGGTACCCCAAAGTCACACCTCAATCTGGTTGGTCCAGTCCCTCAAAGGCTGAATGAGGTTCCTCAAGACCCCCTTTTGTCTAAATAAGAAAGCTCCAAATCCAATAAAAAGCTATATACAATAAGAACAGATACCTGATGGAGGAAGGTCATTGGTTAAATAAACTGCCTTGGCCCTGATAGGTAAGAACATAGGTGGGTGGAGTAAACAGAACAAAATGCTGGGAGGAAGAGGAAGTGAGGTCAGAAATAATGCAGCTCCTCTCAGAGCTAGACACCATTAAGCAAGCTGCCAGGTCAGACATGCTGAATCTTTCCCAGTAAGACTGATGCTACACAGATTATTAGAGATGGGTTGATAGGGATATGAGAATTAGCCTGTAAGGGCTAGAGTTAATGGGCCAAACAGTGTTTAAAAGAATACAGTTTGTGTGTTGTTATTTCGGGTAAAGCTGGCCACTGGCGGGAGCTGGGTGGCGGAATGCAACCCGCAGCTCCCCACAACAGATAACAAGTATAAAAATTAGAAGTATAACCAGCATAAACAATATTAATCAAGAAACATATGCTAAATGTTTCAATAATCATTCTATCCTAAGGAGTCTAAGTCTTGTATTAGAAATGGTTTGGCTAAATCATAAGAGGAAAGTAACTACGACTATCTAATCTTCAACTCCATCAAAGACCTGAGAAGGGAGATAATATTACTTGAGTAGGCAGGAAGTGCAATCAAACAGCTTCCAAAACATGCAGTAGATGTCAGAGACAACTGATACCTGAGCAAGCAATCAAAGTCTCATTTGCAATGTTGAAGCAACCAACTTTGGCTAAGGCCTAGAGCAACTGACAAACCATTTTCAGAGGCAGAAAAAAATTTTCAGAACCATCTTACCCTGTCTTGGCAAGGTTTGACAGTCTTTTTTCTTGTATCCTGCTTGTACAGTCCAGACACCATGCATTTTGTCAGCTCTTAGATCTGTCACCATTCTCCATATTCCAGATTTCTTTTAACAACAAATATGGGAGGCTTCCAAGGGCTGGTTGAGTCTTCAATATTGTGAGCATCTACTTGCTCCTGTACCAGCTGTTCTAAAGCCTGCAGTTTCTCTTCTATTAAAGGTCACTGCTTAACCCATATTGGTTTCTCAGTTAACCATTTTAAAGGTAGGGCCGTTAGTACCTCTAAAGGTTTTCTAGTTGCTTTGTGTTCTTGTAGAGCCTGAATGGCTGGTGACCTTTGTTTATAATGCTTTATAATATCCTCCCCAGAAACATGAGATTTGAGGATGGCAGGAATGTTAATTAGGGTATTTCATTGCTGCAGCAGCTCACAACCCCATAAATTCACTACAGTATTAGCTATATATGGCCTCAGGATTTCTTTCTGTCCTTCTGGCCCTATGCATTCAACCCATCTCGTGTTTTGTTTACTTGAGATAGGGTTCCAATTCCTATTAATTGAACAGCTGCCTCTTGAAGAGTCCAATTCAGATACCAAGATTCTAAAGTAATGATACCCATGTCTGCGCCCATTTCAATCAAACTCATAATTACAATGTTATTTATATGCACTCTTAGCTTTGGTCTTTGATCATTTATAGAAGTTTGCCAAAACATATGTTTCCTATTTCCTACTGGAGTTTTTGATTAATCCTCCATGTTTAGTATAACATCCAGAACAGTATGGTTTCTTTACAGTAAGCAATGGATTTCTTCATTTTCCTGGTGAGACATGCTCTCCACAGTGACTGGGAATGACTGGACCATGTTTGGCATACCCCACAAGGAGTTTCCTGATGGTATCAAGTTGCCTTGTCTGTCTTTTGTTGATCTACATTCATTGATCCAATGTTGTTCTTTGCCACACCTCCTACATATTCCAGGAGGGTGAGACCAACTATTCTTGCCATTCCCAGAGTAGACGTCATTCCTAGGAATTCCTTGTCTACAGTTTCTTCTCAGATGTTCTATTCTACCACAATTAAAGCATTTGGCATTTTGATGCCTCCTCATACCATTGGAAATCACTTCTCCTTCCCAAGCCTTAGTACTATAGTAAAATGTCTCAACAGTCATTGTATGTAGGATCCATGCAGCTATTGGTGCTGATCTAACCTTTAAAGACCCAAGTATTTTTTTGCATTCTAAGTTGGCATTTTTCAAAAGCCAAAGATTCAATAAGTACATATCTAGCTTCTGGGTCTGTTACTCCTACTTGTACAGCCTTAGTTAATCTTTGCAAAAAGTCACTAAAGGGCTCTCTCTGGCCCACTTTACCCCTGCTATATGATTCGCTTCACTTTCCTGGTTCTTGAATCCTGTCCCAAGCATTTAAAGCTGCTGTACTGCATAAAGAAAAGGTGCATTTGTCATATTGAGCCTGGTTCTGAGGATCAAAGTAATGACCCTCGCCAAGAATTTGATCTTGGGAATCCTCAAATCCTTTTGATTTTCCCTGTTGTTCTAAAATTTTTACCTCTTCCTACAAAAATCATTTCCAAAGCAGCTGAGGTCCATTTTCTTGGACCGCTGAGATTAATTGAGGCCAATTGTCTGGGGTGGCCTTGATGCTTGAATCACACATTTTCACCATTTCTCTTATAAATGGTGAATGCAGGCCATAAGATACTACTGTTTGTTTAATTTCTTTTAGATCACTCATACCTATAGGTTTCCATGTATATTCTTTGACTACCTTTCGGTATTTTGTGACATATGGCTTAACAGAGGATAGGCAGCTAAAACTCTGGGTAAGTCATCTCAGTCTCTGGCACGTACTTGTGAGGAATTTCCGGTCCTTGTACCTTCTCTTCCTGATCATCAGTTTAGATAATTTCCTCAGTCTTTTCAAATCATTTTACCACTGCCTTTTGTAAAGTCTGAATCCCTTCCAGTGTTTTGTTCTAATGCCCTCATTGATTTGTTTATCTTCTGGTCCTTATTCTACACATATGATTCCAAAGTATGAAATTTGCCCAGTAAGAATAACATCTCATCCTTGGACATAATTTTGATGGCATGCATATTGCCTTTCTGGAGAGATACCTAACCCATTAATCTATCATAACTTTTCAACAGATTCTGATTGGTAAATTTAACAATGTGAATTCTGTCAGATATTTTTCAGCATCCTTCCACATTGATTGGATTTTTTTTCTGTCAAATTAATGTTATCCTTTTCAATAGTATTAATTTTTTTCAGTCAGCTCTTTACTATTATTTTGTAAAGACTGTATCACTTCTAAAAGTGTTCGGGTGGGGAACACACCAGACTGGAGAAGTGGGAGCGCCATGGGGGTGCCTGGGCTGGGAGCACCACAAGGGGTGGGGAGGTAGGGATAAGCAGGGACTCATTACCACATTGGGCACCAGATGAAGCAGAACGCCATCAGAAAGCATCAAATGGGGAGGGGCGCAAATTAAATAATTCCACACTAGCTCTAAATAGGGTATTTTAAAGTTTTTCTTTATTGAAAGGGAAAACTCATGGAACAGGATTGGAGGTCCAACATCCAGGTGTGAAGCACAGGAAGAGAGGACAAGCGGGTGGGACCACAGCTTTTCGGTACCCCAAAGTCATGCCTCAACCTGGTCCAGCCTCTAAAAGGCCATTGGCTGAAGGAGATTCCCCATCACCTAGAGTTCTTCTAGTATATCACCTATGGAGATGCCAGCACTGTTTACTAATCTTCAAATTCTGCTCCTTCTGGGCACAGTTCAGCTACTTCTGTCCCTCCCAGAAGTTAAGATACAGTGTTGTGACTTACTCAAGACAATGGTCTTGACTAGATATAACGTATGTTACTACTGGTCTGTTCCATTTCAGAGAACTCATTCACAAATAATTTTCCTTACTAATTGCTGGGAAAAGCTATGCTAAGACAGATCTCTGTCAGCCTGGGGCCTCAGTGGCAACAAAAAATAGGATCACCTTCCAACTTACACTAAACCATTAGCATGAGCAAGAAAAAGTCCTTGCTGGTGCTAAGCTGTTGGGTAACCATATGAAAACAACTTGTATTATCTGGGGCCTGTTTCTGGCTTCTGGGATTCTTTTAAAAATGTTTATTTATTTGAGTAGGTATGGCACAAACACCAGGAAAGGCATGTGGCCATCAGAGGACAAATTGTAGGTAGTGGTTTTCTCCTCTACCATGTGGGTCCTGGGGATTGAACATGGTTCATTAGGCTTGGTGAAAACTGCCTTTAATTTCAGAACCATCTTGTATGTCCTAGAGTTCTTATTGTCTCTGGAAGCTTTAAGTGTTTTTATTTAGGTCCTCTGACCATCCTCAGTCTTTATGTAAAGAGGCCAGTCCTTTACAGAACTACTAAAGCAAAGGACTTTTTACCTTCTTCAAGTTCTTGACCTGTTAGACTCTGTGGTGGGTTGAATGAAATTGACCCCCATAGACTCATAGGGAGTGATATTATTGGAAGTGTGGTCTTGCTGGAGTAGGTATAGCCTCGTTGAAGGTAGTATGTCAGTGCAGTGTGGGCTTTGAGATTTCAGAAGCTCAAGTCAGGCCCTATAACTCTATCTCTCTCGCTGCTGCCTATGGATATAGATGTAGAACACTCAGCTATCTTTCCAGCACCATATCTGCCTTCATGCCACCATGCTTCCTGCCATAAAGATGATGGACTCAACACCTGAATTGTAAGCCAGAGCCAATTAAATGTTTTCCTTTATAAGAGTTGCCATGGTCATGGTGTCTCTTCATAGCAATAAAACCCTAAGTAAAACAAACTGGATGGATAGAGCATGCACACTTTCACTACTGTAGAGTATACACCATAGTGTTCTAGGTATTTAATTTGTTGTTGTTGTTGTGGAGAGACTGAGTGAGGGACAATGAAGTAGATTGAGAGCAAATGGAATCAAGCAAGAAGCATGTAACTCCAGAAGTTATGAACCTATTTAAGAATTCAAAGTGGATGTGGAAGCTAAAAGCATCCTGAAAGGCTTCTGTATGAGAGCAAGTACCCTGCATGATACAGTTGGATCAGAAGCCTTTGAAAGTAGAAATAAAGTTCAGCCAACTATGTATGCAGGGTCTTAAGGTATGACCAGCAGCCTACACCAAACCCAGCAGTAAGGACGAATGAAATGTGAACTTACTGCTTCTTCCAGCATCTTGTCTTCATTTGGTAGAGTTTATTCATAAAGAATTGCCAAATGCTCTGACTTCCAGAAATGTGTATCATATTTGACTAACAAGGAGGATGTGGAATGGAAGAGAAAGAATGGTGACAAGAGTAGAGTTTATGCAACACTCACTCCTTACTCAATTAGCAGAAGCTGTGGGGTAGAACAAAGCAACATCAACAACAGATCATTTCAAACAACACTGACCACTGAAAACCTAAAATCTTCTCTGTGTCAAATGAGGGCTGAGGTATAATAAGAACAGCGTCTCTGAGAAGTTATGTGGGAATGACTGAACAAAACTTTTCACCATAGTAGGTGGATGAATTGTCACCATCAGAAGCAGTTCAGCCCCCAGAAGTCTAGTCCTAGAGCCCTTACCCCACTGTCACACATGATGTCCTAGAGTATAAAACAGGGAGTGTGTAGCAAGCACAGTAGCTTCAGTTTGAAGAAGCTCAGAATCCTTTCACATAGCCAGAGGGCTGCTCACTGACCTTCAGGGTTAGGTTTGTACCCAGGACAGAGAGACACATGAAATCAAACCCAAGTGAATAAACTGTTGATAAGCTGTGATGGGACTTTATGTCGGTGGCGTCTGAGAGAGTTTAGTAAAGTTTTATTTCTCCGTGAACCGTCAGAAATTTCTCTAGCATAAAAACACGGAAGGTCTAAAATACAAATTAATTTTTAGGAGTCTTGATGAAACCAGGGAAAACAATCAACAATTGATAAATTCAAACACTAAAGTAATTATCACATAAAACCCCTGTGCCAAATTAATCTAATGGAAAATCAAAGCGCATTATCTTTGCACACTAATTTTAAAGGCACACTTAATTGAATGCCCACAAGCAATCAATCTGTGTGTTACCTCCACAGGGCAGGATGGCAGAAACAGTATTAATGGCTATCCTAGGAACTTTTCCATGACTGACAAGCAATGGATAGTTATTTTGAGTATAGGCATAAAAGGAAGAATGACTGTCACCAGGGATAAGGGGAGGAGGAGGCAATCAGGCACAAAGTTTCAGTTTTGCAAGATGAGTAAGTCCCTGAGATCCATTCACAACATGATGTCTATACAGCAAACAATTCTACATTGATACAAAGGAAAAAATTATGTATGTGTTCCTATAAAAAAATCAAAAGAGAAGGCAAGAGGGAGCAATAGAACTGATGGATATACTATGTCATTGATTACAGTGATGGTTTCAGTGTGTGTAAATATCTCCAAAGACAATAATTAAACACATGCCTTCTTCGACATAAATCCTATTAATACAGTATTTTTAAGCTAAACCCTTTACTAACAAGAAAATTACTTGTAATATGAAGCAGTAATTTCCATTTGTTAACTCACTGAGTAACCCACCAGTAGTTTTGTGGGACTAAAAATATCAGAGCATGTCTATAAGGTACTAAGTATATCAAGTGTGAACTGTGATTGAGTTTTATTGCTTTTATCACCAACTTAAGGACTTCAAGGGTACATAAATTTTAAGGAGAAAGCATATTGCTTTTGTAGAGCATGACCGATGTGGTGATAAGTTTGATTCATATGACCTTAGATATGAATGCCCAGAAGTCACAATCTAATGGTAGCTGTTGTTGAACATGGAAATGAGCCACGCAGCTACATTGCCGAATGCTGGCATATTACTCCCTAGCAATGAGTCACCAGACAAAGTGCTCTTTGCTCGTGTCTTTGTCATACCACTCACCCTGTGAAGGATACTACAAATACAACTGCTTGATAACAGTGACAGAGATGAGATATTCTCAAGGCATTTTGTACTTTTGCAGAAGAAATGAGGGAAGTAGAAAAGGACAGGTCTCTGTCTGCCACCAGGAACTACTGATAATGAAATGCCTGCCACTCAATTCTCTGGAGCACTTCCCTCAGCTTCCATTAAGACCCCGAAGACATGAGCTCAGCCCTGGTCATGCAGTGAGGCCAACGGACCACAGTCATTTGGAATGCAAAAGGATGCTCAAAAGTTGACCTTCTCCACTCTCGGTATCACAACCCTCTTGCGAAGAGCCACATCCCAACATTCAGTGCTCCACACTGTCTGGGAGACAGAGAGAGTGAAAGGCAAAGACTTCTTGCAATGCCAAGTAAGGGCCAGACAGTGGCTAAACCCACAGGACAGAGACTACGTAGAAAGAAGATATTGAGAGGGAAAACAAGGAGCTAATGTAAAAGGAGAGAAAACAAAATAAATTATTTACTCAAGAAAACCGTTTACAGTGTAACTACTCAAGAACACAAAATAAGAAGGAAAAACTTCAAAAGTGAAATCAAACAGCAAAGAAAATCAAATTCCCAAAGTGCTCTATGCCATACGTGCAGGAGTTAAGCCCAAATCTGCAACACAAGAAATTTTAGATAAAACCAAAGGCTCAGTTCCATCTTTCCCCTTCTGTATCACCCTTCACTGCACAGAACTCACGTCATGAGTATAGCATCACAAGCCTGCTTTAATGTAGCAACTCTAAGAGGTCACAGAAGGAATTGAAACTTTGATATTTGGGGTTATTTACATGTTTTTCTTTTACTGAAAATAGTTTTTTTCTCATTTAATATATCCTAATTATGGCGTCCCCTCCCTTTACTTTTATCAATTCCTCCCCACCCAACTCAATCCATCCCCTTTCACTTCTAAGGAACAATAATAAAATAAAATGAAATATAGTATAATAAGAAAAACAAAAACAAACACATCAGAAGAGGAAAAAACAAACAAACAAAAGGAAAAGAGCCTCAGAAAGGGGTCAAAAAACAGATATAGACACAGAGACCCACTTGCTCCTACACTCTGGAATCCCATAAAAATACAAAATTGGAAGTCACTGTGTGTGTGTGTGTGTGTGTGTGTGTGTGTGTGTGTGTGTGTATACATACACAAAGGACCATTGGAGTTAAAAAGGGGAAGAAAATAAACAAATAAAATAATAAAGAGGAGCAAAAGCCCTGGATGACATTATGATACAAACCCCAAAGATATCATTAAGTTCATTTATTTTGGCCAGCTACTGCTAGGCATGTAGTTTATCTTTAAGAGTAGTTCTTTCCCCAGTGAGACTCCCCCGGAGAAACTAAATGTTCATTTGTAAGTAGTTCCCACTTGTAGATAGCTTCTGGTTAGGAATGGGACGTGTGTCCACTCCTTTCAGCTCCAGGACCCTATCTGTTTCAGGTTTGTGCATGGTGCCGCAGTCTCCGCGAGTTTGTATGTGTTGTGGTCCTGTTGATTTAGAGGCCTTGTTTTCTGTGTCTTTCATCTCCTCTGGCTTTTTCTTTTTACACTCTTTCTGCTTCCTCCTCCCTGAGCCCTGAGGGATGGAGTTGACAGAGGCATCTGTTTAGGACTGAGTGTTCAAAGGTCTTGCACACTCTGCATACTGTCTGACTGTAGGTCTCTGTATTTACTCCGAACTGCAACAAGAGAAAGTTTGAGCAAGCTGAGCAAAGCACTGATCGAACATAGTTGTCTTGTTCTAAAGCTGTATTATTTTAAACAGAAGCTGACCAATTTAAAAAGACTTTATTTTTTTATTTTATTTTTTTTAATTTACTTATTTATTAAGGATTTCTGCCTCCTCCCCGCCACCGCCTCCCATTTCCCTCCCCCTCCCCTGATC
>NC_022030.1:46979486-46981928 GCF_000317375.1 Microtus ochrogaster
CTGTAAATAGCTTTTATTATATTTAGGTATGACCCTTGTATCCCTAATCTCTCCAAGACCTTTATCATAAAGGGGTGTTGAATTTTGTCGAATGCTTTAAAAAGACTTTAAACATTTGTCTCACGAGCATGAGAACTCGAATTTGAATTCGTAGCATCTGTGTAAAAGCCAGTCATGTCCATCTGAAACGCCTACCTTGGAACATGTATTTCCAGACCTTATTGGCCTGCCAGCTGAACAACATCAAAGAGCTCCAAATTCAGTGAGAGACTCAGCCTTAAAAAAATAAGGGAGAACATGCCTGAGAGAAACACCTAAAGTCGACCTCTGGCTTCCACAAACATGTGCACAGGTGTGAACAACACACAAACAATTTTCAGTTTTCACCCAAAGAACTTCTGGATGTGATAGCTTATGTAACTATCATCATTTTAGCTGGAGGAATGGCCACTAGGCATGGTTCTGCAGAGTGTCCAGCACCCCACATAACGTTTTAGCTACATTAATTCACTGGCTTAAGTCATCACTACAGCTCAACATAAAGGACTGTAGCTGAAATGTGCACAGAATGTCTTAGTCTCCCCAACAGTGAGGAGCAGCCTGGTGGTGCCAGCCCAGCTTCTGTGATTCTCCAATGCACACACTTCATGCTCTCTGTTTATCAAGGCACACTATTTCCAAGGTAGGATGGTCTATTATCTCAGGTAGAATTTCTCAGCCCAGAGTATGGTCCAGAAGGAAGAGAGCTATACTGCAGATAAGAAGTCTTTAAGTGAGCAGATGAGCAAAGACTATTGCTTGTCCAGTGGGTGACATAACTTTGGAACAAGTCAGGCTATGTGGTTTGAATAGTGGAGAGTTCTCCTAGTACATACTCATTCTGGATGCTTGGCTCACATTGGTATGCATAATGGCCTGCATAACTCATCAAAGACCTAGACTACATGGCGGAATGTCTGCTTTTTGACCAGAAATACAACAGAAAACAGGTGGCATTTGAATAGTGTCTCAAAAAGGAATCACCAAGAAGAAAAGACATGTCATCATTGCTCTTATGATTGGAGGACATATACAGGCAGCCACAAGCTGAAGAAGATCTGGAATTGGGCTGGGACAAAATATAAGCAGTCAGTATGAGGCCAGCTTATTTCTATGGGAGGCTAGCGGTGTGGACACGTGCACGAATTTACCTCCAACCTTAGATCAACTCTTAAGCAAACAGCCTATGGAAGGATGACACAGCACTGTGAGTTCTTAACAGAGGATGGTACAGTTAAGATTCTGAAAGTCCACGATGAGAAAAACATGCTGCGATTTTTTTTAAAGGAACAAATATAAGTTATAAAGAAAAAAAAGGGGTGACTGGTAGTACCTCACCAGGAAGGGAGGCAGTAAGAGGCACAAAACAAAACTGGTGGCCCTTAATTTCCTAACTCTCACATTGTAATAGCTTTCAGTTTTATTTCTTTTTGGTCAATTTTGAAACACTTCTATTTTTAAGAACTTTTTCGCAGCAATTTTAAGAACAAAGTATTGAGACTTCCCACACACTTCCCATTACATATGCATCATCTCAGTTATCAATATATCCTTCCAGTGCATTAGTTACAAAGAGTCAGCTTACACAGACATGTCAGCATCCCTCAAAACCCCTAAGTTCATATTCCGGGTTTCACTTTCTGTGAGTCTAGTCAAATATATCCTGACACACATCCACTTTCTCAGTGTTATCTGGAATATTATCCCTGACCCCCAATCTGGTGCTCTGTTCACGCTCAACTCTACTGGTTCAGGCAATCTGGTTCTTTTATTCTCACCTCCCTTTTCCTTTCCAGAAAGGCAAAGAATTTACTAAGTACAACATGCTGTCTTTTCCTGTTATCTTCTTTCTCTCAATGATAAGCATACAGATTTCTTCCATAATCTCTCAGGCCATGGAAGGATCTCTGTCTCTCACTCTCTTGAGTACATATGTTCTCATTTGTTCTGTGTATATGGTGTTTGTACATGTTTACTTGACTGTGTGTTCATGTATATAAATATGTGCATATGTTTGTGGGGGCAAAGGTTGACATCTGGTGTCTTTCTCAATCACTCTAAAACTCATTTACTTACTTATTCACTTATTTTTTTGATAAAGTACCTCTCCCTTACTGGCACTCATCCATTATTCTAGGCTAGCTGGTAAATGGGCTCCTGGGATCCTCCTGGATGCACCTGAACGTTAGTCAGGTTATAAATGAGCACTGCCACACAGCTTTTACATGGATGCTGTGGATCAGAACTGAGGTCATCATGCATGCACAGCAAGTCATCTGTCCTGCCCAAAAGGGCATTTTAAAAAAATGGAGCCTAGGCAGTTTGGATGCTCAACTTGCTGAACCTGGATGGAGGTGGGCGGTCCTTGGACTTCCCACAGGTCGGGGAACCCTGATTGCTCTT
>NC_022030.1:46983528-47000999 GCF_000317375.1 Microtus ochrogaster
TGGTTTGTTTCATAGATGATCTATCTAAAAATAATGAAAACTAGATTATGGAACATCTCCTGTATGGTTTGTTTCATAGATGATCTATCTAAAAAGGTCTCTGGCATGCCCAAAGTCATCTAGGTTTTCTGCTAAAATTTTTACAGCTATGTATGTCTATAATCCAGTTAGAATTAAATTTTGAGAATGGTCATTTTTTCTTATAAATGTGCCTTCACTTAAAGAGCTTGACAAAACAGTAAAATTTATTAGATTTACTAAATCTCAGTGTTTTATTGCACACCTTTTTAATACTCTATGTGAAGACATAAGGTTTATATAAAAAATATTTTTGATGAGGACAAAACAGTTTCAGGGAGAAGATGCAAACTACTGTTTGACAGGCAAACTGATTCAGTAATTTTTTTCCATGACTACTTTTCCTTCAAATATTGACTGACAGAAAAACCATGATTATGCAGGCTTAGGTATTTGACAGATAATTTCTAAGAAAATAAGTACTCAGTGATCCTGTCACTTCGAGAATGACAACTGAACGCCTATTGCTAATGATAAAATTTGTACTTTCACAGAAAAGTTGGGGTTTGGACAAACTGTATCATCTGTCATGAGCATGACACTTTCACTCTGATGGGACGGATGGTAACATAAGTAAATGTGATCTTTCGATATTCACAAAGATGCACTAACACTTTCAGACTCAGTCAACCAGCTTCTTTCAAACGGCCAATGTATGTTACAAAGGGTTTCAAGACCATACACAAGTAAAAAGTCCACTTTAAGAGAACAAAAGATTTGTGGTATCTAATATAGTAGAGTGTGAAAATTCATAACATTGGACTGTGGGCTCTAGTCTTCAACCAACCTTCAAGAAAGCACCATTTGTTAGGTTTGGGTGAAATATCAAAGACAATGTCATAATTTTCTTTAGAAACATATTCAACTAGTCTGATCATTTTTAATGACTACTATACATTCATGTAGGCAAGGCTTTCTTCATACACTTGAAGGAAATCATATATTTCAAAGGAATGAGTGAAAGTCAGAAGGACCCTTAGGGAGAACCCTCTCCAGTCAGTCAGGCCACAATGATCCACTACAATAACAATGGGTTCAGTTCACCAGTCATTTCAACAAACTCTATAACATGAAAGTCAGAGACTGACATACACACAGTGAAAAATAAACATCACTGTGGGGAAACTGCCAACCAAAGAGGAAAGCTTCAGATAAAAACTTTAACAACTATCCTCAGAAAGAAAAGACAGTATCCCAATCTGTAAATGATAGCAATCTTAAAACAAAAAAAAGTAATAAAGAACTTAGAAATTTAAAAGGGATAGAACAAATAAAAGTCAATAAATAGTTAAGATAAATGTGAGAACATCTCACAGAAAATCAGAACAAATGGCAAAGAGAGACAAAATAAAGGGAAAATAAAACAAAAATAGAAGAGTACTCCAGTTGGTCCAAAATACAATTTGGAAGAATTAGGAAAAGACCAGCTTGGAAATCCCATGTAAGAACAGAGGTGATAGAGAAAAAGAATGTCTCTCCAAACTACAAGACAGGGCCACACATTCAATGCTCAAATACATGTTCCACTTAATCTTTAATTATATACTAGCAGCATAAAAATACGGGACACGTAAAAAAATTAGCATACCATATAAGAGACTTCACTAAGGAAAAAAATACGGGACAGGTCCAATATTTTCATCTCATTTTGATCAATATATGCATATAATCCTAATCAAGCTAGAATCTGGAGGGTGGAGATGAGGGAGAGAGCATCCTAACTTGAAAACTCCTTATGTGTCCTAAGACAGTTTCCAAATGACCTTGATCTTCAAAAGGAACATTTGAACTAAAGTGACAGAGAACGGAATGCTGCATCAAAAGTGAAGTAACATAAAAGCTGAAGGTCCCAGACTGCTGCTCCACACAATGTCTTTCTTAACAGGAGTTTCCGCTTTTTCAAACAGGGTTCATGTCAACCTTAACTATGCAGCCAATCTTAACAAGATGTTTAGAAACTGGTTGCATGGGGAAGCTACCAACATTTTCTCTTCTGCCTAACAGAAAAGGTGACACTAGTCACTGCTCACCTGACCCCAGCAGTGAAATCCCCATGTCCTCCCTTTAATCTTCTGTATTTGGGTTCCTACTGAGCTAACCATTCCCTTAGCAAAACTGGTACCAAAATGAGAATTTCATTTGGTTTTACAAAACATCAAAGTATGATCAAGAGAGCTCTTGTTGCCAGCCTCTCTGCCCAAGTGACAGAATTATTCTGCCAACAAAGCGTTATTCTAAGTGCTGGATAAATGCCATTGAAGAGCAATGATGTTTTTAAAAATAAAATCATTTAAAGAATCATTTGAAAATATCTTTGAGGTCTTTATATGCTTAAACTTCTTCAAGCATTTATGAACTAAATTTTAGGTGACAGAAATGCTACTCTGCAGGTGACAGATGGGAAGCAGCAGTGATGGGTGTGACCAGCAGGCCACTTTCTTCCAGGGATCCAGGGATGGAGAGGGACGGTTCCCATTGCCTAGAGAGAACGTGCGGTGAAGCAGATATCAGGAGGCTCCGAAAGAACAAGAACAACAAGTATACCAGCAAACTGCTCGACCAATCACTGCCGAGATCTGTTTTATCAAACAAAAAGGTCCAGTTGGGAAAATCCTTCAATATGTAGTGGTTTAATCCTTCCAAGATGCAGTTTTCCCACATGAAACTTTTAGCAAAACAGCTCAGGATATAGATATAGGATTATATATAAATATATGTGTTTGTGAACATATAAAGGTGTAAGTGTAAAGATCCAAAAGCCTAATAGACATCCTCAAATTTACATTAACATGCAAAAGTCTGAGTGAATTTTAAAGCTTGTGACTAACCTACCCTAAAAGGATTATAACTCTAGAGCAATAGGGTCTAAAAAACCCTTATTCTTGTTGATTTGTTGTTGTTTGGGGTTTTTTGTTGTTTTTGTCAATTCAACATAAGCTAGAGTCATCCAAGAGGAGGGAACCATAATTGAGAAAATGCATCCAGGAGACTGGCCTGAGATCAAGCCTATAGGACATTTTCTCACTTAGTGATTGACATGGGAGGACCAAGACCATTTGGGGTGGTGCCACCTCTGGGCTGGTGGTCCTGGGTTCTGTATGAAAGCAGACTGAGCAAACCATGGAGAGATAGCCAGTAGGTAGCACCCCTCACCCAACCAGGGCCTCTGTACCAATTCCTGCCTCCAGGTTCCTCCCGAGTTCCTGGCCCGGCTTCCCTCATCTTATACGGAGAAAGGGGAAATAGACCCTTTCCTCCCTAAGATGATTTTGATCATAGTTTTTTTTTTTAATCATAGCAATAGATCCCTAATTAATATAGCCCACAACAACAAAATTAGAATCATTGATGATTTGGGAAGGAAAACCTTGGAGAATAGAAGGAATATATAGTCCCATCCATCCATTTTTAAATCAAGTTTTCAAACTCGCCACTTACCATGACACTGACCTGCAGAACTTATCCTTCTACCATCACATGAGGGTGATGATACCACTGATGTTCTGCTAACTGAATATGTAGCCAACATGCCTTCTAAATCCTTATGTTTAGACCCATAGACGAATGCTGCTCTTGGCCATGGGCAGAGAAGCTGCTTTTACAGGCAAGAGCAGGCAACAGCTGGTAAAGAAACTCATAACTAGTCAAAGCTCTGAGAACAAATGATTGTTGAGTGCTTAGCCCACACACACACACACACACCAAGAAACATGGAAAAAGGAGTGGTAAGACAGTAAGAGACAGGTGACGCAAAGAAATACTATAAAATAGTGTCTGCTGTATAAGACAAGGCTGTTGCAATCATGAAGGCACAGCAGTTTTGCATGCCTGCATTAGACCTACACACACACATACACACACACACACACACGAAGATAGGAGAAGACTAGTTGAGAAGAAAATGGCTGGCAAAAGTGGGAATGGATAGAAAAGGTAAATGGGATGAATATGATATGAATACATTGGATACATGCATGAAACTGTCTGAGAATATCAATTACAGAAGAAAGTCACAGGTTGAAATCCATTCACTCTTCCCCACATCTCAGGCACTATATATATATATGAGGAAGAAGCGAAGGGAGAAGCAGGGACCCCAGAACCGACCAAAGTTAAGAAGACTTGACCTCCATCTGAGCAGAGTTGCCCTCTGAATCCATAGATTCTGCCAAAAACATATAAAAAAAACACTCAGGGGAAGTATAAATATGTGTTTGCACTAAATACAGATAGACCATCTTACTGTGATTATATTTAATAATGAAACGATCTGCAAATACTGACACTGTATTCAGTAAAGCAAGAAATCAAGATGATATTTAGTATACTGCAGGACGTAGGTCCTGTGCATCCCTGGGGAGTTCTGGACTAAATTTCCCAGAGACCAGGGAAAACACTATTTCCTAGGTAATTCAGATTTTTAACTATGAATGTAGCCAAAACTCCCCAAAGGTCTCCCACTCAAGCTCTTGTGGCACACTGCACCCTGACCCTATATCCTTGCAGGTCGTAGTCTTCACAGACCCAAACTCAGCCAACTCAAAACCATTCCACTTGGCTTTAAACACTGTCCTCTTTCAGGGAGATGCACTGCCACCCACACACAGCAAGAAGAGAAGAGTGGGGAAGAGCAGATACCTCTTTCCTGGGAAAAGAGCCAGTATGAAAGTTTTGAAGATACAAACATACAACAGACCCTGGAGAGCCACAGAAACATTCTTCCAAGCAAATATGCTCTGCTATGAACTTTCCTCACCCCTTAAAATATTTAGTGTCAAATTTGAGCAAATATTGTTAGAATCTACAGGCATGTGCTGCTGCCTAAACCTAAAAACAAACAATTCAACACCCCAGCCTGGTGTGTCCCCTTATCATCACAGCCATGTATGAAGAAGCTGCTGTAGGTATAAGCCATGTTGTACATATCCACTTGCTCCCTCTACCGGATTCTGAAGTGAGGATCCCACTGAACAAACTAAACACAGCACAAGGTGCAGTGTTCTAGACAGATGGTGCCAAATGTCAACTTTGCCGAAGGAGTCCAAATCCTTTGAAAACTGTCACAGTTGTAACAGGATGACAGCTCACAGTCACCGGTTCACTCCTCCACTCACCCCACCCCACCCTAAACTATCCCTGGAATGGAACCCCATGCCTGGTTCAGAAAGAACCCATCTCAAGTCCTTCCAAAGAAGCCTCTATCAGAATGCAACCTAATGGCAGATCTCTGGAGAGCTAGGACCATCCACGATTCTTCATTGAATACTTGCCACTCCAAATCTTTGTTTCCACTCTGCAACTGGTTTGCTTTCTCACCTTCTGACCTTTCCTGACCTCCACATCTTCTCTTCACGCTACAGCATAGCGACAGGTGAATATAGTAAGCTCTGCTTTCCATCCTCTGAAAGACCAGGCAATATATCATGTTGGCCTGGGGGATGGCTCAGGGAGTAAAGGACTTGCTGAAAAGCTAGACAATTGAGAACCCATGTGAAAGTAGGGGAGAACTGACTTTATAGCTATCTTCTAACTTCCACTCCGGACCACAGCATGCACATGCCCCTTCCTTTAGCATGACTAAAAAAAAAAAAAATCCAGAGACAGATATTAGGGCTCAAGCTAAAAATCAGAAAAGCAAAGCAGCCAACCACCAGAGAGTTCTTATCTCTACAAAATCTTCAGACTGGAAAAAGAGTGAATTCCTATCTCATTCTGCCTTATATTCCTCGCTAATGCTGGTATTTAAGGTGTGCACCCCCGCTGTCTGGCCTCTATGCCTAACTAGTGTGGTTTAAACTAACTAGTGTGAATTAACTAGTGTGGATTAAAGGTGTGTGCCACCACTGCCAGGCTTGACTGACTACTGTGGCTACCTTTGCATTCTGATCTTCAGGTAAGCTTTAATTGTTAGATCATAAGCAAAATACCACTATACCTTCCCACATCAGACACACAAGAACTATATATATTATTGTTGCCAACATAGGAAAGTTAGCAGTAGCCCCACTTTGCTAAAATATCCCATCACTAATGACCCTGCATTCTCTGTTTGCCATCAGCATCTATGACATCATTCACTCCCAAACTTGCCTATAGTTCCTGAACATCCTTAGTTGTGTCCTAGTCAATGTTCTATTGCTGTGAAGAGACACCATGACCATGACAACTCTTATAAAGGAAAACATTTATTTGGAGCTGGCTCACAGTTCAGAGGTTTAGTCCATTATCATCATGGCAGGAAGCATGGTGGCATGCAGGCAAACATGGTGCTAGAGAGATAGCCAAGAGTTCTACATTGAGACTGGCAGGCAGCAGGAAGGGTGACAATGGGCCTGGCTTGAGCATTTGAAACCTCAAAGCCCACCCCCAGCGATATACTTCTTCTAACAAAGCCACATCTCCTAATAGTGCTACTCACTATGAGACTATGAGGCCATTTTCATTCAAACCATCACAGATGTCTACACTTTATTTCTTAGAACTCAAAATATCATGATTCTGTGGTGATTCTAAATACAGATGCAACAAAGATCCCCTAATTCTATGCTAACTAAGCGGAATCTTTCCTATATAGGTAGTGTGTCCTGTCGCTTCCTTTTGTTTCTGCCTAAAACTTTAAGTCACTGAAGATTACCATATGCATGTTGGATAGCTTTCAAACTAAGATTACTATCACTTTAAATTATTCAGCATGGCCGGGCGGTGGTGGCACACACCTTTAATCCCAGCATTTGGGAGGCAGAGGCAGGCGGATCTCTGTGAGTTCGAGACCAGCCTGGTCTACGAGAGCTAGTTCCAGGACAGGCTCCAAAATCACAGAGAAACCCTGTCTCGAAAAAAAAAAAAAAAAAAAAGAAATTATTCAGCATGCTCAGTTTGGTCCACTCAGAATCATAGCGACCTCACTCAGCCCTCGATTTTGCAGTATTACATCACATGTCTTACACCCCAGAATTGACTTTAGTGCATAACACAAATGACATGTTATTGATGCAAAAGCAATGTCTTCTTCAAATTATAACCATGAAAAGATGAGAAATTTGACAGCATTACTATTTCTAAGAACAAAACCTCATAGACACACAAATGTGACTTCTCACTGCATGAGTATGGCTTGCTTTTTTTCTATTAGAACAGCCATGCCTCAAAATGGACCATAAAAAAGGATCTATAGTCTTAGCTGAATTGAAAGTTATAAGTTAATGAGGTTCCCACTGGCACAACCTTTATAGCAGTGTGGACATGCTAACCAGAATGTATCTCATAGGAGTAGTTAATGAGACGGGAGAGCCATCTGCTCATAAAGAGTTGATTCTGTGTGACTGAGCACACGGCAGGATCCTAGTTTTTCACCCATATAAACTAAAGCGTGACTATTCATCTACCTGATCAAGGATATCAGAGCAAAACTGACAAGGGCCTCCATGTGCATCATATATTCCCACTACTTTCTTCTGTGTAACGTGAAAGCAGGATTTTAGACAGAGCCATTACTGGCCACAAGCCCCCAGGATGAGATCTGGGAATTCACAGCCCAGCTGAGAAAGGCATTGCTGTAAGAGAAACTGAAGTTTGCAGATTGTTTGCTTGTACAGCGTAACCTATCCCTGCCTGCCCTGTTCTATGACTCATTTTAAACACCAATATGGGAATACCATGCTGTGCTATATGTGTGGAGAAACTCAAAGACAAATACAAAGTATCACCCTGAAATTATATATATAATTAGATTTCGAGGGGCAAAATTTGCCTCATGTAGTGAATTGCAGAGCATTATCCCAATTTCCCCCATTCAGAATCCTCTAACATACTCTGTGATGTTTCTAAAGAGAGGGAGAGAGAGGTCTGCTTCTATAGAGAGGCGCTATGTAAGTAAGGAGATGACAGGAAATGCAGACAGCATGGGAGAGACTGAGAGAGGCTGCAGTGTGAGTACAAGTCCAGTAGCAGGAAAGAAGAGGCACAACAGGCATGACAGGCCATGAGTCTGTGACGGCCGTGCCACAAAATGTTAGTAAGAACAGCAATTCAACTACCAACAATGTTGTAGCACATTCTAGGACCTTATTTGTATATTATTCACTTAATTCTCATAATCACCCATATGGCAAAACATGGAGATAGTGCACTATCCAGGGCCATGACACAAGACAGTAGCAGTAGCAAGGCTTGAACCCAAGTTGTATCTCTCCAGAACCTGTGAAGCTGCTGCCTTAGTCTCTGTTCTGTTGCTGTGAAGAGACACCATGGCCAAGGTAACTTATAAATGAAAGCATTTAATTGAGGGCTTGCTCAAAGTTTGAAGGTTAGTCCAAGATCATCATGGCAGGGAGCATGGCAGCAAGCCAACAAGTAGACAGGCATGATGCTGGAGCAGAAGCCAAGAGCTTATACCCTATCCACCAGACAGAAGCAAAAAGAAGTGAAAATGGATCTGACATGGGCTTTTCAAGCATCAAGGTCTACCCTCCTCCCACAAGGCCACACCTCCTAATCCTTGCTAAATCGTTCATTGACTGGGAACCAAGCATCCAAATAGATGAGCCATGGAGGCCATTCTCATTCAGACTCCCAGAGGTGAGATCCACTGTGTCTTGCTTTCCCACAAGAACTGTATGACCCATGAAGTCTTCTGTTCGGAGACAGGGTCAGCCCCATCTGTAGTTTTAGGAAAGAGTTCCACAATCACCACTGTACTTCAAAAGGATGGGTCAAAGAAAAGGAGCTTAGTATGTAGGCAGACACATTTTTTAGAAGGCACTGAGAGCAATCAAGTAAAAGATAGAAAGCTTCTATAGTAGGAGAGTTAACCTCTGAACCAATCCTGCAGATTATCTGTGGTCTGGCATTAGCAGCAGCCTTCTGACTTCAGTGAGTGAAAGCTGAAAATCAGCTGCAAGTTCTTTTCTGTTCCTCTCACAAACAACTCCCCTCTACTTTCATAAAAGCTGTCTTTCAGACTTTCATTCCCAGCAATCATTGTAGAAGCAGTGTTAGGGGCTTCTGACTCCAGTTTACAAGAAGCCTTACAGCAGGTACCTAATTCCCCTGAGGATTCTAGGAACCCAAGTTACCATGCAAATGACACAATAAATGTCATGGTGAGAAGCTTTGTCATATATATCCCAGCATGATATGGTGGGGGGGGGGCGCACAGCTGGGCCTACCTTCCAGCCTTTAGTACCAAAATGCCAAGCATTTGAATTAATCTTAGATGCTTCAGAAGAGCTACTACCAAATGACCCTAGTTGACACTGCATGGTTGGAAGAATATCACATTCAAACTCTGCCACATCCCTTATCCACAATCTAAATATATATAATGAAATCGATTTGTTAAGCCAATAATTTTCAGTTTGCTATGTTAGAACAGGTAAATGGAATACCATATTTATTAAGAATTCTTAATATCACCCTACTATACCAAAATTATTTGGACATTCAGCTGTCCTCTTCCCCCTAAATTAATTTTAATCTGAGCATGGGGGCCCAACACCACCATGTTTAGTAAGTCCTATCACCCTTGTGTTTCTTACATAAAAGGTTAGGAGGCACTGAGTCATTTGAAAAGTCAGAACTAGGAAGTCATGTTTTAAAATAATAAACACACTGGCTAGAAACACACTGTCTCATTAGCCTCGGCCAGCATCAAGCGCTTTTCAAGTCTGAATACAAATGACCAAAGGCCACTGTGTAATCGATCATATGACTCCCACTCATATCCAAGCAACAAAAAGGAACCAAGGGGATAGTACCCCATAAAATGGGCAGCTTACAGAAAACCTACAGTGTGGTTTATCTCCTACTTTCCCCTGGCTCTGTACTCTGGCTGCTATCAAAACAGCCAGAGGAGCTCTGTACGTGGCCAAGGTTCTGAGAGCCACACCAAACAGTCATTGGGAAGAGCAGCTCGGTGATTTTACTGGGCAGCCAGGCTGGAAGGCCACTGGTCTCCAGCCACCGTGAGCCTTTTACGGCTTAGTGAGCACAGAAGACACCAAAAGCCTTTGGAAAGAGGCACTCAGAGAGAACCAGAAATATTTTGGCTTGATTCTCCAAAACAGAGATAATCTTATCACAACATGAAAAAGATGGGGATGAAACAGAATTTCATTTTTAAAGAGATTGGAAATGACTTGCATATATACAACATTTTGGCCCCAAATTATTTTAAAAACATAGTGTTTCTTTTTTTAAATCTCAGAGTGTTTTACAGAAATAGTTGAATATATATTCAGATGCCTATTTCTTCCTTCAACATATCTATTGGCAATTATTTAAAAGTTTAATTTGCATGATAGAACATTTGCCAGTTCTGAGACTGTATTGTGTGACTGAGCTACCACGAGGAATTTATTCTAGTACAAAAACACTCATCCACAGTACAGAATCTAAAGCATGCTAAAAATCTCAGGCCCACTGTTCAGTTCTCTGTGGGGAGGACAAACACTCAGGATATCAAAGACACAGGAGAGCTGGCGATTCTGCTCTAGACAAGCAAGCTTTCTGAACACTGTTAACACTCAGAGATTTGAAGATGAAGTCATTAAGGATGGACATCATTGTCTCAATGATTGTCTCCTCTACCTCAGCATCAGCTGCTACTCAGACTAGAAATGACCAAAATACTCCACATCAGAGCAAACAGTAACTTCCTATTGTGTATCAGTTGGTAGAAGATCAGTAATAACAATAACAACACCAAAAATCCTGAAGAATTCAATAAGGAACGTACTAACTCAACTAGCCTCACGTAAGCAAGTGTCCAGGGGGACTACCCTTCAGAGATACAAAAGTCTTTGCTAAAGTGGAAGACCGCCCCACATTCCCATCAGGTTTATCTGATGGCACACATACTTTTCCTGGCCCTTTCGCCCCTTTGACAAATGCCATTTGTGGCCAGAGAGAGCCGAGTGCCAAGTGCAAGCTGCAGTTGTCTGTGAGGATGGAGTTGATAGGTATGAAGATTCTCCTATGTCCTAACATGATTATAAAGGTATGAAAAATGCCCTATGTCCCAATTTAAGAAAAATAACAGCCTATTTGTTGGAGTAAGTTTGCCTTGTTTTCATTATTGGCTCCACAGAGATTTCAGGAAGACCAACAATTCCTCATGACTCTTCAGCTTTCTTCCGAGCCCCAACCAAAGCAATGGCCAACACTGAGCAGTGAGCCAGCTTTTAAGAGCATTTCTGAAATAATACTGGTGATCTGATGACAACCTACAAAATAGCTCACATACAGCTAAAATACTGTCTTTAATTCAAAACACACTATCAGAAAGTCAATCCAGAAAAATTAAGAAAATTCTCAAAGATGTTGGCAGACTGTAAATTTAATAAAATAGAAGTCAGAAAGGCATAAAAGGAAATTAAATTAGATGCCTCAGGATATGTGATAAGGGTATATTATTTTTAACTTTTCTGAGTTAGAGACTGTTCCATCTGTACTTTCTAGTTCTTGAACAGGAACTTCCATAGCCTACTTTAAAAACCTAAATGAAGAAACATAAAATAGGAGAACATACAGTTACAGAATCCAGAGAATTTAAGAGATAAACGCTACCTGGCATCTAAGGTGACCTAAATGTATCAGGGGTTTAGTTAAATTATCCTGCCTCTAGAGCTTGATTTAGAATATTTATTGAGTATATGTGAAGGAAATAATTGTGTTCACTGAAATAGTTGTTTATTTAATCTATTTTCTAAAAATCTAGATGACAGCAAATCACTTAGGACATCAACCATCCTGCGTAATGTGTTATCGTCTAACCACGGCAAGAGAGATGTGGGTTGTTTGTATGTTACAGACCAACAATAAGCATAAAGTTTGTCATACTGAAAGTCCATAATACACTGACTTAGTCTCTTGTATGACTGAGGACTTTCACTAATGAGAGGTCCATAGTGCAGTCTATGACAATAGAACAAAGACACAGCCATAATGTACACCAGAACCCACATTCTAGACTAACTTGTCATTCTGACTAACCACATATTAGGAAGGGTATGTGCATAACTAATAATAACATTCTGTCTTCTCTTCATTTCAGTGTCAGTCAGATTTTCATCATATTTCTTTATGCTGTTACTTTAATAAGGCTCTTGGGTATGTGGTAGTTTCAGTGAGACTGACCTTCACAGGCTAGTAAACTTCAATGTTTGGTTCCCAGTTGGTAGACTGTTTAGGAAGAAGGGTATGGCCTTGTGAAAAAGGTGCATCACTAGAAGTGGGCTGTGATGTTACAGAAGCCAGGCCAGTCTCACTTGCGCTCTCTCTCTGCTTCCATTTTACGGATCCCCATATAAACTCTTAGCTACTAATTCAGCACCATGCCTGCCGGCCTGTTGCCATGCTCACTGCCATGACCCCTGCCATGATGATCATGGACTAACTCTCTGAAACCCCGAGCAAACCCTAAATTAAATGCTTTCTTATAGAAATTGCCCTGGTCGTGGTGTCTCTTTACAGCAACAGAACAATATCTGAGATAGATTTCCAGTAACATGAAAATTGTTAATGCTGAAAATCATAGTAAATAAAATGAGTTCATTCAGCTTAGATGAGGAGTAAGAGAAGTTTCATATAGAAAGCATCAAGGAGAATCTTATATTTGTATTAAGTAGCAGAGTTGTGTGCTTCCACAAGCATCTCACTTGGTGGGGGAAAGGGCTCTTCGTGATATCATTGCACAAAACAACTGTTAGCAAGAGTTAACAGCAAATGACAGAGTTAGGGTAAAAATCCAGATTTGCTCTCATCCTCCAAATTAGTGCCGCTTTCTTTTCTGTAAGGAGATTAAACCAGAAGACCTGTAGTCTGAGCTGTTCCGGGTCTAAAACTGCCACTATTACAGAGGTGAGAATCACCAGCTAAGTGCACATCAACCCCAGGACAACAGAACCAAGACACACCAACTTCACTGCAAATAGTTAAACAAGGAGAAACTTCTCCAAGTTTCTCAAATTCCTCAGGAGAAGATGAACTCAGATGTTTGAATAATTTGATGAAGTCTTGCCTCAGAACCACTTGGGATGACTTCTAGATCATCCTTTAAGTCTTGCAATGACCACTGACACTGATGGATTTTCATCAAGGTTTGAACAGTAGCTGTCCTGAATTCCTAGTGTTGCCCTATTTTCTTAAGCCTTATTTACGTAGTTCATGAGCTATAAAATTCAGCATTATGATTTCTTCATGTAACAAGAGACCTATATATTTAAGCACTGATGACTGATGATTAATTCACAAACAAGTTCGTTTGGGGGAATCTATTTATCTTAAAGAAATAATTCTCAACAAAGAATTCAAAATTCATAACACACATCATAATCATTCTTCCATTAATCAAATTTGATGAGGAATTCTAATAAGGTCCCACAATTAAGACTTTTATATATTAAGAAACAATATAGCAATCACCATCTAATGTGCAAGCCCTAACCACTGCAAAGATGATGTTCTAAATTTGAACTTGAAAGGAAAACCCATCAGCGTGCCTGCTCGATTTCTTTAATCTATTCATGTAGGTTAATTACCTGACACTCATTAAGATGACTCTGGGCTTCTTTAAATTTCTGACCATATTAACCTCTCCAACTAATCCTTATTAGGAAAATATTAAAGAGTGTTCATTGCTATTACAAATTGAATCTCAAATGATGAAACAATTATCAAATAAATGGAGTAGAAAACGAGGTTATATGCATGAGAAGATCCGATGCATAAAATGCTTTACTTCCATTATCAGAAAGTGCAGGTCATCGGGTCTATATGCAAGAACGGTGCTTAAAGACCAGTCCTCAAGGAAGTCTCTGTGCACTGTTCTTAACTAACCAGCCGAGGAACAATAACGTAGAGCTCGTCATAAACAGATGCATTCGGAGAAAAACAAACCATCTTATTTTAACCTAGATGACTGAGCAGGAAGACCCAAGTGTGTCCTCAGTAAGGCCTCAGGCAGTGATTTTAAACCAGGAGTCTCATGGTTCATTCTGCAACTAGATCAATAGAGAAGCTAGCCAAAATGCCAGGAAGATCAGAGAATATCAGTCATCATAACAAAGGTATACTCTGATTGACATAAGCTTAAATAAATCTTATTGCATCAGTTCTAGAACTAAAAAGAAAAATGTAAGATATTTCCTTTCTACACAAAGTCCACTTAAATTTCTTATCTACCAGGGTATGTGTGTGGGGACTGAACCCAACCAGGCATAATTTCTAACACTAAGTTGAATTCCCAGTCCCACTTCTTGTTTTGTTAACAATGTAATGAATGTTTTAGTTGTGGCATTTTATATCCATCTTTGTTACACTATAATTTAGCTGGAAAAAAATCCAGAAGTAGAGAGATTTAGTCTGGATAATGAAGCAAAGAAAGCAAATGGAAGAATTAGGGGAAAACAGCGTGGAAAAGTAGAGTAGGAGATGGAAATATTGGTTAAAAGAAAGTAGTTAAAAATTTTTAAACAAAATATTTACACACAAAGAAAAATACTATACACTTTCCTATTTAAACACAAACAACCAAAGAGAAAATAAAAATAATCAATCCATCCTGCAACTGAAATTAACTTTATTATAATAGTAATTTTTAAGTGTAAAGGGCTTCTTATCCCCTATATTTAAAAAAGTTAAAATATACAGTTTCCTCAAACATGGGTGTGAGCAACTTTGGATCCCTTAACAAATTCTCTGTCTAAACTATGACAATATTTTTAAAGTACATACATCCTATTCAGCCAGAAATTACAATTCAAAAAGTTGGTCATAGAAAAAACTTATGACTGCTTTAGAAACTGGAAGGGTTTTTTAATACAGAAATACTTGCCATTGTAAAAAAAAAAAAAAAGATGTGTAATAATTTAAATACCCAATAATGCATCACTTAAACAACACGATATGTACATGCTAGGTAATATTATACACGCACACATAACATACATCCACGAGTCACTAGCGGTGGAGCTGTGCTCTAAGGAATGAGTCAGTCAGGGTCAATGTACGGTAAACTGAATGACACTCTGTGTAAGCTGCTGCATGCTGGTGCCATGCGGTACAGCCTAAAGCCTCCAGGCTATCTACCTAGAAGTCGGATGTGAGGCAATGGCGAGCACTTGAGTCACAAAACATCTAGAACCCTTGAGAAGATACACGGAAGGCTAGGAGATGAGAATATAAAACCTCATTGTCACACCCTAGGTCCACTGCCTTATATGAAGTTCATCACTGACAAAAAAAAATTGTGACAATGTTATGGATAACAATATTTAACTTAGTTCTCACATGAACTCTATGTGCCAGGCATTATTCCAATGTTTTTATAACAGCCTTTTCACACAAACACTATCATCTCCCCCATACTACAGAAGAGGAAGTTGAGGCTGAAGGAAAAAGGCCTACCTGTTGCACAGTCAAAGCAGAAACTGATATATGAATGCAGGCAGCCTCCACTCAGATTCTCTGTATTACAAGACGATTCTATTTTCTAACTGTTCAACTTGCAAGTAGAAAAAGTATTTTATTTTATTAAATGCATGAGGTAAAAATAAACTCAGGAAAACTGGTAAGCTAGGAAGTGTGATGTCCAAATCATAAAGTTGTAAATTATTACCCCTGCTTCAAGATGTCAGCAAAGGAATGGGTGAGAGACAGCAACCCACAGTCCATACCTGAGCTCACTTTTAACTTCAGGGTCTTAACTGCTAAATCCTAAGTACTCTGGAAAGGACTCATTTGCAACTGGGTCTGCAAAGAGCTTTTATCCATAATAAAAACACAAGGCATTAATAGTGTGCTCCAGTCAGACAGAATCACAATCACTCCCTTTGATTAAACAAAAGCAAAGAGGTTCTATTGCGGGATGACATATGCAAACGTTCACTAACTCTTCCAGACACACTATGTCCTGAACTCTTCCCATACAACAACCTTCCAAAGACCTCACAACCCCAACATCCAGAAAACATACTCTGCAAAGACTGGAGTTTTCCCCAGGGTCATTCATACAAATAACCCTGAAGTGCTCCCCACATAGTTGGCCCAACATAAAAACAGCAGCATCTGGTAAAAAGACGAGTTCTCGGCTCAGTTCCCCCACTGACCGGACCACCTGAAACCATTTACTCACAGATAAAGATGATCAAAATTCGCTACTCCCCAGTTTCTAATAGAGATGTTTAAAAACTGAAATGAGTTTACAGAGCACATTCAGATGTTAGCCATGTAATCCTAGGCAAACAACAGACTTCCCTTGAAATTCTTGGACTAACACCACTCGCCCTGGTTTCCCCTGGTCGTCACTGCTCTGCCTGGAGAGAGAAAGTAATCCCAGCATCTCTGAGCTGCTTTCAGCAGTAAACTGTGCAGAGGACTGTGTGTATTAGTCAGCACTTGCACACAGCTTCTCCTACTTGTTCTATAGGATTAATGCATCAGATCTAGACCAAAAAGAATCCACCTCAGCTCCAGCTACATAAGAAAAACTATTCCATTTTCAGAAATGAATTCTGGGAGCATGGAATACTATGGAATACAATGTCCTCATCACAAACTGTGATGAGGTCTGGAAAGACAGGGCCAATGGATTTGGCAAGCCTATTTCCTACTAGTTGCTAAAAAGCCTGTGACTGTTACATTTATACAAATGCACACATGTGTGTATCATAGACACAAATATTTACTGCAGCTTCTTTTCTTATCAAGCTTAACTTAATTGAATTCTATTTAGAAAGAATTAAATATTTACACATAATGAAGGTTTTTTTTTCTCTTCTCTTTCCTTTTCCTCCCTCCCTACACTCCATACCTTTTCCACCAGACAAGCAAAAGCCAAGAAAGGAAGGCTTTTTAGAGGTTCTATTCTTCAATCTTGAGCCTCAGGTTGAGTAACCATCTTATGGCCATTTTGTTCAAACACATTCATACAGATTGGCCAAATATAAAGAATAGAAATTATTTGGAAAATAATTTTTAGGGGTTGACGAGATGTGTCAGTAGTTAAGAGACTTCTGGTATTAACAAAAGACCTGAGTTAGCGTCCCAGGATCCAGAGCAGATGGCTCACAACAACCTGCAACTCCAGCCCGAGGGTAATCAAATACGCTTTTTTAGCCAAATGTGCAAACTCACTCACACTCACTCCTTCACACGCACAAGATAAAAACATGAATATGAGAAGTAAAACAATGTTCAACATAGCCCATTGACACACACACAAAAACCTGTCACTAGAAGATGCTCAGAATCTGCAAAAAGAAAAACAGGCAACAAACCCATTATAGAAATAGAGAGCTTAGCCGGGCGATGGTGGCGCACGCCTTTAATCACAGCACTCGGGAGGCAGAGGCAGGTGGATCTCTGTGAGTTCGAGACCAGCCTGGTCTACAGAG
>NC_022030.1:47001099-47005231 GCF_000317375.1 Microtus ochrogaster
AAAAAGAAATAGAGAGCTAAAGAAAAAGGCATAGCCACACTGACCACAGCTGAGGACTCAAGAGCTGGATATTCAAGATTTGTGGGGGTAAGAGAGTCATAACATATTCTTACTACATTTGTATAAGCTTAAATTTTCTACAACAAAAAGAATTTTCAAAGAAAAATAGGAGGAAATTATGGTTATTAGACTATAACACGAGGCATTATATTCATTTATCTCATGATTTCATAATTCTGAGTATAATTATTTATTAAATTCATTCTTTATCAAAAAAAAACCATCACAAGGCTCATTAGCGTGCTCTATTGTGTTTCTTCATTGTCTTTCTGCCCAGCAGTCTGTCGGCAAGCTGCAGGGAGACAGAGCGCATGTCTCACGTGCAGTGTCTAGTCTCACACCTGCAACTAATCAGTTATTTTTTAAAAAGGGGGGAAAAACAAAAGAAAGTTTGCAAAGCGAATGGACAAACCCCACTTCTTTGCTACACTAGAGAGCTCTGAATGAGCTTAAGAGCGCAGCGCTGTCCCACTGCCTTTAGAGTTCGGAGGCTCCACTGTGACTATGGTCTGGAAATGACATGAAGATTGAAAGAAAGAAGCAAAATACTATTTTATCTGCACAGTTTTCCTTATGACAAAACGTTTGAATTTTCATCTCCTCAGAAGGAAACGATGACTGTTGAAATGACCTCTCACAGTGGCTGTTGTTTAAATTGGCTAAAGGATAGAAAACTTCCTGTCTTACGAGACGGTCAACAACATTTGATATTCTCACCTAAACCATTTTTCTTCTCAGCCAACTTCTTCCTTCTCAATTCCTATCACCAGCATTGAACAGCATCCCCCTGTGTCACCAGTACCGGCCTATCATACAACAACATAAGGGCAGGAGAGAGGGGAGCCATCAAGTCTTTCAGTGCCAATCCTCATTAAAGCCTTCTCAGACTTCACCATGGCTTCCTATCTCTTCAACGCTTTCTTCATCATGAGACCACTGTCAGCGACATGGACAGAGAGCGGATGCTCTGCCAGTCCAGCCATTGCAGTGGAGGCATAAGACAGCACAGTAGATCCAGCCGCCCTTACTTTCAGGTGGAGCCTGTGGAAGGTGCCATGCCAGTCAGCCATTCTGTAAATTTTCTACAGAACTGTCCTTGGTCTATTCAAGCAGACTCAAATCCAAACAGGAATTTCTAAACTTATGTCACATCTGACTACCCTATGAAGCAAAGAACAAACTTGCAAACAATTAAATTCTTAGGAGCTATATTTGTAAGGTAGACTCATGACCCTAAGTGCAACAATATTGAGATTTTTAGATTTAGTGATAGTAAAATAAAATAATTGAAAGTATCTGATCACCCCACTTCCTGACATCATCGTCAACATCTTTATTGCCTGATTTTCTGCTACTTGCATTGCAAGAAGTGTGAAAAAGAAAGGAAAAAATTCTTAATTTTGTGACTTTTTTTTTAAAGAATATGCATTACTTTGATAGGTCAAATAGTAAAATACCCCGAGACAGAGCAATCAAGTCACTTTCTCTTTGCAAGTATGTTCACAGTGAAGAAGTGGTTTAGAACTAGGGTTGGCTTGGCAGTAGTTCAGCCCTGGAGCAACAAGAACCGGTTCTAGGCTTTCACAGCAGAGACATAGATGGGCTCCACCATAAGCTGCCTGTTTGATCTTGGACGAAATAACGTTCCTCTTACTCACACAGCTGTATGTGGAGATCACAGTGGCTCCCACAGTACAGTCCTGATCCTGAACAGTTGGCAGAATGCCTTTGCTAAGTTCTGTCACAGCTTTCTCACAGTGATTCTTATCTTAATTCTTTAGTATGGTGAGAATACATGTTTGGGAATTCCATGGGTCTCACACATCACCTATTTCTCATCATGCTAGACAGAAATAATAATAGATCAATAAAGTATTACTGAAATGCACAAGGTGTCATGACAATAAATGAGAGAACAAATCAATGATTTGGTGACTGACCTCTGCATACCTGAGTCAAGTTCTGAATCTCTTGGCATTGGCATCCCACTCATCTCCAGGTGTCAATAAAATAACCATAAAAACTGGTTGAACCCATCATCTGCTATACAAGACCTTAATCTCAGACTCCTTTTTCTTTACTTACTTCTGCACTATGGTTTCAGAAAGCAACTGTGAATTGGATCACTATTTAGTACACCAGAGTGCTGTGATCACCATAACATTAGTTAGTATTGATGAAGTTTTCAAGTTCAGGGAAATTATAAAGACACACTGTGGAACTCATCAAGTCAAATGCTTTCAGTAGAGTTGTTTCCACACTAAAACATTCAAATGCTACCATGGAAGTTTGGAGTGTGTTGATTATGACTAACACAACGGAGAGAAGGGAAAGAGAATCAGAGGTAGAAAGGTATGTAAGAAGCAGGATAACAGGGAAGAGAGAAGGCACAAGGTCTCCAGATAGAAGACTTAAGGTTCTTTGACCCTGTTGGTAAGTAGAAATGAGATCTTCTTATGTCCTGTCTAATTCCTCTGCTTTCTTGCTAGTGAGATTGCTCTACTCTCTACCAAGTACTTACCTAGAAAAATTATTGCCTTGAATACCACCAGCACTCGGGAGACAGAAGCAGACACATTTCTGTGAGTTCAAGGCTAGTCTGGTCTACATAGCTAGTTCTAGGACACTCAGGGCTGCACACTGAGACCCCGTCTCAATAAATAAATAAACATAAAGAATGCTTATCATCAATTGCATACTCAGTCTCCAATCCCTGGCAAGACACCAGCCTTACTTAAACTGAAGGGAATTGGCTTATCTTTAAAAAATTCAGACTGTAGACTGTAAGACAATTAAAAGCAACAAGTCGGGCTAAGAATAACTATTGAGTTTACACTGAAACACAGAAAGCATTTATAGAGTGTGGCGTGCATGGTGGGCACAATATGGCTGGAGGGATTTCACAAACCACCACGTCTCTTCCATCATTGCTGCCAGCCCATTTCTCTCACACACACTGCTAACCACGGGCAAGCACCCACACTTCAGAGCCTTATACCACTGAGATTGTAAGGATATATTTATACGTAATCAGGCACAGCAGCCCCAGACTCCATAGTTGTCTTTTAGAAGTTACCACCTGCTTACCTGAAACTTTACTGCTTCCAGCTGTTTAAACCCTTAGACACAGCATAGAGTGCTTTTGCTGTCTCGCAACATTTTAGTTTGACACTCAATTCTTTACCTGTCTCAGGGAAGGAACGCGATTATCACTCACATCTATATCACACATTTATCTCATTACTATGCAAATATGTTTTCAACTTTAATAAATGGTAAAATTATATTCATACAATTATTTTAAAATAAATTTATAATTTATTATTTGTAAATGTTTAATTTATATAGTTGAATTTGCATAATCAGGCAAAAATGAGTGGAAAGTCTAAGAAGCCTTAGTCTATGTAGGAAATGTTTCCAACCATGAAAGGAACTGGAGCACTGATATAAGCTATAGCATAGGTGAACCTTGAAAATATGTCAGTAGAAAGAAGTTAATCACAAACAAGCACAAATTCACATATGACTCAAATATTTAAAATGTCCACAATACACATTCAAACAAGGTAGACCACTGGTTGCCTGTGGCAAAATGGATGGAGAAAACAGTTGCTTAGGGTTTCTTTATGACCTTGTGGAAACACCTAATAGTTGACTGTGGTGATAGAAATAACTCTGTACTATCTGCTGCTGAAATCAGTTTAAAATGGGTTCAAGATAGTTAAGGGGGCACATGTTTATAATCTCAGCATTTAGGAAGGCTGAGGCAGGAGGATCTCAAATTTGGGGCTCATCTGGTCTATATACCAGGACATTATCTTAAATAAACAGACAATATCAAAACCAGGAATGACTACAGAAGGGAGACCTTGTCTCAAAACACTGAAATAAAAGTAAATAAAATAGAAAGAGAGAGGTTGAATTAACAAATTTTATGGTTTATAAATTTCATCTCAGTCAGTGAGATTGCTCCAAAACTAAACTGAACATACAATCATGAGGAGGGTGTGTGATGGAGGAAGGTCATTGGTTAATTAAATAAAGAAGCTGCTTGCCCTGATAGGTTAAAACA
>NC_022030.1:47008300-47025474 GCF_000317375.1 Microtus ochrogaster
AACACAGTGTCCGTGTAATTATTTCGGGTAGAGCTAGCCATGTGGGCGGCCGGGTGCCGGGACGCAGCCCGCCGCTCCTATTTCTACAGGTGTGGACATGAAACAAAAACTTAAATATAGGAAAAATAGCAGATAATCTTATGTAAACTTATTTGGTTTGAGTATTTTAGAAAGTATATTTTTATTAAGACAGAAACCACCACCAGAACAAAAATATCTTTTATTTAAAATAATTATTTATTTTTCAATTGACATATAAAAAGAATGCATGTCTACAATTAGTTATTTATTCTTAAGCATGTATAAGTTACATAAATTGCATAATGATCAAATCCAAGTGAGCACATCAATGTCTTCACAGAGGCATCAGGTCTTCGGGAACATTCTTCTCCCTTGCAGCTCTGTCAGCATGCACAGGACATAGCACCATCCTGTTAAGTAGGCGTGAGACACCGGATGGGGAGGGGTTGTTCTTTTTCTTCCACTCGGTCACTTGAATTTGTACTTTATTCATTTCATAGATTGCCAGGAAAATGAGAATCAACTTACAGCTCCCTGCTGAGAGTGTAACTCTAGCCAACATTTTGTAAAGTACCCTGGTTTCATAATATGAAAGTGGATGATCCCTCCAACCTTAGCCTGTCAGCACAAAGGTCACAGAAGGGTCAGCAGATCCTCTCTGCCCTCCAGGCAGGTCTGCATTTCAACTAGACTTACATGATAATTGTTCATCTTTAGTTGTCTGCAAATTGCCAAACCACATTAGTAGGATTAGAGAAAAGGATTTCAAGGGTCTGTAACGGGTACCTCAGGAAGCCAACTGTAGCATAACGAAAGGCAGAAAAGTATCGATGGCAATTTTCATATGATAAAACATGTATTGTATACACACGCACAGCACTCTAACTCTTCTTGCACAGCAGCACGTCAAAAAATTACTGGTGACTTATTAAATATATGTAAAACTTTGGTAAAAATTGATTCAAATGTCACAAGCTTATTAAAAGATATTACAACTCCAGTTAAGACATAGTAATAAAATTAAAATTCAAAATAATTATTCTATAACTCCTCCGTCCTTCCCAAGCCTGACACTTGGACACGCCATCTGCCCCAGAGCACCAAAGGACATTCTTCCACTATGCCATCGAGCTGGCAGCCATTGTTATAATTTCCCTGCTGATGAGCCAAACAGTTCATCTGTTTTAACACACAATGCATAAAAGGTTTCATTTCATTCCAGAAAAGAGAGACACTTATAATCACTGGGCATTCATATTTGAATGACAGCTAGACATAAAGGAGTTTCAGGCATGCAGCCATCTGGAAAAATGCTGGTATTCTATCGTATTATCTGTTCACAAACCTTTGTGACAAAGGGGTCAAGAGGTTGGCCAAAGACTTCCATTTAGTAAGATGCTCGTTTCAAATCCATGGCCATTAATAAACATTCTGTCAGCCCCACAATAAAAGACAATTGGCTTCCCTCTCCTTCCATTTGGTGCAGTCTGAAAGACAGCTTCATAACAAACATATACTTAGAATTAGATTATTTACCAGGATAAACTGAGTGTGCCTACTTAGAAGTAATACTTTTTATAGTTGCAGATAAAAATGGAACAGAGTTTCCTGGGTATTAAACACACAGAAATTGCAGCATTTATTTTAATACAAAAGACAAAGCAGGCAATCAGACTGCAGTCATTATTAAAACTGTGATTTTTCCCCTTTTAAGTTACTGCATTCCAACTTGAGATATTAAATTTATTACAAATACTGAAGAAACTACAATAGAAAGAACTTTATTCTCTGTAAAGCAAAACCCTATTCTATGTCATATGTAAGTTGAAAATACCTTTTGATTTTTGCTGTCATCCAATGCTTTGGTTCATATATATTACACATGAATACAAATATTCATAAATGCATTCATGAATATGAATACATGTTTCCTAAGAAACAAAGATGGGTATTTTAACTAATTTCAACACACACAAACACACACACACACACACATACACACACACACACACACACACACACACACATTAGGGGAAGAAACACAGAGACACACACACCTTTAGTCTTGGGTGGTTTTCAGAGGCTCAGTCCTACTCTTTCTAAGAAGAAATCCTTGCAAGAACAAATATTTTCTTGGAGATGCTATATTTTCCAGTTGTGAGTGATGCTGTCCCTGTTGTGACTGAAACAGCCACAGACAAAGAGGTCTTTTGCCACGAGTTGCCAGTCCTTCTGTTCCTGTCGTAGCCATGAGAGTCTGACTCTCTCTCATCTGCTAGAGCCATCGTTGAGATTTATACCCATTGATGCACAAAGGTAAAATCATGCATTTACATAACAGCTCACAAGCACTCCTGCAAGCTCTTTTATATCACTGCTGTGACAATAGGTTTGCATTTACCCAGAATTCAAATGCTGAAACTCCAACCCCTAATAGGTTAGCATGAAGTGGTAGCCAGGTCTTGAGGACAGAGCCATCTGGGTGGGATTAGGGCCTTTACTAGCAGAAAGTCTATTCCCAGTTTCTGCTTCCTGCCCTGTGAGGAAGCCATGAATGGGCATCTGCAAATCCCCCCTCCCCCCCCCCCCCCCCGTTGGCTCATGCTGGGTGTTCTGCTATCTCCAGAACAATGCGAAATGAATCCCTGCTATGTAACCTCCACCTACAGCACACTTGTTATAGAGTTCATAAATGATGAAGGTATCCCCTCACTAAGTACAGACTGACTATCCTTCCTACTTCATGTACAGAAAATGAGACGGCGACAGGAAGAGTCTTGATCAGAAAGGATAGCAAAGAATCAATAAGACTAGAGCTAGGAGTCCTATCCCCACTTCTCTCTCAGCCTGTGCTCCAAACTTAACTGTTGAATCAGAGATCATGTAGGTGTTTGCTGCCCACCCAGCCCCATGCCACTACCACTGACTCAGAATGATATATCTCTGCTGCAGGAATAAAAAATAGTTTTACCTGAGCTCTACACCCAGCCCAAAATCCTCTTGGTTTACTAATCTACAGAATTAGATCCCGGGGTTCTTCCAAACAGGGAACTAAAGATAATTGTTCACAGGGCAATTTATAGCCAAGAATAGCCTTGTCATAATACAACCAGAGAAGAAGTATATTATCTCTGGTCTCAGACAATCAAATGCTCCAAAATATTAGTGCCCCTGGAGCTGAGAATTATCCAAAATATTCAGTCTAGAGCTCTGATCCAGGCATAATTGTTAACAGGGCTCCTCCCACCCCAATGTGAGCAGAGTTACAAGGTTACCCTATGCATACTATCTGGAAGAGTCTGAATTGTAGTCATTTCCCTTTCTCCCAGGATCTAATTCTGTCAGCCTCCTTTAGTCTTCTAGAGGAATTGCTAAGGACAGATATGAAAGGAAGAAGGTTCTATATAATGCCTGGACAACAGGGAGTAACAATGATTAAATACACCTTCTTAAGACCCTCAGAACACTCACTCTTGCACACCGCTCACCACCCCAAATCCAGCCCAGAACCCCTCTAGAAACCTCTCCCTGATAGTCAGCCACTGTCTACCCACACAGAAGATGTGACATGAGTTCCTCCTTTGTATATGACCCCATAAATCCAGCTGTGCTGACCTGCACCTCCCTCTAGACCATGAGCCCCCTAAGATGATGTCTCCTACCCCCTGTACTAACAAAGCCACAGTACAGTGCCTGAGATACATTGGAAAATTAATAATGCTCTTAAGTTAATAAATGATTAATGTCCATGATGTGCAGAACTCAAAGGCAACACTGAAAGGTTTGTGCACAGGGCACACAGCTTATGGCTGGAAAATGGGGAGACTTAGAGGAGAAGCCATACAAGGATGATCTCTGGAGCGTCATCTAGTCCTCACAGCCAAACTCCCAGAGAGCTGGAGAGCAAGACCATTCCTATATTACACCGGATCCATAGCCACATTTGTTAATGTAATGTCACGATTCCTTTACAAATACCACTATTTCTCACTAAAAGCCTGAAGTTTTGCCTTTGCGGCTTGTGTTGATTGTCATGCTCCTATCTCTCACTTTATGTCTTCCTAAGGTTAAGCTTAAGAGTAAGTAGACACTGTACAAACCGAGGAAATAACTGACATCATCATTCCATGGTACGGCTAGGGGACGGTTTTTATTGTAGGTATGAGAGAGAGCAGCCATAGGCATCTAGAGGAGCCCAGAGCTGAGAAAGAAAGTAGCAGACTGAACATGACCAGTGGACTGGATCTGACCAGGAGAGAAGCAAGCAGGAGCAGAGCAGAGAGAGGGAAAGGAACACAAAGAGGGAGAGAGGAGAGAGAGAAGGAGAAAGAAGAGGGAGGGAGGGAGGGAGGGAGGGAGGGAGGGAGGGAGGGAGGGAGGGAGGGAGGGAGGGAGGGAGGGAGGGAGGGAGGGAGGGAGGGAGGGAGGGAGGGAGGGAGGTGCTGAAATAGCAGTTATAAGGAAGATGAGTAACTGGGGAGTGTGAGCTGGGGGAGTTTAGGCTGGGGTGGAGGTGAGAACAGCAAGGGTGTCAGCCAGCAGAGGCCATGAACTGTGTAACAGGCACTTGTGATATGACCTGGAGGCCAGCATGTGTTTTGATATGCTAACAGGCACCACAGAGAGCTACTTGTCCCTTCAGCCTTTTGGAATTTAGGTAAATGAAGTTTTTTTCAGACTCACCCGTGGCTCTTTATGAAAACTGAAATATATAAGAGTTGCCTCACTGAAGAATATATGACTAGTAAGTTTCCACATTTCAATTCTGAAATGTGAAACTAAATACATTCTCCAATTCTGTCAATAATTCCAACATAGCCCTTGGTACCTAAGCATAAAACTAAGTCATGATAGATTTCAAACCTCTATCATTTCCAGTACCCAATAATGACTTTGCTATTTACTTTGATTCTTCCCTTTCTGCTCAATCTGCTCTAAACTAGAACTCTCTGGGTCAATCAAACATGGTTTTATTCTCAAGAACTTTGTGCAATAGCTACATTCAGTCTTTGAGGTTTTTACTTTTTCCCATTTGCAGGATAATCTAAAATATTCCAGAGGAGTAACAGCAAAGTGTATGCTTCCTGCATCATATCACATCAAATGCCTGAACGCCTGGCTCTCCAGAAACTCCAGCTCACGCTCTAGGGCAACACAGTGATGCCTAAAACCTATCTTACTACTCCTACCATACACCACAAACACTGTTCATTAAGGTCAGTCTCCTTATAAATCATCTACCCTAACATCTAGACCCATGCATGTCTTGGTTCCCCTCTGCAGTTACCACTCTGCTGCTGACAATTCATGACTCACACTCCCCTACCTAACCAGAAGCCATTTGAATGTTGCTGTACTTATTCCACAAGAATGTGCGTTGCCACTCCAACTATCAACACACGTCACTCCTTAGCACAGAGTCTTGCCCTGAAACTCTACTGGTCTCACCTGCATGGATCACCCTTAAGTATATTAACAAGGTTTCCATATAAGTGTTTTTCAGGTCTTGATACAGGACAATGTTAACCATATCTACTAAGTGTTATACTTTGGAATGTGGCCATCCTACAAAGCTTGAGAAGGAACATAAGGCCAATGCCATGGGCCATCTAGAATCCACATGTTAAGAGTATATCAAATGAACTGGAGATTTCCAGACTGAAATACGCTGCATACTCTTCTCCATACTACAGAAAACAAATCTCACAATGTCTGCATGCCCTGAAGTGGATGCTGCTGATCTTCTGATTTAACACTAATGACTGGAATAAGAAGATCTTTATTTTAGGGACCATGTGGTGGTTTGGACAGGTATGGTCCCCATGGACTCGTGTGTGTGGATGCTTGGCTTAGAGGAAGAGGAGGAAGAGGCACTATGAGCAATCTAGGGTAAGATTTCATTTAAAGAGGGATCATCTTGGATTACAAAAAGTAAGTGAAATTAGCAAATATGATGGTATGTCTTTGAAAAGTATAAAAGGAAACGAAAGTCCAGTAGTAATATATCTTTCTCAAATAGTGGAAAATCCAGTAATACGTGATAGTTAGAGCCCTCCCCAAGATCATCTCCTACGCTTCAGCCTTGAATGATATTCACAGGACATCTCACCATCCAGGAGTTTAACCATCCTTTATATAAAAAGGTAAAATAAAGCCCATGTGTTATAACCACCAATCTTTATCTAATCACATGTATGGAACATGGGTTACACTGTTGAGGGAGGGTGGTCGCCTGTTGGTTCCCAGCTGCCCTGCTAGCTTAGACCTGAAATAATCGCACAGAAACTGTATTAATTAAATCACTGCTTGGCCCATTAGCTCTACTGGCTTCTTATATTAATTTAACCTTATTGGCTAACTATTATATAAATTTAACCCATTTCTATTAATCTGTATATTTAACCCATGTGGCTGTGGCTTACTGAATAAAGTTCACAGCGTCTATCTCCGGAGGCTCCATGGCTTCTTTCCTACTCTGCCTTCCTTCTACCTTGCTATAGGCCAAGCCAGTTTCTTTACTCATTAACCAATAAAAGCAGCACATAGTTAGAAGGACCTCCCACACCATTAAACACTAAATCTTTTTTTGTGAGACAATCTAAAAACAAAATAACCAAAAGGCCATGAACCATTGACTATAGCTGGTCCTCACAACAGTGTGTGAGCTATAGGTGTGGGTTATGAAGTTAGGTACCATGAGTAGCTCTGGTGTCTCAGTTCCATGGCATAGTAGTCCAAATACATATCTCCTTTAGTGAGTTATGAAAGGAAGTTGAGCAAATAAAATGCTAGTGGGATATGGTCCATGGTCTGCTCTTCTCCTTGGGAGAAAAACAGAACATGTTTGAGCTGAATGGACCTAATTTTAGTAATCAAAAGGAATTTAGAAGTGGCTTTCTTTCAATCAAAACATTAAAATAAAATCTATTTCTTAAATTTAAATGCACTCATAAAGCAATCCAAATGTCTTTATACTTCAATTATAGAACAGTGCCAAAGTAAAAGCATCAATCAACAAGTCCTTTTATCTGCTGGTAATTCATTGACCACAATGAAAAAAAATCCCCCTAAGACTAATTAAGGTAGATGGGAAATAGAAAATTAAAAATTTTTAAAGATTCCTTGAGTTTTAAATAATGCAGTAATCTGAGCAGAATTAACCATCATGAAATGGCTTTTTATCTTCCTTATGTTCCATAAAAGATAAGATTTATCCTATAAACATCTCTCTTTTAATGAGCTTTCTAACTCCCATATAAGTCATGTCTTCTTTATCTCATGGGCATATCCTCTCCATCCTCTCCAGTGCCCTTGACTCACCTCCAGGTTTGATAAAATCACACACACACACACACACACACACACACACACACGTGTGTGTGTGTGTATACATAAATATGTATATATACACACACACAATTGTAAAATATGTTGAGTCATTAGTCTTATTTCTAGTTCATTTATGCATTGTATTCAGTAAATCTGGGGACCTAGGTTGGGGTATTTATCCAGCACATTGGATACCACATTTTCTGTATGATAATTCCTATGCTAGATGGTAACAACTAAACCAAAATAATCATTATTAGTTTTTCCCCCACCCCTTCCCCGCTCATTATTAGTTTTGCACATATATTTCCAATATTATGTCATGATATAAAGTTTGAGACTTACTATATTTAGTATTTGATATGCTAAAACATAAAATACCCCAAACACTGAAAACAGTGCAGTTGACTAAAGATTAGATATATCATGAACAGCATTTCTATCTTTATAGATCTACTGAAAAGTCATAGAATGTTTTTTGTTTTTGATTATTTGTTTATTTTCATGTGTATGGGTCTTTTGTTTGCATGTATGCCTGTTTACTACATGGACACTGTGCCTGAAGAGCCTAGAAGATGGCATCAGATTCCCTGGAACTGGAGGTATAGATGGATGTGAGTTGCTATGCTAGTGCTAGGAATTGAATTCCTGTCCTTTAGAAGAACAGCAAGTGCTCTTAACCTCTGAACCATCTACCCAGCCCTGAAAAGTCATAGACTTATAGGTATATAATCATCCAGACTTCATGTTCTCTTTGGTTATGAACATTATCATTAACTGCAGAAGGAAAATATAGATGAAGCCCCATCACTGGCACCTGTGGCTGGCAAGTCAAAGACAAGGGTAGATATTATGACACAATTCTAGCCCTGCTCTACAACCTTGGGGCAACATTTAATCTATCATTTAAATCACTATAGTCTCAAAACAAGGGCAAGTATTAGTATTTAAAGACTCTCACAATAGTGCTTATGATAGCAAAGATAGTCAAAAGTCTTCATATCACAGATTAGCAAACACCAAGTATGTGTGGGAACAGAACACTGCACAAAGCACCCTTGGCACCTACCTCCAATGTCACTAGTTGAAGTCTCGTTGCTACCCCTACTGATGAGAAGAATGTCAGGTAAGAATTTATGATGGCATTAATCAGAATTCCATTAAAAAGAAAACATGGTATTGTATTTATTTTAATAAAGCTCCCTTTATGACATCAGACTCATTATCCAAGTCTTGAGAATGCTGTGCTCTACAGGGGAGCGACTGTTGGAACAGCGGGATGGCAGGGCTCAGCTCCGCTGGATGCAAAGCACTTGGCCCATCAGGCAGAGCAAATACAACACTGCACACTATAATTCCACTTTTGTTTTTAAAAAGCGCAAAAAAGGGACCTTACATAACAATGAAATAAGGTCTGCCATCTCACTTGTACTGGATTGTTTGGCTTTAGGTCACATGCCTAGAAAGTAACTACTCAAAGAAACAAATGTTTCAGACCTGATACAAGAAAGAAAACTAAAAGGTCTTTAAAACCCTATACATATTTTAAACATAAAGGTCATAAAATATAAACATGTAAAAGAAAGAAGAAATATAGCCTTGATTGTCACAAAGAATTGTAAAAAATGTGCACACCTACATTAAGTAATTGAGGTCTGTCAATCACTTATCAAACTATCAAAATGAACAAGAGGTTGTCCATTTTAATACAGCTAGTCTTCAAAATTGGAATACTCCCTCCTTGCTGTGATTTAAGCATTCCCTCCCCCAACCTTAGGTGTTGAAACCTAAAGGGCAAAGTGATCTAGTAAGAGTGGGGTCTTTATTTGAGGCAACAGATTCACGGCGACTCTGCGCTCATGAATGAGATGAAGGTCTTCATGGGCAAGCTCTCACAGCCTTCAGCTATTCACACTTCTGCCTCCTGCCGTGTGAGAATGCAGGGGTCCTCTCCTTCAGAGGATACAAGGCTCACCAGACAGCCAGATACATTATATCCTGGATTTTAACCTTCCCAATCTCTCAAACTGTGAGAATTAAATTTCTGTCCTTTGTTAATTACCCAGCTTGTGGTATTTTGATATAGCAGCACCATAAGACTAAGTTTCTTACTTGCATACAATTTACTGAGAAACTCCAGTGTAGCCATCCCTTCTGAGAACATGCCCAAGAAAGTGACTCTTCCCACATGGTCTGGCAAGGAAGTACTGGTAGCAATCACAGAACACCACGGAAGAGAAGAGAAGCAAGGGGATTTGTCCTTCTTCCCCTGGGCTTCAAGCAGCATCCCCAGGTTCCCACAGTCTCAGGTGTGGCCACCACTACGTTGGTGCCACTTTAGTCCATAACAGCTCCAACTCCAGGTATCCAGAAACCAGCACACAGCCATTACCACCCCAGTCCTCAGAACAATACAGTCACTTCCTACAGCTGGACTTTAGGCTGCAACCTGAGGAATCTGCCTTTCCAAGACTTGCATCTTTAAGTCTTACATCAACAGTGTCCTATGATAAATTTCCTTTGTTTGTAAACCTGAGAGCGGCCTCTGGACATTGAGCTAAGAGACAGAAGATTGTTGCTCATGCAATCCTGTCTGAACAATGCAACCAATTCACCCTGGAAAATTTCACAACCTCTCTAGAAATGGATTTCCTCAGCTGCAAAATTAAGGGCTAAAAAAGAAAAAAAATACTAAAAAATTGAAACCTTAATCCCCCCATATCCCACAGTAATTAAATAAAAATGCATTGAAGTAGAAACTAGGCACCATTAAAAATAAACAAGTATTGCTCCAGTGGTGCTTGTATATGGTCAGTCTGAGAACTATTGCATTAGAATGCTGAAGTACATGGTGGTGTGCTCTTGTGTGTTATAGAATTTTACAGATCAGTAGGTCTAGAGTAGGAATACGTATGCTTTCAGGAATAAACTGTTTGTTTTTAGCAGATTTTCCACTGTTCTCCTCTAGCTATCAACATCTTCTTCTTTCTTTATAAGCAGTATATGCATTCAAGCCAAGTATCTCATTGTACTCACGGGCTAAACACTCAGTTATCAGTTTCCCAGAAACCAGACTGCCAAATGGTGTCACGCCTTGAGGAAAAGGTCTGGGATTAACTACTTCCAAAGGTCCCAGGTAGAAGACTTGACCCTGAAATCACACCTGTATTCGCCTCCCACTATGTGTCCTGCTGTCTCCCCCTCTCCTCTTCCTGCTTTCAGAATTCCTGGCTGCAGCTTCTTTAGCACAGACCCATATCTTGAATAGAATTCCTGGTCTCTGTTCCCAGCCTCCAGACTTTCCTTGCTCTGAGGACTCACCTCTCCTAAGTCCCCATCTCCCTGACTCCCAGATCAATCAGCACACCTATGAGGTCGCCTCATTGGCAACATGCCACCTAGGGTGAAAAAAATAAAATAAATAAACAGTCGTGGAGACGTGTGTCCTACCCTCTGACCAAAGGGAAAGGATGTGACGTGTTTATACTGCTGCTTTTCATCCCAACACGAAAGCCACAGAGCAGCGCCTCTGTAAGTCCCCTTCAGTGCGTACAGATGTGCTAAAATCTTCTTTATTAAATAAATACCTCAGAGGATGTTTACTAAAGAGGTCTCCAGACCACAGTAAATGTCACAGACATGCACTGTTATTTTTAAGAAGCAAATCAAGCCCATGCAACATCCAGATCCATCTTACATGTTGCTCTACAGATAGAGAAAGATTAGGGTCAACTGTGGGAGGGATGTGGCTAGTTGTGAAGGGAATAAAAGGAGCAGGGGAGAGGGGCTTCCTTTACAATCCAGACCAGACTCATCAAGGGCTTTCACTACCACACTCTCTGTCCCTCTGTGTCCTGCTGTGGAAGGGAAGACTAAAAGTCAGGTCATCGTATTCTAGTCCTGTGTCCTTTAGGAGATCCAGAGATCACATGAAAAAAAAATTGGAAGATACCAAAACATATCTTCACTCTAACTTGTTTCTTCTCTTTTTTAATAGTCAAGAAAATACCAATCCCAAGAAACAAACTGGACAGATAAATCGTATCTTACCACTAAGAGGGAGTAAGGGATTCTTGGCAACATTCCTGCACATTACAGGGAAAACATTCTTGTGAGTTTGTGTACAAACTCAAGCAGACCAACAGCAATGGCTGCCCTTAGCGAGATACAAACATTTATAGAAGAAACTTTTTTCTCTTCTGGACATTTATGGAATACTTTGTATCTCATAATCTTTGGAATCCCCTGAGCTAGCAGGAGTCTAACTAGGTAATCACCTAGCTGAGTGGGCTCTGTTGAAAGAATTTGCAAATCTCTCAAGATGTCACCTGAACCACAGTGGTGTCTTTAGGAAGAGGCAAAGGTATAGTGTGTCTTTGCCATTTATTCCTCCACACCTAAAATGGAAGGACTCAGAAGCAAGAATCACCAGGTCTCTACAACTCAGGCCATTCACATTCATCACCTTAAAGTTCTCAATGTATACTACAACAGTCATGGCATCCACTTACAGTGTAGGAGGAAGTCTCAGGTGATCAAAATGTGGCAATGTAGATTGGAACTGGAGTAGCCAAATCCAAAGTTAGAGCTCAGGTAGTGACCTTATAGGACACACAACAGCTCTCAGTCTTCCAATTCAGTCTCAGCTATTTACCTGTGTGTGCTTGGGCAAAATCACAAACACTTTTGTGCCTCAGCTTCTGCATCTTTAAAACACAATAGTATTTAGAGAGCACAGAATTCTTATTGGGAGGCCAAAAACACCGTGAGAATGCTAGTAAACCTGGCAGACTGGAAGGCCTGAACCCTCTGTTGTCCCCCATACTGTCCCTCCTACCTGCTCACCACACTTCTGACTTTCCTTTTCTCTATTACTTTGACTTCCTCCAATGATGTTTTATAAAATAAACAGATCCATATATCTGCTCAAATTCAAATTTTACTTGTAGGGCAATTATAAAACATTCAACACATAACAAGGGCACAGCAAGGCTTCAATGACTAGAATCAAGTGTTAAAGAAGGCAGAATAGGAGCACGGAATTGACTTAGAAGTACAAGTTAACATCTAAAATCACTTCAAGGAGAATTAAGCAACTTCTGGAAGAGCAAGACCAGAAGCAGAGTACACAGTCCTACAAGCCAGTGTTCAGGGAACTAATGGGAAGCTGCCCTCTACTTCTAACCTATTAAGTGACTTCTAAGCAGATTCCTTGTGCTTGGAGCCCCAGACAGTCAATGGTTTGATAAGGGACAGTCTGATGCATCTGTTAGCGTGCTTCCCTTGGCCTTGGGGATTCTGATCTCTATGCAATCTGATAGTTAACTAGGAAAAGAAAGCTTTTCAATGGAGAATGACATCGTTCATTGAATTTTAAGATTCTGGTAGAAATGTCACTGCTTTTCCACAAGATATAAAAATATGTTTTAACAAATGATAATTTTGTTTATAAATTTACAGTCCTATTATTCCCTTGACTCATTTTCCAACAAACTGATTTGCTCTGTGTATCACACAAATTTCTACTACAGGATTGGCAAGGCCATAACCTCTCATACAGAAGAACCTTTTACAGAGAGTTGACAGTCCTGCCCTATTCTCTAATTGATGAGGTCAGGTGTGAACAATACCAATATAGCATATTTTTTGTTTTTGTTTCTCTTTTGTTTGTGTGTCTGTTTTGACTGTAGCTTTGGAGCCTGTCCTGGAACTAGTTCTTGTAGACCAGACTGACCTTGAACTCAAGAGATCCACCTGCCTCTGCCTCCCGAGTGCTGGGATTAAAGGCATGTACCACCACTGCCCAGCCTCAATATAGCATATTTTTTAATAAAGCAAATGCTCTAAATGACACTTATAAATAAAGTGCACTTTGAACCGGGGATAAACATGGTGTTACCCCACCTGAGTGGAGTTATCTGTATATTTTTGTTACATATTTTCCCAAACAATATCGTCAATATTCCATGTTTCTGGAATGTAACAAGTGACAAGATTGACAAAAGTCAGATGACAGGAAAAAGAAAGGAATAAGAAAGAAAATGTGAGACAATTCAGTACCAGAAAGGCTGGAGCAGAGGTGTGACGGAGGCAGGAGTGACAGGGAGAAAAGACTCCTCAAATAGGAGGGAGAGGTGCTGGTCATCCGCTGGGCTTCCCGGCACACCCACTGTGAAGGAGAAAGGAAGAATCATGGACTTGAAGGTAGAGTGTGGGACAAACAGGAAAAACCCTCAGACCAGGGCCGTGCACGCCTATCTCCCCTTTCCCTGCATGATCCTATAGCTCATGAAGTCTACTCTTCCTTCTCTGTTTGATCTTTGTATCTTCCTGTACGTTTTGGTTCCCACGTCTGTTTTCTGCCTCTACTCGACTATAATCTGCCCAAGGAAAATATAGAATCGATCCTACTATTTGAGTAGTAGGCCAAATACACAAGGAAATACTTTTGACACACTATTTTTAGCTTATTACTTTTCCACTCAAACCCTGTCCTTCCATTGATGGTCAAGAATGTCAGGGGAGATATCGGGGACCTATGGGTGCCAGCCTCAGTGTCCCCTCGGGGTTCAAAAGAAGAATCACAGCGAGCGCAGGACCTAGAAGGATCTGTGGGCCAAATGAACTCTCCACTATGCACTTCTCTGCCTCAGTTTCTGTGTTCTTCTCCTGCTGCTCTCTTCATTCTGTAAAGTTTCCAGTCTATAGAGATATGCAAAACAAAGGCAGTTCTCTGAACTTGGAATCCCCTTTATCTTTGAAGGTCCCAAATGTGATCTATATGAAAGACTCCTTTCCTGACTGTATGTCCTGCCAAATGGAAGATATTTGCAGGGAGGTAACTTTTAATCTATCTCAGGGAACAGAATGGAGATATGACTGTGGGAACCAAGGTTTCTGGCTACATGACTAAATTCTCTCATTGGAGGTCTCGCGGAGTGGAGGAAGCTATCCAGCAGGCAAAAGAAGAAGGCAGACTTTTAAATGTCCACAGTCCTTGTGGGACAAATAGATCCAGCTATGAAGCAAGTCCTAGTATATATTCTATATATCAGAATCTACCTGATCACCTACAGATACATGTGCCCATAAGATTGAGATGCAATCTTGAGATTACATATACACATCACATGAGTTTATACACTATAATGTAGGTAAGGGAGAAATGCTGTTTTAGCAAAGCTGAGCAACAGCTTTCAGAGTCTATGGTCCTATTGACCTTGTCTGGACAGGATTAGTTCTCCATCAGACAAACATGCCTATGGTGCGTTGGCATCTGAACACTAGTTGTCACCTGCTGCTCAAGGTCCATGACAGGAAGAGAAGCTACGAAGATCTAGCTTCTCTAGAAGAGAGACAAATATGAAGAAATTTAGATTATTAAAGTCAAAAAGGAATGTTGTCTCCCCAACGTGGTATCTCAGGAGTAGATGAGAAGGTTGACCAGTTCTTACATTCTCACAGCTAATCCAAAACCCACAGATTCCAGGTTGGCTTGACTCTCACAGTCTCTGCTGGAAGAAAGCTTGTGGTAATAATTTGCTTGCTCTGCACTTAAACTGTCATACTGAGCTGCCCGAGTCAATCACTTGGCCTGTTCAACTAAGATCATATGTCTCTAATTTTCCAAATCACCACATTTCCAAGAATTCCTATGATACAAAGTATAACGGAGCCAGCTTCCTCACACAAAATCTCAATTTATGTCTATTTACAAAGCTCTGCTCAGGCATTTCTCATGGCGGTACATTTGCCTTGCTGTGGCCCAGTCAGGCTCACAGTACTCCCTGATGACAAGGGCCCCATCAAACTGATCTGTGCTGCTCGGAGGCCTGTAGCCATAGACAGGCAGAGTAGGACCCAAGCTATCTATCTGCTGTGATTATCACATAACTGTACCGAATTCCCCTGAGAATGACACTATTTTAACATAAAGCCTCTCTGGTAGAGTCTTCACAGAGGAGCAATCAACAAGTCAACCATGGTTACTGTTGCTGCAGTCATGGTGCTGATGGTGCCTAAGTCTCAGAGTAAGCAGACATCCTACTCGGAGCCCCAAGATTTCTCTTAAAATAAGAATCTGTTCAAAGACCACCTCCTCTGATGCTTTTCCTCACCCAGTGTTCCACCACCTTCCAGTATCTACAGGTTTATGATGGCACTTGTGTGGTCCATTAGGCTGTGGAATGAACGTCTAAAAGTTCCTACCATAAGGAATGCAGATCACAATCTTGACTGGAAATTTAGAAACACCCATAAGCAGCTAAGTCTCAGGGCGAATGTGACACCTTTACCCGCCAGACTTTCAAGATGCACTCTGAATTTTAATAACCTGGGTAGTTGCAGGGGTTTTGCATCATTGGAGAAGGGGATGATAAATCAAGCACCCAAATATTACATCATCATCATAAACCAGCTTACATCCTTTCTCACGAGACAGGAATTACTCATTCTCCTGCCTCTCCTGTGAGTACATTACCTACTGTGTTCTCAATTCTGGCACAAGTCATCTTCTATGACATCACTCTAATACCCCACTCACGCATAAAGAGTATTATTCACCACGAAGAAGCCCAGACACAGCACTACACAGAACCTAAAACCCAACTCTATGGGTGAACTTAAAGATATGTCACCTTAAATCACCGAAAGCTTCTTTATGTAGAATATCTGTCCTCTTTATTGTAGGGTGTCTATGAGCACCCTTGGTCTCTAGTACATGCCAGTCGTACCCTTTCCTTCCCTGTGAGAAGCAAAAATAACTTTAGACACTGCACAATGTCCTAAGGGCAAAACCAATATTAAGGGGTCACTATTCTAAACAAATCACTCTTCGATCACCATCTAAAAATGAGAAAAACCTTATCATAAGACAGAAGCAAATAAAACCACTATTCTACTCTAGAGAACAACAGATGGCTGGGGCTGGGACCTGGTTCTGGCACTGGCCCAGGTGGGCTATGCACAGGAGCTCTGCACCCCAGTTTCCCCACCTATAAAAAGAGCTATGTTCACAATGTTTGCAGACTTTAATACAGAGAGGCTTAAAATGGCTAGCAGGGAAAGGAACGTTAGGATGTGTCTGCCGTACAGTAGCTGCTGGCTGCTACTACTGCCCCATCCTTAAGCCCTCTGTGCCTTGGTTTACTCATCATTTCTCAGTAACCATTAACAGTACTAACAAGACTATATATTATAGTAAAAGTCTGACACACTAGATCAATAGATATTTGTTAGTAGTAGCTTATATTTTAAGGATATATTAAAAAGTAATAATCTAAAAATAAAAACAATACACCTTGATCGATATACTCAACCAAACCCAGGGAAAAAAAGATCATTATTAAGCTGAACATGTATTTTTCCAATATGTACTTCCTATTTTAAAATGATTGTGTCAGAATTATGATAGGAAGCCAGTGCCCTACCTCAGAAGAAATGAAAACCAGACATTAGAGATGCCACATAATTCCTGGTACTGCTTGGCTGTAATTTTTATTGTTGTTATGATTCATGACCAATGACTATAACCATAGTCTACATACACTGTGAGAGAAGCAAGTGGGAACTTTCAGTGACGCAAACACTGACCATCCCTGAGAAACTAATGGGTAGGAGTAGAAAATAAATATGTATACTTCAACAATGCAGCCTAAGCTACATCATCATATAACAGTGACAATTCATATACATCAACTCACATGTAAACATGTACATACTCAAGTGCACACACACACATACATCAACACACACAAACATCAACACACACACATATATCAACACACACAAACATCAACACACACAAACATCAACACACACATACA
>NC_022030.1:47025574-47032670 GCF_000317375.1 Microtus ochrogaster
ATCAACACACACACATATATCAACACACACAAACATCAACACACACAAACATCAACACACACATACATCAACACACACAAACATCAACACACACAAACATCAACACACACAAACATCAAGACACACATACATCAACACACATACATCAACACACACATACACACACCCTTGCTGTCATGTTGTGAACTATAGGCAAATACTATCAGCTTCATATACAAAGTGCTTGTAATTTAAAAAGAACTTTGATGCACTCATACCCAGGTATCCAGTGGTTTACATAAAATAACACTATATGAAAAGTGAATTTGATACTAGCTCCCATTCCTCTTGCCCTCCCCTTTCTCCCTCAGATCACTGAGAGACATTCAAACAAACATGCCTCAGGGGATCTAGTTACACACTTTTCATGTAGTACCTACTAAGGCAGACAGTCTTCAAAGCTAACAGTGCCCTAGCAGCTAGTGGGAGGTAAGTCCCTACCAATCATTCTCTTTAGGGTAATTTAAAATTACTGTGTAACTTTAGAGTCAAAAGCAAAATTTTTAAAAAGATGTAAAAATCAGACCAAAGCTTGAATAGAGAGTCCTATACAGTCAGTAGAGGTATACACTAGGTTCTAGATGCTACTTCAGCAATTCTAAAAGAATTTTGGGACAAGGGGAAGGGTGTCTCAGAAATAGGATGTTTGTTTTTTGTTTTTCGCTTTCTTCCTTCTTTTCTCTCTTTGTCTTTTGAACAGGTTCTTACAATGCAAATCCACCATGCCGAGCACTTCTTTGAACAACAATCTAGCTTTGAGCTTGCAGCAATCCTCCTGCCTCTGCCTCTTGAGTGCTAAAAGTACAAGTATGCGCCATGACACTCAGCCTTAAGAAATAGGTCTTTAACCTAAACCCTGCAATTAAGAAATACAATATTTGAACAACAGAGTCAGTTAATACATAGGATCCAGGATCTACATACCAAGGCTTGCCACTGCAAGGTCCAGACCATCTGAAAAATTAAGTCAGGGAACAGGAATGACAGGCTTGGAGTTCCACAAGGCTTTACACCATGGTGCCAGGAAAAGACTCTTGCTGTCTGAGAAGCAACTGAAGACCAGAGATTGAACTAAATGTGGACAAGTTGTTAAAAACAACACATATTCTCTCTCAGGCCTGGTGTGCAAAACTCTGGAAACCTCTTAGTCTGAGCCTGGAGGACAGCAGATAGGGGACTGTGTGCTCAGCATGGATGGCACCACATAAAACATTGGCAGATTATATTCACCCAACACAAAAGGAAAGAAAATACCTGTTCAAATGCATCGAAGTAGTGAAAGTAAAAATTTGAACTACTCTCTTAGCATCAGTATCAGGGGCTGAACAGTTTACATTTCCCTGGACTAAAAAGGAAGCCAAGTATATCAGTTTCTAAACAATTTAAACAACTTTTAGGCTATGCATGATAATTCTTAAATGCTTTCATAAGGATGGTTCTATTTCTAGAATTTAGAAAAGAAAGATGTAATTCGTATTTTAAGAATTCATCACAACTGTGACCTAAATGTCTTTAAAACTAAGAACAAGTTTATTGGAAAATTAGCATTTGGAGTCTCCTCCTAATAAATGGCCCATTTCATAACTTCCAAATCTGTGTGTTTGGCAATATACAGATTGTAGTGAATCCACATGCAGAATGTCTTAGATATTATACTTGGCGATCAGAATTTAAAGTCAATTCGTATGGAATTGCTGAGTCCCCTTCTGATCTAATAACCACTATTAGACATCCAGAAAGAACATCAGCAAGAGGACAATCGTCCATGAAAACCTAGTCGCTAAACCAGAGTAGAACATGCTCCATATACTGACGCACTAGAGGCTAGAGCTGAAACTTCCAAGGAAAATAAAGCAAAACTGAGGTTTGCTGCTACAGTAAATCTCTCTACACTTAACTCTGGGTTCTGAGAACAACTCCATTGTCAGAGCAACTCGCAAACCTCTTAAGAATCCAGGGCATACTGAGGACACACAGGCTGTTAGTGTATAGAAGAGAACACCGTAAGGACATTTCAGAACTTCAACTCTTAGTTTCCCACAGAAACAGCTCCATCTCACATGGGAAGAAACAGTGGTACCGTGAGTATAAGCTAACAAGGAATATTTACATCTAGGCTACCTTCTACAGAGTCAACATAAAGGACCATTGCATCCAGCTGCTTGTTAGTGACAAGGTGTTATCCGTACAGGGCTGGAATCTAAAACTAAGACCTTAGTTTCTCATGGATCTTAAGTTCCCATAAGACAGCAGCAGGTTCAAATTTTGTTTTGGAATTCCTTTAAAACTAGAGAGCTAAAATGACAAAATATAGATATTTAAGTAAATATTATTGGTAAAATATGGAATGTCTGCTAGCTCCAGATCCTAAGGAACTTCATCACTGTTTCTTTTGATAAAAGATGGCATATAAATAGTAATTACTCAGGAGATAATAGACTATTTCGCTTGCAACCAGCAGTCGATGGAGCACACTACCGATGCTGCTCTTCACACAGCAGCCATGCCTCCTCAGAGAACAAACTCAGTCTCGGACCACACGTCTACCCAGAAAGAGGCTCTACCACTAAATGAAGGAGCGATCAAATAACCCACGGCTAGCCCCTCAGAGCTGACACCGCAACAGCTGCTAACTTTACAGGAGAATCTAAAAGGGTAAAGAGAGAAGCTAACCCTGGCCTGGGAAGAGCCTAGGGACCAGTTACCACAACAGCAGTGTCATGAACACAGTGACACCCAAGGGCAGAAGCTGAGCAGGAGTGCTGAGCTGCAAAAGCAAAGAGCCAGGGATGACAACAAAAAAGGCAGAAGAGTGAGGCTGAAGGACAAACAGGGGCCTGCACAGTCATGCTCAGCACCTAAGGGAGGAAGAGGCACTCACATCAGCCAACAGACAGGGAGAGCCCCAGGAACACAAGCCTCTTCAGAGTAGAAACTGCTATTTAGTAAGTATTTACCATAAACTAAAGCCTGGAGCAGCTGGCAGGCACAGAGGCTGTTGACACCTCCACACACACACAGAAAAAAAGATGAGACAAGTGGCCACCTCTTCCTCGGCCACAGACAGATGTGGGAGAGTCTCGATGACATCATTAGTCTGGTAGGAGAGAATGACGGCACCCCTCCACCCTGTCAGAAGCATCAGATGAGATCATGCATACAAAGCGTCTAAGTTCAGCGGGTGTCGCAGAGGTGAGGTCCTATCAATCCACACAGCTATCGTTATCACCATGGTTATCTTGCCCACAAAAGAGTCCTCCTCCCAGTAGCCAATACCTCAGGGTGAAATCTAGCATTGGAGAGGAAGGATTAAGATCACACAGTGTGGAGGTCGGGCCCATTTGTCTGTGTCCTTCACATCTCACTCCTACTACAGGTATTTGAAGCAGGGCGTGCCTTAGGCTGGGAATGGACCGGCAAGCAGACTGGAATAGCACAGTCACTAGCCAGTCACCTTAGGCTGTCCTCGGTTACCCATGCTGACACTGGTTTCTGTGACTTCTCTGAGCCAATAATTTAATGAAGCAAAGGAGTCTGGTTTCAACTACTGTGGGCAGTCCTGAAATCCCACCTTTCCACAGAGACAGGTCATTCCCGAGGTCATTCCCAGACATGATCATATAAGGAACATGTCCCACCAGACAGAATTATAATTTCCTACAATAGATAACCACGACCATCTTGATTGTAGCTCCAAGGTTTCTGATACATTTGCCAACCAATGAATATGGACTGAGTGGCTGAGGTATCTCTCAGAGTTTTAGTCATAAAATGCAAATGTTCTCTGCGGCATCTATGTGTTCAGTTCATTTCTTCAGAACAACTAACATTCTGTGTGTGGGGGATGGGAATATAACTCACTGTGTTTCTATAAATATCTGCAATTGATCAACGTCCAGTTATCTCCTAGCTGGATTCTGATACAGGGTCTTACAGAATAGAAAATACAGCAGCATTCCCTTATGCTGACAGTGAGACTCCACCGTGACCACCAACTCAGTTCCCAGTTAAAATGTAAGAGCACCCTGGGCACTGCTCCTGGAGGTGAGGGCTTGCTGTGGGCTGCTACTCCTCACCCTGTTCCTTCCCTCCTCCTTACCCCCACCCCAACCATGTGTGCTGTGCCCATCCCCATCCTTATGTACATCAAGCACATTCCTCTTCCTCCTCCTCCAAGCTTGTTTCTAGTTCTCTTGTTTCTGGCTAGAACAGAATTCAACTCCCAGATCTCAGAAGGTCTTCATCTCAAAAATCATTTCTTTCTGGCCAGAAAACAAACAAAGCCCTTTGTTCTAGGTATAATGGACCATTATCATTCCTGAGTACACTTTCTTCACTTCCTCCTTTTCTAATTAGGAGGCATTATTCTGGATTCTGGATAAGTAACTCAAAGCCTAATCTCGGCAAAGCGATACTTCCTCTTTGGTGTTGAGAATAAATGTTACAGGGTTCTGAGTCAGCCCTAACATTTTTTTTTTCTTATGGCATTTTACTGCGATTGGTCCTGTCAGTCACACCTTCATAGATTTACAACAATAACAAAGTTAACACAGGACAGTTCTAATATAGTAATATTCTAAACCTTTATCTAAGTCATGGTGTAATATTTGACAGTTCATAATAATCTGGTGTGAACTGAAGTATATGCTCTGGTTACTTGTTCATCCAGTTTTATTAAGTGCTTTATGTATATATTCTGCTATTGATAACATCATGACCAAGCAAAACAAAGCACATTCCTTTTGGTAGGGTAATAATCTTTTGATGAGACTGAGATACCACAAACTTTATATTCCAAACTAAAGATGCAGACAAAATTCTGAGAGTGAAAGCCTACCTAAGGGAGAAAAACTTTTATGAGAAACTTGGAGCTCGAGGGCTATTGGTATGGTGATACACACAGTTAATTATAAATGAATCATCTATTTATCATACTTCATCATATTAGGGCCCTGAGAGACTGCTCCTTGGCAGCTTATGGAAGTTAGCACTTAGAATGAGTACTTGAATGCAATAAATCAGGTAATACAAAACATTTTTATGGCTGGGGAGGAGCCCTCAGGGTAAGTTTCTATGACTGTGTCTTGAGAGCTCAAGGACCTTGCTCATATGTCCAGAGTCCATATTCATGGGGGAGGCAGGGCTGCTCCTCAGGTCCCAAGGGCTAAGCCCAGTGCTTTCCCCAGAATCCTCATAGATGGTTTGACTTGTGCTGTGCCTGTTGGTGACATTTCTGTTCTCCATGCTGCCTAGGCCAAAGAAACAGCACACATGGAAGGCAGACCTAGAGCCAACTGGTTTCACAACTCTCAGCCCTAGCCTATCAGCTGTCTAATCTTGGGCTTTCCACTCTCCACACATCCTTTATATGGTGCCTGATATGGGCCTGAAAGCATCCTCTTAGGCGGCATTTACTCTTGCCTTTGGAGTCAAATTACTACCCAGCCAATAAAGACTCACAATACTCTTGAGAACTCCCTAAATCACAATGTTCTCAATCATCTCTCCTCTGAGATTGAGTCCCTCTGTCCATCCTCACGGAAATCATGATAGAGATGCTGACAAGCTTCATTCTATCTGCGCAGTTTTGCCAAGTTAAGACAGGAAGAAGCTCAAAGCAATGCATTTAATCAATCCTAAAATTGGCATCACCCTTTAAAGGTGAAGTGGAAACCAGCTCCACTAGAGACTTGAAGGTCTCTCCTTCATAAACAGTCAAATTCTTTATCCTTCTCCTATGCCAGCTGTAGCAATGAATGAGATACTAACAGCAAGATATCCCTTGGAGTACAAAATGCTTGCTTTCTCACTGATCTGAGCTCTGACTTCTGCACACTTCATGCCTCACAGATTTCATCTATAAGATCTTATCTCTTTTTAGATTTTTTTCCTTCCATGAAAAAATCTCAATATTCGACTCAGCAGACAAGTCCCCAGTCAGCAGTACATGCTGAATTCCATGTACCATCATATACTATAATGCACACTTTAAGAATCTTGAGCCAATATTCCAACCACTAACAGATGACAGCAGAAGTAATACCAAAGAGAAGAGGGCAGTATTTGGTGCCACCTTGATGACGCTTAACCCTTGATGGTACCATAGCAATGGCGCAGCATACACAGAGGGTCTTTCACAGTATGCACCGTCTTACCTCTGTTTATACAAATGGGAAGTCTTCTTACACTTCTCTCACCCTCAAACTCCAACCGACTTTCATTATTACTACATAGAAAAATTTTAAAAAGTATCCACAGCGTATACCTCCTGGTGTTAAAGAAAATAGGAATCAGGACTAAAATTTCTTTTTTAAAAGTTTATTTATAAAGTCATATATTAATTGTTATACAACTACCTACTCAAACAAACCAAGAATTCCAGGCAGAACCATGCAAGACTACCAGCTATAGGATGCAGGATGTTCAGTTAATAGAGTGACAAAGAGTTATCAACAGTAAACACATGCGTGTCTACCGTTCAATTGATTGCTGAATTTTTATGCTACCCATCTTATCATGTAATTTCAACCTGCATGTTGATAGCTTATATGTAGTATTATGTAAACGTCCATACTCTACAAATTAGAAGAGTATTCTGGTTTTAAGACAGCATCTGGGGGGTGGGGGAGAGGACTGGAGAAAGGGCTCAATGGTAACAGCACTGGCTGCTCTTTCAGAGGACCTGGGTTCAGTTCCCAGAACTTACATGGTGGCTCACAGTTGTATGTAACTCCAGTTCCAGAGGATCTGACACTCTCAATGCAGTTAAAACACCAATGAACATAAAATAAAGATAAATAAATCTTTAAAAAAAATACAGCATCTACATAGTCATAAGAAAAGCCATCACAACCTTTGGTTTCTTTAAAAGAAATAACAGATATGAGCTACAGACTTGGCGGTAATTAGTCATATTCGAAATTGCTCTTTTCATGAACACCCAAATATGTAAACTGCGAGTGTACAGAGGGTTAGACAGTGTACAGACAGTATACAGAGGGTTAGACAGTATACAGACAGTGTACAGACAGTATACAGAGGGTTAGACAGTATACAG
>NC_022030.1:47033527-47047245 GCF_000317375.1 Microtus ochrogaster
TTAGACAGTCCTTGACTTTGTCTGCAGCTGAAATTCAGCTCCTCCACTCTTGGTGCTCAACAGATGGATGACCGGGAAATTAAATCCTCCTGGTGCATTGCTTATATTTTTAGTGACGCTGTAAATAATAGCTTATTAGAGTTACACAATGTAAAATAACGTGCCTACCTTAGGTTGCAATTTTTCATTAGTAACATTCCAATCATCTCTTCCAATCAAATAATTCAATGGAGACCAATTTCTTGCTTCTTATCTAAGCATACTCTTCACAGAAAGCCTAAATGCCAGCTGAGATTTGAACCATACGTTTTCAATCTTATGAATAATTGTAATTGCTGCTTCAAAGAAATCTTAATTATGAGACTGATATGCACCCTCTCGTCAGGATTATTTAAATACTAAGAAAGCTTAAGAACAGACTTAAAATATTTCCATGGTGAGAAAGGAATATTTGACTCCTATTTTCTGTTGTCTGTCCTGCACAGGGTTTCAGCTAATGATGAACCCTCCCGTCCCCATCTTCAGGACAACTGACTGTTAAACATACATAGTACAATGGACAATAAGAATTAAGGAGTCAGTAAATAGACTTATACAGCATAGAAATCACTATTCTTTGTTTCTAGTTGCATCTTCTTTGTCTTTTCATTATTATTCCCTTCTTTCACTTATTTCTCCTCTTCTCTATTTTCTCCTCTTTTTCTAGTATTATTTTCCTGTACTGAGTTCATTTTTCCCCACACCTATCCTTATTACTTAATATTTTCTTAGCTAGCTCAGTATTATCTCCACTCTTTTTCCTCTGATGTTATTGTAGCCGTGGGTTACCCAACTTGTACTGTACTGACTTCTCTTCTGGGTGGTGCTGGAAATCCACTTCTGCCTTGAAGGCGGTGGTGGGCATTAAGCTGACTATATCCCTAACCGAGTGCTACAAGCTGTACCTCAACCTTGCCAGCACTTGTTTCAACTAAAAGAAGAGATGAAATTAAAGTTTTAGTCAACAATTTGGCCTCAAATTAACAAATTCCAACACAGAAACACAAGAAAATAATAAAGAGCAAAATTATCTTTCCAAATGGTAATCATTCCACAGTAAATGATTATAATAATAATGACTAAAATAATAATGATTATAAAATGACAGAAAAGATTACAAGTAGATACAGCTAAATACCTTATGCAGATATAAATAAGGAGCTTACGGAATAAGAGTCAATGGAGGGTACAAAAGGATTTCGACAGATGGAAATTCAGAATGAACAAAAACTCAAACTGAAATGTTATAAATGAAAAATTCAACAAGTTTTCTGTTTTTGGTTTTTTTAAAGCTGAATTGAAAGCCTCACCAATAGACTGGATAGAAAGTCAGAACACCAAGGTTTGCAGGAAAGGAAAGGAGACTATATGTATGATATTCATACATACAGGAATTAAAAAATAACACAGTATAAGTATAAGGTTACTGGGGTACCATTCAAAAACAAAACTTGTGATTTATAAGCATAAAAAGGAGAAAAACATAATCTAAACACACAGAAAATATGTTGAACAAAATGGTCATAGAAAATGTTCTGAGTATTGTGACTCAGAGCTCTCTGCCAACACAAAAAATCACAATCAAGCCAAATCACAACAAGTCAAATTTAAAGATATCCTGATTTAATGGGATTCCTGCACTCTTGGGTGGTCCTGAGGAGGAACCTGGAGGCCACCAAGTACAACCACTGGGGGGGTCCTCTTCTGGGAGGAACACTTAAATACCCTGTGGGAGGGGTCCTGGCCTGGCATGCTGGGATTTGGAGTCCAGACCAATACAACTCTCAGGCCTGGGACTGGGATGGATGCAAGGGGTTGGGGGCTGCGCTCCCAACTTAACATTCCAGACTCTTTGGATATAGGGATGACAGGAAATTGAAGTGATAATTGTGATCAACAATTTAGGCTCTCTAGGAAAAGGGAACGTTGACTCAAGTCTGGCTACTTCCTGCAGGTATAGGGCAATGTGGGGAAGGGGAGAGCAAGGTGTTGGTGGGTCCACGCTCAGTGAGAGGTGTGGCTGGAAAGGCATCCCATGTACTGTCATCCCGGAGACGTCAGGCATCTGTTCCTTGGGGGAGGTGAGAAGGCAGTGTCTAGGAAAAAAATTGTTATTACCAAAGATGAGTGTGCCGGGGATGAGGAGCAGGTAGGTCCTTCATTGTGGCATCCTGGAAAACCAGAGGGTGGAAAGTCCTGTCTGCTGGACAGACCAAGTGTCCTGAGTAGGTCATAGAAAATGTTCTGAGTATTAGGAACAAGATGGACATCTGGTCCAGGAGGTTTTTAGGATGTCACAGACACGGCCAGAGAAGAGTCTCTTCATGTCACATTATAGCTCCAGTGTTAAGACTACAGGACAAAAAGCAATAGGGAAAGCTTCAAGAGAGATGTACCAACTGACAAATAAAGGCAAACTCAACTGAATAAGTTTCTTTTGTACAAACCCTACAACCCAAAATGATTTGAAATGACATACTTCAAGACGTGAGAGAGAGGTACCATCAACCTAGACAAATACATCTAGCAGAGCCTTCCTTTGGAGTCAAAGGAGAAATAAAACCCTTCCACGATACATACAAGTTTAAGTAAATAAATTGCTAAGTACTAATCCACTGCTCGAGAAGACATTGATAGGAATTATGCATATGGGGAGGAAGATAAACACAACCATGAGAATTCAGAAAAGATCAAATCTTACTAGAAGAGGGGATAATCAGATGATGACTCCACAGTGACCAATGTGAAGGTGGAGTGTGGAAACTGCACACATGATGAGGGGAACAGTGTAACCAGAACACTTTATATACGTGTATAAAGACACCACAGAGAAAGCCATCAACTTGTATAAATAATATATGCAATAAAACACTTCACACATAGATAGATGGTCTAATCAAGGAATAATATAAACCACTGAATTGTAACAAATATGAAAATATCACTCGTGTGGTTTCCAGTTCCACATTGAAACTAACCTTTAAAAACCATGCTGGGATGCCATTGCTGGGCTGCTGTTTAATGTTCTATCCTGCTGGCCAAATAGTTCTAAAAATGAAGCAAAGAGTCAGGCTGGGAAGTCTGCATAACAGAAAAACAGGTGGCCTCAAAAAAGGAAGATGGCCTCTGAAACCGGGGGTAGCCTCCAGCTTGTAGCCATCAGGAGCCAGGGTCCTCAGTCCTGCAGCTGCGTGCAGACTTTCCTGCACACAGTCTTTCCAGTGAGGCCCTTAAATGATTTTGTAGCCTTATCTTGACATCTGAAGGTTCGTAAGCCTTGAACAAAAAGAGCCCAGGAAAGTTGTGGTTAAACTCTTGGCTCATAGACATGTGCATACATTTGTTTTAGGAATGAGAAATGAAAGTATCAATTACTACAAAAATCCTATAACTAATCATCTGATGATGCTATTTAAATGCACCTTCTTTTTCCAATTACATGGAGCTGTAAGGCAGGGCTTCTTCATATATTTCAGCCAAGATGTACTGAACGGATTGAGTGAAAAAGCAGATCTGAAAATGAGCCAAAGGGATTGACAAATGTTACCTCACACCATGCTTCTTACTATTCTTTTTATTTCTGACAGTTATTTTTATAAAAACAAGAAAGTTCAGCTTATAATGGGTACATTCTAATTCATCTTACTTTCTACATATAAATCTAAAAGCCTCACATCCTTCTGCGTATACGAGGACATTAGGACCAGGGGTCTGAGTATCACAGCCGTGCTCCTCTTTCCTTTCATCTGTCACAAGACGCACACCATCTACCTCCATTCTCTGCAGTTTTCACATTTGGCCATTCTAGCCTACTCTGAGCACCAAGGGAACTCATTTAGTGCTACCTTGTGCTTTCTTGTCACATACATACATGATGATGACACTGTGAAGGAAATGGACTTGTGTCACATGACAGGTACTCAAAACACCCACGGGTAATGTAATTCTAGGCTGAAGAGAAAGTCAATGCATGAGACCACTGAGCTTCTGATCAATGGGTGATAGAGAAGCAGATCACATGGGCTATAGGATGCGATAAATATTAGACAGATGCCAAAATCTCCAAGTCTAGTAGTAGCAGAAGTGGTATCAGATCCTAAGACCCTCAGTTCCCATGAAAACAGAAAGTAGGTAATCTATAGGCCATGGTGAGGAAAGAAAGTAAAATAGGATAAATTAAAAAGTAATGAATTAAGCTACACTGAAGAAAATCAATGAAAAAATCAGTTTCCATGTCTGTTACTGGGGGGAAGAAAAACACAAGAAACTAGTGCAGTAAATCCTCCTGCAATTATCTTAGGTGGGACCGTGTTCCTCAAGAAGGATATGTTGAGGTTCAAAGGCCTGGTACCCACAAACAGGATGCAATTTAGAAACAAGGCCTTTAAAGATAGAACTTAAGATGATGGTGGGCTCTAATACAATGCTCCTGGCACAAGAGAGCACAGACAGAAGGAGCATTAATGATGGTACCTCAGGGCTCACTGAATGTGGAGGCGGGCAGAAAAGACCCTTGCCTGGAGGCACTGAGCAGACAGCACCCCCTCTGACATGTCAATTTTGAATGTTGAGACTCCAAAATTGTATGAAAACAAAAAGTAAAGCTCTTTTGTTTTAAGAGACCCAGACCACTGTAGTTTGTCGTGGCCACCCTAAGAAGCTAGCACAGTAGTAGAATGAAGTCCCCTCACTCTCCATGGAGCCATTTTCAAGTGACCCTTCTTTACCAGAAGATAAACTAGAACAAAGCGAGAGAAATATGAAACACAAATCTAGCTACAGCAATTCCCCCCTCCATTTTGTTTTTACTAGCAATTTCTGAACTTCAGTTCCATTTCATCCTAAAGGTTCCGGAAAAGTGTTTCTGATCAGATACTGCTGCCAAAACTGAAGCCCACTGAATCTCTCCAAATGTGTCTACAAATGAAGACAAGAATTATTTACCTAGCTCACATTTCCTCAAGTCTCTGTTACTAATACTATCACTGTGTCACAAAAGAAATGGACATGACGGGTAGAACTCTAGCTCTCCAAGAGTTAAACAGGTCACATGCATGCTAGCGAGGACGGTTCATTGCGCAAGTGCTGGCAAAATGTGAGCCACAGGATCCAGATCTTATCTCCATCAAATACAAGACAAGGGACCAGCATCCAATCCACAGCAAAAAAAAAAAAAAAAAAAAAAAAAAATCATTTCAACACTTCATTTTAAGAATTTTGGTCTGTATATTGTTCGATTTTTTTTTTTGCAGGACATCCAGCACAGGTTGGATCTTGAAACATCTTCCCAAGCAACTGTCCATTTTGTTATTATTATTAAAATGCCAGAATATCCATTAAAAAAAAGAATTTAATTCCAGTAAAACAATTTGCTCTATAAGCCATTGCAGAACTTAGAGCTATGGTCATCTTTAGTACATTGGCCTGATGCTGCACTCAAAGTCCCTAATCATCAGGAATGTAATGGTATTCAAACTACAATTCCTAACCAATCAACAAGCAGTGCAATCAACATGTCCCAACTACCTTCCTGTTTAAGTAAAACAAGCAAAGGAAAAACCAGAATAAAAACCAGACAGTAACATTCATAGTAAGGAACGTGCTCTTTCATAAGCCTTTGTCTGCTGCAGGCGTAGATACCGTGAGTGCTGAGACCTGAAGGAAACATCCTTTCTCCCAGGGATCCTCTGTTCAAATTCTGGCACAAAACAGATGGTTTGTTCACACCAGGCACTTAGGAGATTACCAAGAAAATAAGTTACAGAGGTTTGCCAACGATCTCAGAAATCATCAGAGGATGGTGTGCAGAAGAGTGGTGAGCCCTTGCCACAGTCTAGGACCCAAGAGCATCCAGGAAAGCAGCTGATACTGGGGGCGGCATGCTATGGGTCAGCTGCCTGACAAGAACTACGGCCTTTAAGAAACGGGCAGGCCCAGCAACCTGGCAGGGAGGGAGCCTCCTGACCTCTATTCTCCAATAGCTGACCCTCATAAAGAGTCAGAGGACAAGAGCCCAAGCTGTCCAGTCCCTGGACTGTAGACAAGTGAAGAAGGATAAAGACCAGGCATCCAGTCACTTCCTGGAACCTAAAGGCCACCAATACAGTTTTTATATTTGCTAACTTAATCGAATAGCTTTTATTTCCGGATACTACCATGCTTTTTCCCACATCTACTGAAATCTCAACCTAGAAGCAAAGCCCTAAGACAGTACCAAACAAACAAAGACTGGCACTTTTATGAGTCCATGATTTATGATCTCAGCCTGGCCCCAGGACCTCTTCATCTTCTCCTCTTCCCTAACCCAGAGGGCTCTTTAAGGACACCACCCACAGGGCTTCCTTAAGTGCCTCTGCAGCAGGGGTTACAGCACAGGTGTACACACTGAGTCTTTGGATTCCCAGGGTGAAGCACACACTGCTTCCCCTCCAGGTCCACCTGTGCTGCTCTGGCCACACACAGACAGCTCCACTCTTCCTTTGCCTCCTGCCCCTCAAAGCTTATTTGCTGACCTGTTGCTTCTACTCAGCTCCACTCGTGGGCCAGACCTAAGCTGGCCTCTCCCTCTACCCCTGCACTGTCAGCTCCCTCCTTCCCTGAGTCCAGAGCTATGGGTACAGACTCCTTGCCACAACAAAGGACACTGTGGCTCTGCACAACCCTCTTCCTTACTACCGCCTCGGACAAGAACCCTAGGATAAATGCCCTCTTTTTTTCTTGCTTCTCCCCCAAAACCAACAAAAAACCCCACCTCAGCAAGAGGCGACACATATCTGTCATCTCAGCACTCAGGAGGCTAAGGAAGGAAGACTCCTATGAGTTCAAGGCCATCCTGGCCCACAGTGACAACCACCTGAGACAGGGCAAGTCTGCCCCGGTCCTCTGCTCCCTTTGCTCCTCTGTCTAAGTGTTTATCCTTCAAAGTCCCAACTCCTGCCCCGTTAGCCCAGAGCAAGTTCCCTCTACACACTATAATGTCCCTGCATTATAAAGAGCACTTTTCAGCTACACTCCTGGCTCTGCTCTTTCTTTCCACTAGCTTTCCAGGGCTTATATCAACCTATATCTCAAGCATGCAATATGTTGTTGCATGACCCAGCGTAATTCTCTCTCTTGTCTTCTCCTAAGTCAGCAAACTGACCTTTGGGTTGCTCTAAAACAAATGCCGCTGTGGACGACTGAATATCTCCTATCCAGCAGAGGCCTTGTGAACACACAGCTTTCGTACTCACAGGCCTAAAAGGCAGCAGTTCCTGCCCTTTGATCTCAAGAGAGGTACCCATAACTCTTCACTCCTCTGAAGAAACGGGATAACCCCCATCTATGTCTAGAGGTCACTATTTTTAGGGTTTGTGCTTTTATTTTGAAAGAATTAGGACACTATCTGCCATGCAATAAAGGCATCAGAAGCCTGTTGCTGGAATTCCCCATAAGCCTTTCATCTGTACTCCAAATCAGGCAATGAAACAGCTCTGAGCATGGCTCTCTGTTCTTGCTGAGAGATGAGCCAAGAGTTGAGGCTATGCTTCTAACGTGGGCTTCCACGTCAAGTCGGCTCCAGGACCACCATGAGAGTTTAATATGCTCACCTGGAGTCAAACAACAGGAGCAACATAGGCCTTTCTTATCTGGACAATATGTGGCACTGAATCTGATAGAAGCCAAATTGAGAGTGAAACCTTTTTAGCAGCCTGTCTCTTGATATCCTGCAATTGTATCTCAGTGCAATACAGAGAGAGTCCTGCAATCAGAAAGCTGGCTAAGCTCAGCAACAGGAGAGAGACTTAATTTTAGCAACCCCAAGACACAGATATCACACCTGTTAAAGATAAACCATCAAAACTGATGAAATTCAGCATCATTTTAAAAAATCAACATGAAATTAATGGATACAATGCTGAAAATCAAATACCGCTCAGATAAAAGATTGCATCGACCTGTCTTTGTGAAGAAAATCCTCACGATGTTGCTTCCCTGAGATCAGAACCACAGAGCACTCAGCCTCACATCTCTGAGAAGTGAGTCAACCTGTCAGAGTGTGAAGCTGTTATTTAAGACAATCAGCGTGGCAGATATAACGCACCACTAAACGCCTGCCTACAGCAAATGCAGGTATGATGAGGCATTTGAAGTTAATCAAGAGAAAAGTTCCATTTAGACTTTAGGAAAAAATCTACCACATATAACAATTTCAAACCCAAAAACACTGGGCTGATGACAAGGTCACCCTCACTTCTACAAAAGAAAGAAATGTAAAAGTTGGTATAATTTAGCAAGCATTTTTATCATCCATTCTGTGTATCAGGTACTATTCTAAACATAGGGACGGCAGAATAAACAAGACAGACTCCCTGCTCTTGTACAGCTCACAGGGGAGTTTAAGAAACTAAAAGATTACAGCAGTGACACAGACAGCCTGGCTACTCAGCTGCAGTCAGATACAGAATTGTCCTCCATGACTACTTAGGGCATGTGGCCAGTGTCACCAGTAGAAGTGGGTTCCGCCACTATAAGGCTACACTCAAGCCTCCAAGAGCGTTTCCAGACACTGTGTTCATCACTCAACACAAGCTGGCGGATCTGTGAGGAACTGTGAAGATGGCAAAAGCAGGGGCAGGTGATTACATGGGTCAGCACCCACAACCTTTCACCAAGGAAGAGAATCCCTACGTGAATAACTTGCTGTGATTCTGGGATTTTCCCATTTCTTGGCAGCCTCATAGGAAGTGTAATGAAAGATATGTTTCAATTTAGAATCATAAACATGGAAAGTTAAAGAAACTCAGTCTTGTGGCAGTCAAGGGACCAATGGCAAGAGGGGTCCTAGACAAAAAGGAGGTTGGAGGGCAGTATTTGCCCATAGTGTTTGAAGCCTGAAGTAATACTTAACTGCATTTTGCAGTTTAAAAGAGGAAAAGGGATACAGGCCCTGGACAGGGCAGCAAAGTTTTTCACTGAAAAGTAGAGAACCACTTAAATACTGCTGAGGTCATTAACTTTGAACTACTGAGTCCTTGGTAGAGAAGGACCAGAGGGCTTAGGAGCTGGGGGAAATGAAGTTTGTTAAAATTAACCAGAAGAAATGTAAAATGTTGTGGCTTTGGAGGGAAGAGAAATCAAATCCAAGAGACACAGTTGTAAACACCAAAGGGACATGACAATTAGTATGTGACCTGAGAAGAAGGAGAAGAAGGAACTGGATTCAGCAGAAAGTAAAGGATTTCAAGTTCTCCGAAGAGCAAGAAGCAGAAGAGGTGTGGAGCCATGTGTAGAGCAATGGTTAATGGAGACTGGTGGCGGTGGATTCACGGAAGAGGAGGAGGTCGTACTGCATGTGGGATGCTCATCAAAGTCTAGAAGCAGGAAGATGCTAAGTCTAAGATAATTTCAGAGAGAGAAGTACATATTTGTGAGCAGGTGAAGCAATGACATAAACGAGAGGGAGAACAGCCTTGTTGGGCACCAGCACATAAGCAGGTGGTGCAGGGGGCATCAACGAAGGCTAAAAATGTTTCAAAAAAGTTTTTTGGTAAGGGTAATACACCCTTAACATACATACTTAACTCATCTAATAATCTGGAAGCCCTATTTCTGTTTCACTTCCTGTTGATGTGATTTTTAAAAAATATCCTGATGAAACAATATAAGGGATAAAATGTTTCCTGGGCTTTCAGTTCCACCTCACAGACCACCATTGCAGGGACGTCAAGATGGATGAACTGGAAGCAATTAATCACATTTCGTACCTTCACATTAAAGCGCAGAGAGCAATGCATGCATACACGCACACATGCCTGTGCTCAGTTCAGGATACCATGCCCAGAAAATGGAACCCCACACAGTTGGGAAGTTCTTCCCACGTCAATTAACATCAACCAGAAGATTCCCCAGATATGCTCAAGAGCTAACCTAATCTAATCCTTGATTGAGACTAACACTTCCCAGGGGTGATTCTACGTTGTGTGGAGTTCACAGTCACAATGAAGCAACACTGTCTATACTTTAAATTCATACAAATATTTCAGACTGATCATACTGAATAAAATATGGATTAATTTTTAATAAAGACACTAACTGAAAGCATTAAAAATCCCTCAGGGTCTTTCACAACCTGGTCCACATTGGTTTGTACAATGAACTTCTTCCTTGGCCTTCTCTCAGTGTTTTGTAACTCCCAAAACTCGTTTGCTGCCTCCACTTCAAATGCCCATCATCATTCCAAACAGCTTTGATATCTTCCCTTTTGATGAATCAGCCTCGACTATATAGTTTCTCAGCAGACAAACCTGGCTGCAAATGGACTAATTCTTGGCCTTCACATCACACATGGTGTGACAACAGTCTGATGGACGTGGGTGTTAGTATTTAATTTCTGGTGCACTTCTCTCTTGATTTGAGGCTGAACCTATGATTTGCTTTACTAATGAATTATAAAAGTAAGAATATGCCTATCAAAGGCCTAACTTTTGTTTTCTTTGTAGACTTGAGTTCCCGTTTTGCTATACGGATCATGAGAAGAAATTTGTGAGAAGAATCAGGTCCTGAGAATAATTACAGAAAACAAACGGACAGACAAACCAAGAAATTCAGTGGGTAGTCAGACCAAGGCCCAAGACATATAGTGAAGAAGGTACCATAGTAGTGACACAGCCAGCAAATATAGGGAAAACAAAAACTTAGAGCCGGTAAAGTGCTTGCCACACAAGCATGAGATTCTGCCTTTGGTCCCCAGCACCCACATATAAAGCTATATGTTGTTTTGTCCTTTAGTACTGCCGGTACAAAAGGGCAAAGACAGGAAGTTCATAGGTCAGCTAGTCCAGCCTGATCAGCAAGCTCCAGGTTTCAGTGAAAGGCCTTATCTCAAAATGACAGTCACATGCCTGTCAGCAGCTCAAATGGTAGCAACGTATTAAGTGACTCATAAAAACAGGAACAGTGAGACAACTCACTAGATAGAGGTCCTTCCACCAACCCTGACTACCTCAGTTCAATTCCTGGGACCTACATGATGGAAGGAGAGAACCAATGCCTGAATGTTGTCTCCTGACTTGCACACACATACATGTGTGGATACACAATAAATTAAAGTATAGTACAAATTTTAAATAAAAATAAAGACAGAAAAGGCTAGACATGACAGTAAGATAGTAATGACTAACCCTTACTGTTGGTTTGGTGGTGACTGCAAGTGAAGCATACACAATTCCTCCAAAGAGAACTGGGTGTCTGAGTGCTGGCGGCCACCATGGGGGGAAGCAAAGCCCAGGGCTGTCAGAACCTCTATTGGTTTTCCCTAATAGAAGACAGAAATCTGGAATTGTACATGAAATCTCAAAGTTCTTACACAATAAGAAAATAGAACTCTAAGAAGACCTGTCACTGAAGTCCCCTGAGCCCCATTTGCAATACATTACCAGCTCAATGGCAGAACCCAAACTAAATCAGGGCATGTGCCTTGCTATGCTAAGTCACTTGTCTGATGCTTCGGAGAGTCGGTATGTCTGAGAAGTAGAGGTCTGACCACAACTAAATCAGAGCCAGCAAATTGAAGAGTAATTTACAGATTCAGGCTGAGACTAATCTGTGTATCCAAGAACCAAGATCAACTTAGGCCAAAGGGGGCGGGGAAGCACCAAAGGCTGAAAAATTCAGAAATTCAAGAGTTCTAGCTGTTCCAGGCTGGTCACACAGTACCACTACAGATGTCATTATTGCATAAATTCACTTAGATCCGGATACCACAATTAGTCAAAAAGATAGAGTCAGTTTATCTATTTCTAGCTCTGGGGGAAATGTTAACATGGAGAACAAATTATTCAAGATGTCTATATACAGAAAAAGAAAATTCATTTTTAAAAACCTACTAAAGTTTCCTTGACATACAAGGTTACTCATATATGCAGTGAGAACTATATGTCAACTTAAGAAACAATTCCATTATGTCCACTATCGAACTACTTCATTCAACTCTCTCAACACACTGCTCTCCCCCATTTCTACTTTGTTCAATTCATCCAGCTCCTCAAGTATATGCACATATGTTCAGTTCAATAACGTGAGTGCCTTCCATGAGAACTCTGGGTGGAAAGAGAAGTAAAGTTGCCTGACCATAATTAAAGGTTATTTGTAGACATCTGTAACAGTGTCTGCCATCAACCAAGTTTAACAATCAAGTAAAGCTCACAAATACCAAAAGATTAGGGATATATTAGCCATTGATCCTGGTTGGACATTGGAATCCGTGGGGTGCTCTTCATAACACCTGTGCCCAAGGTCCACATCATACTCACTTGATCAAAATCTTCAGAAAAGGAATTCGGGAATTCACACTGTTTGAAATACTAAATGTAAAAATCAGATGTGATACACAGCCTGGGTTGACAGCCCTGCAGGTTATGGTTATTATCCATTCACCTGTGACATGTAATTTTGATGATAAATTTAACTAATTACTAGGTGATCCACACCTTGACTGCTTAAGGAGACAATCACCTTTACAAACTACTTCACTAAATTGGATTTAGTGCCCAAGACACTGATGTAGTACCAGGATCCAAAGATAAGAATCCCATAATTCTAGCCCCTCCATCAATTCACCTCACAGTAGAACTCACCCAACAGAAATGGAGAATGCAAAGTCTCAGAGATCAGAGTATATTAAAGCCTTCCCTAAAGTTCCTCCTGTTGACTCAGCTGGTTCCAACATACCACAAATTCCAGCTCTCTGTGCTTAGGCTCAGCATGTGGTGTCCCTTCTCTAAGGCTGGGTACAAAATCTAGACCTGCCTCCTTGGGCTTCACTCACCCTCTAGCCCTAGAAATGGCAACTTCTGTCCTCAGCCTTGAAACTTTTCTCCCATCTGGATTATTCAGAACTCTGGGAGAAACTGATACCCCACATTCATGTCCCCACCAAGTTTCTAGATGTGGGAAGTATCTTGCCCAGGTTTTGGTTTGTTTGTCGTTAGGCTGAGGAACATCTTTCACAGATGCTCAGGAAGCCCAGCAGTTCTCACTTCATAAACAGAACTTCTCCTACAACACGTGCACCGTGCCATAACAAATGCAATGAAGAGGAAGGCAACAACTCTGCTGCAGCTGTGGGGAAGCATGCACGAAACCCTCGCTGCATAAGGAAACAATGATGTGTTGTTGTTATAGCAGCTAACAGAGGCAACATAGGAGGCTATGTGGTTAACAGCTGAGAGTAAACATTGGAAAACACAGCCCTTGGATTCAAGCACAATTCCAAAATTCACAATTAATCTCAGTGCCATGCATATCAATAGGTAAAGAGGAAAAACTAGCCCTTGATGCTGTGAGAGAGAAGTCACATAAGCTCCTAGCATAGTATCTGCATGGAGTAACCATAGTACATGCTAGCTCTCATTTTTATTGGGCACAGGAATAAGCTTTGCTATCCAGAATATCAAGCCTTTTGAATCTCTCTACCTGGCTTACAGACTGTTGTACAACTGGGGAAGTGGTCTCCTGTGCCAATGCGTTCAAGTGTACTTCCCACTTTCTCTTCTATGAGGCTCAATGTGGTTGGCTTTATGTTGAGGTCTTTGATCCATATGAACTTGAGATTTGCTCATGGAGATAGATATGGATCTATTTTCATTCTTCTGCATATTGATATCCAGCACTATTTATTGAATACGCTTTTTTCTTTT
>NC_022030.1:47047345-47051539 GCF_000317375.1 Microtus ochrogaster
AGACCAGGCTGGTCTCGAACTCACAGAGATCCACCTGCCTCTGCCTCCTGAGTGCTGGGATTAAAGGCGTGTGCCACCATCGCCCGGCTGAATACGCTTTTTTCTATTTTATATTTTTAGCTTCTTTGTCAAACATCAGGTGTTCACAGGTGTATGAATTGATATCCAGGTCTTCGATTTGGTTCCATTGGTCTTCCTGTCTGTTTTTATGTCAATACTAGGCTGTTTTCAGTACTGTAGCTCTATAGCAGAGTTTGAAGTCAGGGATTATGATACATTCAGAAGATCCTTTATTGTACAAAATTGTTTTGCCTATCCTGGGTATTTTGTTTTTCTATATGAAGTTTAGTATTGTTCTTTTGAGGTCTGTGAAGAATTTTGCTGGAATTTTCATGAATGCAATGGGCATTGCACTGAATATGTAGATTGCTTTTGGTAAGACTGCCATTTTTACTATGTTAATTCTACCTACCAAGGCCATGGGAGATCTTTCTATTTTCTGGTGTCTTCTTCAATTTCTTTTTTCAAAGATTTAAAGTTTTGTCATAAGGTCTTTCACTTGTTTGGTTAAAGTTACCCCACAGTATTTGTGGCTATTGTGAAGGATGCCAGTAGCACAGACACTAAGACCACCAATTAATAAATGGGACATCCTGAAAGTGAGAAGCTTCTATAAAGCAAAGGACATGGTCAACAAGACAAAACAGCAGCCTACAGAATGGGAAAAGATCTTCACCAACCCCACATGGGACAGAGGGCTGATCTCCAAAATGTACAAAGAAGTAAAGAAACTTGACATCAAAAGAACAAATAATCCAATAAGAAATTTAGGGTCTAGACTGTTTAAGAGAACTCTCAACAGATGAATCTCAAATGGCTGAAGGACACTTAAGGAAATGCTCAAAATCCTTAGCCATTAGAGAAATGCAAATCAAAACAACTCTGAGATTCTATCTTACACCTGTCAGAATGGCCAAGATCAAAAACATTGATGACAGATTACACTGGAAAGGATGTGGGGCAAAGGAAACACTCCTGCATTGCTGGTGGGAATGCAAGCTGGTACAACCCCTTGGGATATCAGTATGGCAATTTTTCAGAAAATTAGGAAACAACCTACCTCAAGACTCAGCAATACCACTTTGGGGTATATACACAAGGGACATTCAATCATACCTCAAGGACATGTGCTCAACTATGTTCATAGCAGCATTATTTGTAATAGCCAAAACATGGAAACAACCTAGATGCCCCTTAACCAAACAATGGACAAAGAAAATGTAGCGCATATACACAATGGAGCACTACTCAGCAGTAAAAAATATGACATCTTGAAATTTGCAGGATCTAGAAAAAAACATATTGAATGAGGTAATCCAGACTCAGAAAGACAAATATAATATGTACTCACTTATAGGTGGCTTTTAGACATAAACAAAAAAAAAACAGCTTACAGATCCCAGATAACCCAGACAACAAAGAGGACCCTAAGAGAGACATACATGGATCTACATAGGAAGGTGAAAAAGACAGCATCTCCTGAGTAATTGGGAGCATGGGGCTCATGGGAGAGGGTAGAAGGGGAGGCAAGAGGTAGGAAAAATATATAGGTCAATAAAAAACAATAAAATAACAAACTTGTACAAATTGGATTTTGACATTTTGGGTCTTCCTCTATTACTTATTTTAAAAATTCAATGGATAAAAAGCATAGGATTTTTTCAGAGTATTGCATGACATTTCAAGTTACATTAGAAACATTAATTAATCTCATACTTATAATAACCTAAAAATAACCAAAAATCTCCTGCTTATAATAACCCTTAAGATGAAAGTAGAGGAGAATATTTGGGGAAGGGAAAACATTCTTCACATAAATTGAAATTTTAAAACACAAAAGTGAGAGAGAGATTTCATAAGCTTTGGTTGACCTTTAAATGCCACACTCACTAATATATAAATGTAAACACAGGAAACGTAATGTCTGGCAATAATGGTAACCTGAGTAGCAATAGCTTTTTAACCCTGTTAAGATCTAAGTACAATCCAAGGAAGATCAGTGGTTACTTTCAATGATTATTTATGTGCTTGTAGCTTACCTCTGTGTAATAGTGTCTTCATTTATAGTAAACTTCAAAATGTACAACATTTGAGGATGTTCATTATTGCTAATGAGTTAAAAAGGTAAATTTTTCACCTCAATAAGCAATTCTTCCATGAATTCAACCTTAATAATTTGTGTAGATTACAAAAGTGTTGCTGCTAACCTTATCCAATTTTCAAATGCCAGTAAAATATGATTTCAAAGATAATCGTTTGCTTGGTCAAATCTCAATTTTTAACTGAATTACAGGATATAAACAGTACACCAATGCAGCAATAACACAAAAATGAAACCTCAATGGGCTAGAGTCATACATTGCTTTAGATGCACATCAAATCTTTCCGCTGCTTCAATTCTACTGTAACAAGTACAGTTTAGGAACTATGTGTAGTTTGCTTGTTTGTTTGTTTTGTTTTTTAGGGACAGGGTTTCTCTGTGCTTTGGAGCATGTCCTGGAACTAGCTCTTGTAGATCAGGTTGGCCTCAAACTCAGAGATTCACCTGCCTCTGCCTCCCGAGTGCTGGGAATAAAGGAGTGAGCCACCACCACCTGGCTAAGAACTATGTGATTCTTTAAGGCTTTTCACTCTATTCTCTTCCAATTCCTTTAAGTGTGTATGGGTTGGGGAACGTATACATATGCAAGCACACATATGCGTGCAGATGCTTTTGGAGTGCTCATTTTAGAGTTGGATGTGCAGGTTGTTGTGAGCCTTCAGATATTGGTGGTGGGAAATGTACTGTGGTCCTCTAGATGAACAGTAGCTACTCCCAATTGCTGAGTTGTCTCTCTAGCCTCACAAGATGGAGAGTCAAGATGGCTCTTGCCACCAAGCCTGAAGGTCTATGTGGATCCTCATCCACACAGTAGGTGGGCAAGTCATTCTCTGACCTCCACATATGCATAGCAGTGTATGTGAGCCCTCCATAAACACATTAAACAAAGATAATGCAATTTAAAATTTTATTCTATGTGCTTGGAAATGTGATTTCTATACTTTGTATGACATATGATTTTAAAACCAATTAAAATTATATTTTTTCATCTCAAGATTTGACCAACTTGTTGACTACAGTTTACAATATTATGTGAACAAATACTAACAGAACTATTGTCTCCTAAAACAAGTGTTTGTGGCTTATCTGTTTGAGACGTTGTTGATATATACAAAACAGGCAATGTAAGAATTGAAAAAAAAAAGCCTGCTGGTAGTGCCACGTGTTTTTAATCCCAACACTCAAGAGGCAGAGGCAGATGAATCTCTATGAGTTGGAGGCCAGCCTGGTCTACAAAACGAGTTCCAGGACAGCCAAGACTGCAACAGTGCTATACAAGACTGAGGAAGGAAGAAGGAAGAAAGGAGGGACAGAGGGACGAAGGGAATGAAGGAAAGGAAAGGAAAGGAAAGGAAAGGAAAGGAAAGGAAAGGAAAGGAAAGGAAAGGAAAGGAAAGGAAAAGGGGGGAAGGGGGAAGAGGGAAAAAGGGTGTAGGCCCATATTTCTGTATGGCACAAAAGCCATAAGCCCGATCTGAGATGGCCATGTAGCTCTGCAGACAAGCTGTCTCTGCGTAACAATTGCCAAGGATGTGCTGCTCCTCTTTCTCTACTGTTTTAAAAGTAGATAACCTGAGGAGAGGTGTTGGCTGAAGCTGGTCAGGATGTTTGGTGCTTATTTCTTTTGTAATTTGGAGGATGTCTTATAGGGATGCTAATTCAGGCCTATGTGACAGCTAGCATACAGATGAGGACATGACAGAAGACCATTCACCTGGTTACCTAATAGCCTAATGTATTTTCCCCCTCAATTGAGGTGATGGTATATTAACTGTTTGGATAATAAACACGGGAGTTCTTCAGGAGATCATCAGGAGAAAAGACCCTGAGATGCTAAGATGCCCTTCCATGATGACCGTGTAAACTGCGTCTAATTATTCCTCACGACTCCATACCAGTTCAGTTAGGGGAAATAATTATCTGTGTTGGACCCGCGTGGCCTCCAACAAAAAGGAAAGGAAAGAAAAGGGAAGGAAAAAGGAAAGGAGAGGAGAGGAGAGGAGAGGAGAGGAGGGGAGGGGAGGGGAGGGGAG
>NC_022030.1:47051639-47074243 GCF_000317375.1 Microtus ochrogaster
GGGGAGGGAAGGGGAGGAAGGGGAGGGAAGGGGAGGGGAGGAAGGGAAGGGGAGGAAGGGGAGGAAGGGAACGGAAGGGAAGAACTTAAAGGCCTTTCGGAGCATTCCTTTAAAGGTTCCATAGAAGAACACAGAGAAGCCCCATATGTCACACAGACACCTGACAAGAGATGGAATCTTGCCCCTTTGTATGTGAGCTCTTGACTTTCACTAGATCCTAACTTGAGCAGCAGAACTGTGGGTCATCCTTCTCATTTTGGTAGTAAACTAGGCCCGGCAAAGTCTCCAGCTCATAGAAAGTGTGGCATCCAGCAGAGACCCCAGTACACTAGCTGGTATAAGCAAGTAGCATCCCACCTGAGCTCCTGCCCAGGTCACTGGCAGACCTCCCGCCAGCCTGAGAACTCCAAAAACGTCAATAGCTCTAACTTTGGAGGTGTTCTTGAGCCAATCAACGCTCTAACTCCAAGGTGCCTCATCGGGGAGGGACTAAGTGGGTCAGAAACCACACTTCAGGTGAGCAGTGCAGGTTATATCACAGTGTTCTAGTAAGTAGGTGCCAGAGTCCTGCTACTCACACACCTCGGGTTGTCTTAGAGCGCAGCCAGGGTGCTTGGACTTGGAAGTAGGCCTCAGATGCCCGAGGTGTAGGGACCCCTCTAATGGGGGCGGGGGGGGGGGAGCCTCCATTATTCCCAGGGCTCTGAGTGACAAGGCGGGGCTACCCGGGTCCCTTACATTAGCAGCCTGCAAAAGTTGTGGCCGCAGGCAGCGCTCACCCGCCTGGGGGTCATCTGAGTCCCATAAAGAGCGCCACTTGGTCCAGGGCGCCGGGCAGGTGCGTGGCCTAGGGCACTTGCTGAGCCCCGCCGCGGCCGCGCTGCTTCCCCGCCCTGGCAGCGCCCCTCACCTGGTCCCGGGTCTTCAGGTAGCGCTGCAGCGCCTGCTGGGTGAGCTCGCGGACGCGCAGCTGGCCGTCCTTGCAGGGCACCACGATGCCGGTCCTGCCGAAGCACACTGTCACTTTCATCCTGCCCCGGTTCCCGCGCGGGGCCAGGCCGAACAGGTGTCTGACCCCCTGGCGCAGCCCCTCGGTCGGGGGACGTGGGGCGGACACGCCGTGGTCCCGCGCGTGGCTCCGCGGCCGGGGGTCGCCGCTGCACCCCTGCAGCCCCGCGGGAGACCCAGGGCGGGAAGCGAACGCGGGGACGCGGCGGGTCGGCCGGGCGCAGGCGGAGGCGGAGGCTCCACGCGCCAAAGTGAAACTGCGGGCGCGGCCCGCCGGGCCCTGCCTCTGGCGGTGGCCCTGGCGACCGTGGCAGGGCCGGCCCCAGGCCCCGGGCTGGAGTGGGCGGCGGCGGCGGCGTGCGGGGCCGGAGTTGGGAGGAAACTTTTGCGCCGGCTCCCAACTCCTCCGACGCGCGCGGCGCTCTGAGCTCCCGCGGCCCGCGGGCCAGCCTGGGCCCGGCTCTTAAAGGGGCCGCGGCGCTGCCGGGCCATAGAGCGCTCCGCCGCGTTGCACAGAGCTAGGGACTCAGACCGGGGTAACTGAACCTTGAGGAGCCTAGTGCCAGCACTTGGTTCTCTACCTCCCTCACACACACATACACGGAGCTCTGAGGATTGTAACGGGATCTGAGAGCTACCACAGGGGAATTGAAACTGGATCTCATAACGCACACTTGGAATAGATAGGAAATGGCAGAGCAACTCCCTTAAAATGAGAGTTGGAGCGAGAATCAAAGGAAGCTCCAGAACAGGTGTTTCTTGCCATGCCTTCTAAAATACCCAAGGAGTAGCCTTCAGGTATAGAGGGATGGGGACCGCCTGAGGACAGAGCTTTGAAGCTATCCTCTGGAGCCCCAAGACAGCTGAACTGAAAGAAACACTGTGCAGACGCCCAGTGTTACACCAAGGATCACACCCAAAGTCCAAATATGATAACGTGTAAAAGTGTTGAAGGGTGACTCCCGTGGTGCATTTGGCTGGGAAAAGAAGTAACACCTTGACTCACGATTTCTAGGGTACGTTTCCTTGAACACTTGAGCACAAGGCACGGGGGAAAGTGCCTGATCAACAAGTAATGTTTGTATCCTCAATTCTCTCATAAACAGCTCACTGGAGCTGGAAGGTAAATTTTTTCCCCCACCTTTACAGAAAGAAGGGTGCTTGGATTTCTGGGTGTGGCTCTGTGGTGGAGCTTTTTCCCTCCAGAGTCTATGGCACTGGAGATTGACAATGGAAGACTGAGCGGGCCATGGTGTTGCTACACTGTAAAGAACACAGGTCCTCCTCACTAAATCTCTAGTGTCTCCTGGCAGTTTATGTGTCGACTCAGTGCCCCCAACAAGATCCCCAAGGCATCCACCATTTTTTCCCAGAGTTGCTGGGATGTCAACTTAAACTGAACTTGAATTGCTTGTGATGTTTGGGATGAAGAGAGTCTTAAATTAGTTTAAGGTCATTTATACATTTAATATACCTTGGTTGTGTTCCATGTAAGCACCTGATATAAGAGGTCAATGACCACAAAGAGGGTCATGTTAACTGAGTCTACTTGAGAAGCAATGCACAGTAGACAGTCTAGTTTGGTTGCAAATCCCCACACTTAAATTTAAGTAAACCAAAGGCAGAGGCCTTTTTTTGTCATAAAACCAAAGAAAAGCTCCATCAAGCACCCCACTGAGTCAAGGCTGGAGTTGGGATCACAACGAATGTAGTCAGGGACTAGCTCCGGATATTAACTATATTGTTGATATTATCTCTGTTCACAGTGAAGTGGACTTGCGGGCATTATTCTGTGTATCTTCCACAAGAAATAATAGAATCAAGCAAATATGAAAAACAGTCGTTGAAGAGAGATCCTCACTTTAGCACTGAGGGTGACGCGCATGTGCGGTTGAAGAGAGATCCTCACTTTAGCACTGAGGGTGATGCGCATGTGTAGAAACGTACCAAGCCAGGATTCCCAGCTGAGGAAGCCAACGCATGCTGTATCCTTCTTTTGTGCTTGCCTTTCCTTTAGCATGTCACCAAACTCCTCTTCCTCAGACTAGGTCTAGTGTTTGCTCGTTTTCTTTGCAGCCTACTGTAAGTTCTTCTCTGGCAGCCAGAGCCTCCAACTTCCTGACTTTGAGAATCTCCAGGTCAGCCATGCAGAACACACAGGCTCCTCACCCCCTTGGTCCACTCATGGGAACACTAGAATCAGGTCTCACAGAATGCAGCAAAGTTCATGGCTGAGGTAGATAATAGAAGCCTGTAGCTAGGCTCTGACGTGAGCAATGCTCACATGCCCTCCAGTGAACTCTCATGACCCCGCACTAGTAACTGGGAATAGGGCTTAGTGTTTATATTTCATGTTTATTAAATAATCATGTTTAATTTGCTTTTCAGCCTCATCACAGCACAGAGAAGCAATTCATCATATGTTAAGAAGAGTAACTCAGCCATTCACGGCCTGCAAACACCTAAATCAATATTTCATGCCCGGTGGGACTTCCTAGGCAGAAGGCAAAAAATAATTTGCCTTGATTGAGTAGCACAGGAGAAGTCTAGACCTGGGCTTTATTTTCTTGTTTTTGCCTGCTGGATGAATTAATGCTGCCTGTGGTGTGATATTTTCCCATTTGTTTCCCTATAGTTTAGTAGGCAATCACACTGGCCACCATTGTTAAACTGCCCAGCCTTGTGAAAGGTACTGTGAGGTGTCCATTGACTAAACAATAGTAATTGCTAAGCCACAGTTGACCAGTAATCCATCCCAATTTTTTATTCTATTAAGACAAACAGTATTTTTTTGGCTGTCAAGGGATCAGTTCTAATGTAAGAATTTATCATAGAAACCTTGTTGAATTGTGGATGATCTTTACTTTTGAGGTCCTAGAAGAGTTGTTGTCGTCGATTAAAATGGGTACCGTGTCCTATAGATCATCTGTCTTGGCTGTGATGAATAAATTCTACAGGATGCAAAGCAGTCCAGTTTTTTTCATGAACATGTTAAGTGTTTGGATATCGTCTCTTGAGAGATATCTATTGATATCTATCAACCGTCTTAACGTGATTTGGGGTTGTTTTTGCCATTGATGGTTTTGCTTTCCCTCAAGCACCGTACATTGGCTCTGAGAGAGAATGTGTATAACACTTTCTTCCATTTTGTAGGTAGTTTCTCCACTCGGATGCCTGTTGTGCAGCAGCTTTCTATTGATATGGAATCCCGTGTGTCTAGTCCTGGTTGATACCTGTGCTTTTGGGGCCTTATTTAAGTAAATTCTTCCTGTTCTAATATCTTAAAACATGATCTTTTTTTGCCTAATTGTTTTATAGTTAATCAGCACAAAACATTTAGCCATCTTAAACTGATTTTTTAATATGGATAAAAATACAGGTCTTTCTCCAGCACTGTTTATTGAGGACACTGTCCTTTTCCAATGCCTGATCTTAGCACCTTTGCAAAATCTCAGTTGGCCATGCATGACTGAGTTCACATCTAGGATCTCCATCCTGTTCCATTGGTCTTCACATCTGTTTTTGTGCCAGTAGCCTGAGGTTTTGATTATTCTGGGGAGAATAGATGTTTTCACAGTATTTATTCTTCTGACACAAAAACACAGACTACCATTCTGCTTGTGCGTAGGTGTATCTTCTTCAATTCCTTTATTACAGTAGTCTTCTCATGACCAACTTTTACCATTCTGTTTAAATGCATTATACATAATCTTTTATAGCTATTATATATTGAATAACTCTATTGTCAGATTATCTGCTACTGGTTTATAGAAATGATGCTGACTTTTGTATGAAAGCTTTGTGTCCTGAAACACTGCTAAATTTACTTAGTGTTTTTAATCATTTCCAGTGATATCTTGGGTTTTCTACATATAAGATCAGGTCGTGTACAAACAGTGACAATTTGACTCCACTTTCCCAGTGATAAACACTATGTCCTAAAGCAACTTGGGGAGCAAAGGGTTTATATCATATCTAGCTTAAAACCCACACTGAGAGAAGCCAAGACAGGAACCAGGATGCAGGAACTGAAGCAGAGGCTACGGGAAATATTGCTCACTGCCTTGTTCTTTCTTGCTTGTTCAGCATTTTTGTAGAACCCAGAATCACCTGTCCATGGGTAGCACCTCCCACAGTGGGCTGGGTATCTCAGATCAATCATCAATCAAAAAAATGCTCCCATAGTCTTGACAACGGGCAATCTGATAGAGGCATTTTTTTTTTCCCATTTGAGGTTCCCTCTTCCCAGATGACATTTGCTTGGATCAAGTTGACACACAAAACATCCAGTACACTTGTACGGTTCTAGATCTTGGAAAGAAAGGTTTCATGCTTTCCTTATTTAATATGCCTTAACTATAAAACTACAGCCCTTTATATTGCTAAGTGATAGTCTTTCTATATCTATCTTATTCCGTTTTTGTCATGAAAAAATGCTGAGTTTTATCTTGAGCTTTTCCTGTGTCTACTGAAAAAAAATGTATTTTGTCCATCCTGTTGACGTGTTATATCATATTTATTTATTTCCAATATACTGAACCATCCTTTTATCACTAAAAGGAATCCTACGTGATTACCACGAATAACCTTTTAAATGTGCTCCTGGATTGGGGTTGGCAGTGTTTTATTGATGATTCCTGCACCTATCTTTATCAAAAATGTTGGTTCGTAACTTTTTTTTCTGGTTAGATTCTTGTTTAGTATCTAAATAATATTAGCTTCATAAAATGCACTTGGAAGAACTTTGTCCTCATCAATTACTTGAAATAATTTAAGAAGAATTGGTAAAAAATTCTTCTATAAATATTTGATAAAATTCATCAGAGAAGCCGTGTGGTCTTTTGCTTCTCTATAATAGGCTTTTTCTTGCTCATTCAATCTTCTTTGTTACTTTTATTGATTTGCTTAGATTTTCTGTTTCTGCATGACTCAGTATTGGTGTGTTGACTGTACCTCAGCAGAATGTTTCTGACGCTCGCTCTCCTGGAGCTATGAAGAAAAGTGCTCTACACTCGGAGAGGGAGGGGACTTCCCCATTGGGAACAATCTGTTTTTCTAATGGTCTATCATTACAAATATTTTATAAATAGATCAATAAACCTCCATAAAGGATGTAGCTCACCCCTCCTTCTTTAGACTGAGCTCTACTCTCTGGATACTAAAACCTTCCCTTAAGTCATTTTCTTCAGAAGAACTTGGATCATAAGAAAATTTCTCCTTAAATTAAAGTGCAAGCAAAGAAACTCTTGTGATGATGTGTGAAGAGTTGGTCATCATATGCTCTTCTGTGAAGGCCCTTAGGACCCACGAGAAACTCTTGTGATGGTGTATTGAGAGATGGTCATCATATGCTCTTCTGTGAAGGCCCTTAGGACCCACGAGAAACTCTTGTGATGATGTATTGAGAGATGGTCATCATATGCTTTTTTGTGAAGATCCTTAGGACCCATGAGAAATTCTTCTGATGATGTATTGAGAGATGGTCATCATATGCTCTTCTGTGAAGGTCCTTAGGACCCATGAGTGCTGACCACTGGTTATGTGCTCAGTTCAGGGTAGCACCAGGTCCATCAATGGGGCTCGTTAAGAAGCTGAAAAAGAGTCAAGTGGTGGAGGTGCACATCCTTAATCCCATCTCTTGGGAAGCCAAGGCAAGCTGATCTCTGTGAGTTCGAGGCCAACCTGGTCTACAGAACAAGTTCCAGGATAATAGCCTCAAAGCTACAGAGAAACTCTAACTCCAAAAAACAAAACAAAACAAAAATCCTACTTTTCTTTCATCAGCAAGATGGTTCAGCAAGTAAAGGCACTTACCACCAAGTCTGACAACCCAAGACCAGTCCTGGGGCCCACACGATGGAAAGAGAATGAACTTCTGCAAGCTATTTCCTGACGATGTGTCTACCAATCATGCACACACACGAGTAAAAATAACAACAAAAAACATGGAAGTTTGCTAGGTGGTGGGGACACACACCTTTAATTCCAGCACTTGGGTAACAAAGACAGGAGTATCTCTATGAGTTCAAGACCAGCCTGATTAGCAGAGTGAATTCCAGGACAGGCTCCAAAGCTACAGGGAAACACTGTCTCAAAAATAAATAAATAATAAATAATTTTCAAAAGGTAAAAAACAACAACAATAACAAAAAAAAGCTGAAAAGTATGGAACCAGTTACAACAGTTGGAGAGGCTCTCTCACAAGCTCAGTTATCCAAAGAAGTGAACTAAGGTAAGCGTACAACATGAATTCTCACTTCTATTCTATTCAGTTTCTTGATGAATTCTATCTGTGGCTCATTTATGTTCTTCTGCATGGTGACAAAATGGGCTGGTGTCCCTGCTGTCAGCAGACGGTAGAGAGAGCTGATATGGGGTCCTGGAGCTATGGAGAACTAAGTGCCAAAATTTCTGCTATTTACCCATTACATGGTCTCAGACTACTGGTTCTGTCCTTCTGCGTAAAATGTGGTGATAATCTTGCTATATGTATATATATGTAACATATGTAACATACCTAGCACATAGTAGGCAAGAAATATCATCCTAGCCCACTTGTATTCTACCTACAGAACCAGCATTTCTTTACTGTGTATTTGCTTTTTCTTCTTGCGATAAGGTCTCCTGTTAGCCAGGCTGAGGATGACTTTGAACAATTCATCCTCCTGCCTCTGCTTCCTGAGCAGTGAGGATGACTGCACTGCAGAGCAATGCCCAGCTAATACGAGCATTCTTTATTTTGCTAGTAATTAGCACAATAGTATATGTAATACTATTACATATATAGTATATATATAATATATATAATATATATAATATATATAATATAATATAATATAATATAATATAATATAATATAATATATATTATATATATAATAGTATATAGTAATAGTATATATAAGTACTAGCAAAACAAATAATTCTAAGTATTTATTTTCATGAGTCTTGAAATGTCTTCTACAGAGAAATAGCCCAGATGATGTTTAGATTCTATACATCACCGCTCTTCTCCACAATTTCTAAAACTCAAATAGAAATAACTCTGCAATGAGGGCAGCAGGCTCCCAGCAATCCTATATCCACATCTGTACTGTACCTCATAACAGTCTACTCATCATTTTATCTGAGCTAGTGAAATTGCCTAACCCCTAGCATTCTGGTACATTGATGAGATCCAAACTCTGGGCCCAGCCTGTCTGGCTCATAGTCTAGAGCGTTCATAACTTTTTTTGTTAGGAAAACAGGTTTGTGACCATCATGAGCCAGAATATACTGATAAAGAGCTCATTCTTCTGCCTATGCCTACAGTTTCAATTTCAACTTGACCTTCTGCACCTGTATTCTAATACAATTGCTGTTCTTGAAAAGATTGGCTAGGTGTTGAAGTGACAGGTATAAAAGCTGGGAAACTATGGAAGCATTTCCAGCAGCTCAATATCATACTCAGATTAGCGCTTGGTGGAATGCAGAGAACCTAGGAGACAGACAATGCCCCTGTTGATTTCATTCCATCTGCCATTCATTCCCTTTATGCAAGGGATTTATTCAACATTAACCATCAACTGCTCTCAAGGTGATTATGATACTTTGGCTATCATGGCGAAGACATAACAAATGACTAGCCAAATGAACAACTTGTTCACAGATTGCAATACGACACAATGAAAGTTATGAGCAGCGAGCTGCATGGTTGAGAACAGTGTGGAAAAAGGGAGCCCATTTACATGAATGGCGGCAGGAAGAATCTGGAGGGGGAAAAAAAAAGCAAGATAAGCCCCAAAGTCCTGACTTTGGAATTCAGTCTCATTGCTTAGGTCTCTGGATCATTAAGGAACCAGAGAGAGTGTAGAAATGAGGCTGATGATGTGGTCTATGGCAGTTCTTCCTCAAAGTGTTCCTAGCGTGTACAAGCAGGAAGAATGTATGGTGAGAAAGACCAGAATTTATGATAAAATGAAGACAGTAAGATTTAGGGGAAAGAGAAAACCATCCATTTTATAATTCAGGCAACTAATATTTATGATAAAATGAGAAGAGTAAGATTTAGGGGAAAGAGAAAACCATCCATTTTATAATTCAAGCAACTAATGAGAGATCCTTAAAGGCATCTTGCAAAATCAGGAGATCTGTGGGTGACAGAAAATGAGAACTTCTGCTGGAACTTTGTAAGTTGGATACCTGTAAGGGACCCAAGTAAAGTTTTCAATGAGCTGTAGCAACAAAATCTGTGTCTCAAAGGAGTAAAGGGGTATCTGAAGACTGGATATTTAATTTAAGGCTTTATAGTTACAGTTTGACTTATTAGATGGTAAGAGATTATTCCAAACAATTTAAAAGAAAGAGGCAATAAATAGTACTTAGACTAGACTCTTGGAGGGAGTCAGAGAGTTGCATATGTGGATGATGATGACTGAGGATAGCAAGTTAGTATTCTTAGTCTACATTAGGTACGGTCAATGCCAAAGGCAGGAAAGGGTGGCACTGCCAGAGAGAAGACACACAGCAAAGAACAGGAAATTGAATGTTAAGAATAGAAAGCAAGACAGTTTGACAGGAACAGATAGTCCACATTGGAACATAGCATAGGTCATAAGGTTAGGAAGATATGGGAAGAGGGAAATGACAGAGGAAGGGCTATGAGAACCAGATTAAGGAGTCTCAATCTCATACACCAAAGAGAAATCTTATATATGCGTGAGCCAAGGAGTAATATGCAGAAAACATCACTTGATATCACTTATTTTGACAGCTTCATATAAAAAACACAGGGAATGGAACATGAGAACTGTTAACAAAAACCCAAAATACAGAATTTGGAAAAATGCACCCAAGGCTGAATTTAATTTAATCATATGTATATTTGTAAACTGCCCCCATTTATGTAAGTTTACCCAAACTAGCAGACTATGTCACTGCAGCCTGTCCGGTTCTTCCATTCTATGGCTTCTTGAGGGAAAAGTAGGGTAGAGTCCTATGATTCAGACATAAACAAACTAAGAAATACACCTAACTCAAGCAAGAGAACTGAATATAAGAAATCAATTGCACTCATGGGGGAAGATCCGACAGGTCCTGCGGGCTGTGGGAACACAAGTAGAGACAGCCACAGCAAGAGGATGTTTCTCGCTCCATGGCCAGCGAGATAACAGAGCAATGTAGTAAGCAGAACCCACAAAATGAAACTGGCTGACACAAGATGAATTCATAGTGGATTCTGCTGTCATAAGCTGGAAACATGGTCAGAGGAGGGACTGTCCAGGGGGAGGAAGGCTGGGAAATACAGCAGGGGGAGAGGAAATGGGGAATACACAGAGGGGGGAGAGGGAGAGGAGGAGATGACAGAGAGGGAGAGAGGGAAGAGGAAGACCTTTCTTCTGCCTTCCACTAGTTTGCCTTGTTTCCTAAACTGGCTGATGCCAATTAGCAATAGAAATTGCAGGGGAATATTTGAGAACAAACACAGTAACTGTCCTAAGGTCAGCAGTCTTCTCATAGAAGATATTACATCTCACAAGCATTTCAAAATTAGGAAAAGCACACACAATATTTCCAATTCAAATTTGTATATTTAGAAAAGTGATTTTTTTATAAATCTAGGCTAAGCTGAAAGTACTTCTACATTTACAAGCTTTTTCTTGATTGCCAAAATAACTATTAATTTCCATAATCATTTAAGAAATAAAAAAATTTCTACTCTCACTCAATCATCAAATTCAAATTAATCATTTTGTTTAGCTATGATTGCATAGTACTATAAGCAGAAAATCCAAAAATCCTATTAATATTGAATACTAAAATTGCCTAACTACAATCCTATCAGGTAATATTTCATTTATTTCATATGCCAAATTTTATACATTCATCTGTGAGCTCATGAGGGAAGCTTTAAAAGACTGAGTTTAATGTTATGATGCCTTTGTATAAAATTATTTGAGAAAGTCATTCCTTTTACCTTGTATGTATATTAATTAATAAGTGCTTTATTATTTCAATCCAGTGGGAAGCTTATTTAATTAGTGTTTTCCCTTCAAAAGCGTGCATTCTTGTTACTATCTATACATATTTGTTACAACTTCCTTAAAATGTTCTTCCAACTCCAGAGTATAAAAATAAAAAATATGAATAGGATCAATGAGTAAAGTCCAGCCACCAAAACTGATGACTCTAGTTCAATCCCTGGGATCTACATGGAGGAAAGAGAGAGTGGACTTCCGCAAGTTGTCCTCAACACACATGCGCTCACACACACGCCCACAAAATAGATAAATACATATGTACGATAAAGAGTATGCCTAGGTTTTGTAGACATGGAATACCCATAAAACTTACAAGGAGTAACATAGTTACAAACAATTGTTCACTGGTCAAAACCATCTTAAACTTAAACTTTTAGCCTTTCTTATTCACAGGGTGGTGATTCGATTTCAGAATAGCATATTTGGGCCATGACCTCTGCCACACCCTTTGGTCCATCCACATTGCTTTAGCAGAAACATCAGGACAAAGGCTTTCTTCACTCTCTGTCTAGAGCAGTGGCTCTCAGCCTCCTAATGCTGTAACCCTTTAACAGTTCCTCATCTTGTGCTCAGCCCCAACCATACAATTATTTTCAGTGCTACTCCATAACTGTAATCTTGCTACTGTTATGAACAATAATAGAAATATCTGATATGCTGAATAGTTGGTAAGTGATCCTTTGACTCCTAAGGAGGTCACAACCGCCAGGTTGAGAACCACTGTGCTAACTGCACAAGTCTATGGTCATGCACACAAATCTATTCCCTTCCACGGCTTTATGAAGATTTGAGAAGTCAATCACTCAAACACATGTCTATTCATGACAATCGTTTCTCTCCAGTTTTACAAACCGAACCCCAGTCATCACAGAGCAAACAGTTTAGAGTATATATTTATCAAGTGATGCTATGTGTGGGATTTTGTTTCTAGTGTCCAGGGAAGCAATGGTGGCTTTTCTTCAGAGGTGACATCCAAGATTGAGATGACCAAAATGCAGGCAGAGAGGAGTTCTTATAAATTGTTATGTTACTGTTGGTAAAATTTCAATAACACTTTCTCCCCCCCCCCCCAACGAGATGATGGCCCTTCTGAAATATGACAACCAAAGAGATTTTAACTTCTTTGGGCCCCTCCCTTAGAGAATCACCCGAAGGACATTTTGAGTGATGAGAGCTGAAGAGAATGGTGCTTAGTTTGTGTCTAAGACTATAATTTACTTCAAAGTTAGGAAGTAGGAGTGGCAATCATACTGAATCTTTCTTGACTCTCAAACTCTTTTTGGTATGGCTATTTTGCGGAATGCAATGAAAGCTTCTGTAATTTTGTCTTCAAGGCACTAATTGCAAGGACTCTATGAAATATGCTTATCTGGCCAACATTCTGAGTCTTTTCTTAAATTATGGTTCAGATGGCTGAACAATGAATTCATTCTTCAAGGTTCTAACTCATACTCTAATACCCCTTTCTTGTTCCTGATATACACGGTAAAATAAAAACTGAATCACGAGAAAACCTTCCTTTACATGTTTGTACCTAAATCAACATCTGTGTGCAGGGCTGGCTAAGTTTTCAAGATTAGGTCTTGCAAATGACCTGACCTAAAATGGATGGTGTCCAGCTTTGCAGTTTCTAGACTGAACCATACGACCTGCTTACACGGAGTTAAGAGTTTAAACCTTAATAGAGGAACTACTTACAAGTGTGGGCAGCTGTATGGAGACCAGATGGGGGATAGAGTGACATTGAAATGACTGTCTGATATGTATGTCATAGACAGAGATGCAGCCAGGCCACATTTGATCTACAGGTACCCATTGAAAGACAGAGAGAGGGAGTCCATTAAACTCCCAGAGCTGAGGGCAGGCCAGATAAGGGTAGACAAGGGAGAAAGATGGGCAGAAGCAATAAATCATGTTTTTACTTGGTTTCCATTTCCACATTATTGCATATACATTAGGAGGCATGAGGTGGCATGCTTGCCAGGAAGGGTACAACAGAATGTACAGTGATATGGACTGTGAACCTCCCTTCTTACTGTTTTCACCTATCCAAGATTTGGTTCCATCACAGGGCTTCGCTGAGGGACAAAGGTTTCCTGACTGTCTCTGGGATGGCTTTATCTCTCAATGCACATGACTTTCACTAGATAATAAAGCCTTTTATTATTAGTGAACCAGCTAGGCCCTACAGTTAGTCACTAGACAATTAAGAATGACTAGGAGTTGTTTGAAATACTTCCCTTTTTCTCTTAAGATTTGTTCTTGTGTTTCAGAGTAACCAAGCTTTCATATAAAATATCTTTTGAATATTAGAATTATCATGGCAATGCTGATTTTATATTCTATTTGGCATTTCTATTATTTTTTTAAAGCATAGATACAATTTTCATACTGTTATATGTTATATATTATATCTGTGGTAGAATGAGTGAGAAGGAGCCTTGTTGAAGGAGCTGTGGGCTGCATTCCTGCTGCCCAGCTCGGCCGCCTGGCTAGACTATGCCCCGAAATAACAACACACGAACTGTAATCTTTTAAACACTGCTTGGCCCATTTCTATTAATGAGTGTAGTACCGAGGTGCACTTACCGGGAAGATTCTAGCCTACGTCCATCCTGGGTCAGAGCTTCATCGCATCTGCCCCAGAGAGGAGAGCTATCAAGTCTGAGCTCACTTCCTCTTGCTCCCAGCATTCTGTTCTGTTTACTCCACCCACCTATGTTCTAACCTATCAGGGCCAAGCAGTTTCTTTATTAATTAACCAATGACCTTCCTCCATCAAAGTCCCATAGGCTCCTATGTTTGAATACTTGTTCCAAATTAGGGGAACTATTTAAAAAGGATTAGGAGGTGTGTCATAGGAGATGAACCTCCAGGTTTCTAGAGACTTGTGCTATTCCCACTGTATTCTTTGCCTCTGACCTGTGGGTTGAGATGTGAGCTCAGCTCTTCCTGCCACCATGCCTTCACTTTGCCATGGTGGGCTCTAATCCACTGAAGTCATATGACCAATCAAACACCTTATCAGCTGCGTTGGTCATTGTATTTTATCACAGCAACTGAAAAGTAGCCAACACAAAATGTTTAGCATGCTCAGCATAGTCTCTGACTTCTAAGCAATTTTTGAACGGCATAAGTAGTGGAAAGGTAATTGAGAATTCTGTGTTCCTCCACCCAAGAAAGTTATAAAAAGTCGGATTTTGTTTTTAGGTTTCTTTCCCGAAGATTTTTTTCTCCAGTAGACCTAATAACTCACAACATCGTGTGAGTTATTTTTTTCTTTAAAAATATCTTTATTGTACAAAACTTTTGCAAATTTAAAAAACAAGCAAATAAATAAAAACCAAGAAACATTGTACACAGAAATTAACTAGACCCAAACAAAAACCCTACAACTCAATGAATCTTTAAAAAGTGCCATTATTTTAAAAGGTCTTCCTTTTTCTGCCTAGGTTTTCCATAGTTTGGAAGAGCTCCGGCATTTTAATGTTACCCACTGCTCCCACACAGTTCCAGAAAAAAATTTCAGATTCCCAAACCACATGTTCTCCTTCATATTCCAAATCTAATCAGTAGTGTGTGTGTGTGTGTGTGTGTGTGTGTGTGTGTGTGTGTGTGTGTGTGATACAATATAACATATAGGAAAGAGAACAAGAAGGCTAACTATCAATGGTGAGGAATGACTGAGTGCAGGTATTGAACATGAGTATGAAAGAAGATAAAAAGATAGTTCTTTCTCTAGTTTTTAACTCTGTTGTGGATTTTTTCTTTTTTAGTTGTGGATACGTGCATAAAACTGCACCCAATAGGGCAAGAATAAATCCCATGTGAAGCTCCACAGCTTCCCTTACAAATGGCTGCTCTAACTGTATAGACATTCATTGAGTTGTAGGGTCTTTGTTTGGGTCTACTTAATTTCTGTGTACAATGTTTCTTGGTTTTTATTTGCATGCTTGTTTTTTTAAATTTTCAATAGTTTTGTACAATAAAGATATTTTTTAAGAAAAATTAAAAAAAAAAAAACCCTGAACAGTTGATTTCAGATAGCTTTAAAAAAAAATAAAATAAAATATCAGACCTGAGTTCTAAATTCCAGGGACATGTTAGACAATCACTGACTTGAAATATCTCCCCTCCCCCTGCCCAGATGAGCAGTGGAGTTAAGTCTGATTTTGAAGATCCAGTAGACTTATGGTCAAGTGAGGCAACAGCACAAGCAAGCTCTCTCAAACTCACAACGAGTAAACAAAATTGGCCAGATTTGGCCAGAAGCCACCAGCGTACCAAAAGCCCAGAAACTAAGGAAGCGCACTACTAGCCAATCACAACAGACCTGCAGGGACCGGCCAGTTTCCGAAGACCAACCAGAAACGTTCCTGCGGCAATTTAATTTCCCTAACTCTATAAAAACCCCCAACCTGTTTACAATAAAGAGCTTCTTTATTGGAATCTCCCAGAGTTTGTGCCATTGACTTTGCTTCTTCTCAATACTCCCAACCCGTCTATCCCCGACCCCGGGGAAACGGGGACTGCACACAGGCAGCGGCAACAAGCCAGCAAAAACTACAGCCAAGTATCTCCGAGTTTTTAGTTAAACTAAGCAAAATCAAGGCGAAAGGGCAAGACCAGAAGAGCTAAGAGCCGAAGCAGAAGCCTACTTCAGGGAAGTCTGGCTAATAAGCTTCCAGATAACCAACAGATTAGTGTCTAGCTGCAGTTGATGCTTGCCAATTATATTTAAAACAGTGGCCTCCATCACTGACATTAGCACCAAGGGGAAACAAAGGGTTAATAGAAAATCCTCAGTGACAGAATGAGGAAGAGAACCAGAATCTGTTCTATCCCTAACACAGAAGATTCTAGTCACCTCTGGCTAATGCTTTTCCTCAGTGGGGGAAGAATCTTTCTCAAGCACTCTTAGCTGAAGAACTCTTCATTAAGAAACACTAATTCCTTTTTGTTTGTACTTAATATTCACCAAGTAATCCTGACTGCAGGTTGCATTTCCATCTGTTTGCCTCAGGGAGGAAATGTGTGATCACCACTTCATGAACATCTAGTGGAAATTGTGTCTTGGGGCTTGAGGACTCTCTTGAAGACCCGGGACCTGGAGCTAGGTACCATGGGATCTCACTTAGGTTCTGCCCCTCATTCCCTGTAGGACCTGAGACAGACTTTCTGTGGCTCCACTTACTCATCTTAGTAAAAATTAATAATGAAACCTGTGTGCCTTTCGTGGGTGTTATAAAATCTGACATCCGACTTCTATTTCTATATTTGTGGGGTTCTGACGAGTTAGTCATTCCCTCGGGGCTTTATTTGGGAACAATGACAATGCTCTCAGTGCTGACACCCAGGCTGGGAACTGACTTCTGGGATTGCCCTGGAAATCACCTCTGGACAATAGTGCCATTCTGCTGAGTGTAAGGAAGTGAAGGAGTTGAGGTGGTCACTGCACACATAAGGCGAATTCCCAGGACTTTCTGGCCAGGGAAAAACCCTGCTTCCACCTTGGAACAATAAGGGAGCTGAATCTGACTGAGGGTACATTACATTCTCTGTGTCCTGATTATTTACCTGGTCCTCTGGTGGGAGAAACACATACTCAAGTGAAATAAAATGCAAAGTTCTTGTAAAAAAAAAAAGTTTCACCGTGCATGTAAAAGATTTTATTGCTCAAATTTATTTGTCCAAGGACGGCAGTCATTTCAAGGTCAAAGTTCGACTTTTGAGCAAGCAGTTTACAAAGGTGTGTCATCGGACCGAAAACAGAAACAGAAAACTAGGGCGATACCAAAGTCTGCCTTAGGAAGTGAGGGTGATACTGGCTGAGAATAAGGGTTCAATACCGAAGCAGGGACTGGAGGCTGCTCCTGAAAGAAAGCCCCAAGCACTGGAGGGGTAGCAGGGTACTCTCCGATGCTGTGCTTTGGGCCCAATTGAATTCTGCAGCAACTCTTAGGAAGGTACTTGCACTAGCCCCTTGAACACACCTCTGCTTCTGTAAGCCAGAGCTGTCAGTGCCTCTGAATTGGGAGTCTGTACTCCAAATGTCATACCACAAGCTACAAAACTACTAAAAGTATTTATATTCTGGATGCTATAAACTCAACGTTTTTCCATCTTGCCCTAGCCTTCCTAGACCATGACTTTTCATGAAAAACGTCTCCAGGGAAGACAAGGTTCTTGGCTATTTGAACACCAACCATCTGCTTCTGGCAAACTCTATATCCTGCTACTGCTACAACTCTGAAACCTCATACCATCCAGGGCCAGATGGAAGGCAGACATACTCAGAGCTTAAGTGAGAAGAGTGTATACAAGGGGACCATTTGCTGGAGTGGGATGAAGGTGTCAACAAGAAGTAGCATTGGGAGATTAGTAAACCAGAAGGCAATTGAGCAATGGCTTGAGGAGGCAAGAAGACAGGACAAAGACAGAACTTGGAGAGAGGCAGAACTCCTGTGGGATCAGTGGTCACCTCCAAAGAAATGTAGCCACTGCCAACGTGCCAGATTTTTAAGATAAAGGTGTTAGGCTGGCTGGTGAATTTTCTTTTCTCTAATTCTCTATTCCTACCAAAACCTCTTAACCGTATACAACTCGAATCCACATGTGAGTCCTGATATGCTCTCCATGGCAGACAACAGTTCCCAGGGAAGGAGGGAGATCTAGGAAGGCAAATGGAATAATCACCATAAATATTTTCCTCTACTATTTTTTAAGGTTAAATTTATTAGCTGGCTCTAATTTGCTTATAAAAACAATATTTGTTCATGTATGTGATGGAGGTGGGTCTTGTATCTTATCTGTTGCTTTCATTGGTTAAGTAATAAAGAAACTGCTTGGCCTCTGATAGGACAGAAAATTAGGTAGGCAGTGTAAACAGAACAGAATGCTGGGAGAAAGAAGCCCAGTCAGGCAGTCACCATGATTCTCCCACTCCAGACTGACACAGGTTAATATCTTCCCTGGTAAGCCAGCTCGTGGTGCTACACAGAATATTAGAAATGGGTTAGATCAATATGTGAGAATTAGCCAATAAGAGGCTGGAACTAATGGACCAGGCAGTATTTAAAAGAATACAGTTTCCGTGTAATTATTTCGGGTAAAGCTAGCCAGGTGGCGGGACACAGCCCGCTGTGCTCCCTACAACATGTATGAAAAAAAAAACATTTTAAATCTAAAAAAACAGGATAGATACAATAAAACGAAAAATAACTCAAAATTCTGTCATCCACAACTTCTGTTGGGGAAAACTTCTATATGGTCACATACTACTGGGACATTGTGAATTTTGCTTTTTACGTTTCAGATGATAGTGTGAGCATTTCCCCCACGTCACCAAATAGTATTTGAAGCATTATTCTTAAAATGACTGTTTAGGCTGGAAAGGATGTGGAGCAAGGGGAACACTCCTCCATTGCTGGTAGGAGTGCAAACTTGTACATTCACTTTGAAAATCAATAGGCCAGTTTCTCAGAAAATTGGGAATCAATCTACTTCAAGACCCAGCAATACTGTTCTTGGGTATATACACAAGGACGCTTGCTCAACTATGATTATAGCAGTTTATTTTTAATAGCCATAACCTCAACAAAAGAATGGATAAAGAAAATGTGGCAGGTTTACACAAAAACAATGATATCAGGAAATTTGAAGGCAAGTGCATGGGAACATACTAAGTAACCCAGACCTGGAAAGACAAACAGGGTATGTAATCACTCATAAGTGAATAATAGCTGTAAAGTAAAATATAACCATGCTATAATCCACAGACCCAGAGAGGTTAGGTAACAAGTCTCCCTTGAAAGGGGAAATAGAGAAGATCTTCTGGTTGGGCTGGAGGCAGGTGGGCATGGGAATTTGAGGGATCATGTTGTGGGGTGGGCAGAGGGGGACAGTGCTGAGAGAGATGACTGGAAAGGGGGGCTTTCTGGAATGATGTAAAAGCCTTGTACAAGAGAAACTCCCATGAGTCTACAAAGATGGTCCCAACTGACTCTAGGCAGCAGTGAATGCATAGCCAGAACTGGTCCTCCCCTGTGACCTGTGATCAGATTGATGACTACACAGGTTGTCATTAGAGAGCCTTCATCCAGTGACTGATGAAGGCAGATTCAGAGACACATGGCCAAACCCTGGCCTAGATCTGCAAGTCCTGCTGAGGAGAGGGAGGAAGGATTACAGGAGCCATGGGACTCAAGGACATTGCAGGAAACCCCACAGAAACCATGAGCCTGGCTCATGGGAACTCCAGAATCTGAACCAACAATCAAGGAGCCTGTGTGGGACCAACTTAAGCCCTCTAAATACATGTGACAGTTGAGTAGTTTGGTCTATTTATGGGACTCCTGGCATTGGGAGCAGGGCTGTCCCTGGTACTTTGGCTGGCTCTTGGAAACCTATTCCTCACGCTGGCATACAGGGGAAGGTTCTTGGTCTTATGGCCACTTGATGTGCCGTGCTTTGCTGAAGCCTGTGGTAGGCTTTCCTGAGAGGTTATGGAGGAAGGGTGGATTGTGAAGGGAGATGAAGGGGAGGAGGGAGATAAAGGGGAGAGGAAACAGAGAGTGTGGAAAGTGGGGGAGGCTGTGGTAGAGATGCAAAATTAATTAATTTTTCAAAATGCCTGTCTAGATGCCCATCGTTGGCCTCACCAAGATTTGTGCAATGAGACTTCTTATGTTAACATTCAAATGACTTTAGGACGTTAACTACTGTATATGATGTTGAAATAAATACTGCTGTATGTTGAGCTGGCCATTTTCAAATGAGAACATCTTAGGTCTACTCAATATAACATTTTGTTGCCACTTCAGGGTCTTTAATTTTTTCTCAATGCAATATTTTTATTGGTTATTTTGGAATTTCACATAATGAACCCCATTTACACTCACTTCCCCATCCTCCCAGGCCTACCTCTACCCTTGTGCCCCTCCCAATAAAAAGAAAAAAACAGAAACCAAACAAACAAACAAAAAAAACCAAAACCCCACAAGTCCAGTCTGTGTTGCCCATATACTCAGTGGAGCCTGGTCAGACTCCCAGTGCCAGCCCTTAAAGAAAACAGAGTTCTTCCCCACGCTTACCCCTGCCAGATGCCCTCTGCTAGGGAAGGGCTAGAGAGGAGTAAAGGAAAAGTGTATTTATCTCATACTCCAGCATCTGGCACATGGTGTGAAAGCCATCATTGTGGCTTTACTCCTAGATTTCAGGAGGCTGAGCGTGAGGTTTAGTATGAGTTCAAGACTAACCTGGACTACATAGTAGGTCCTAGGCCAGCCTGAGCCAGTATGAAAAAGTTAGTATTTTATCATTAAATAAAATAAGATTAAAATTTTAAAATTTCAGACAATTGTTGGACAACAGAGTACAATGTCTAATTTGTACACTAAATGGTATAATGGTCCTAACTGAAGCTAAATCCACACTATAAATATCCTAGATCTATGTGCATGAAAATTAGTCCTGGTTGCCTTTCTTTTCCCAACATCACGTATGGATAGCCCTCCTGCTGTCTTTAGTGGACATTGAGAGCTAGGGTGCGCAGTGAGGAAGTTGTGGGGACTGAAGAAGAGGAGGCTTGGAGAAGGGTGCTGTGGACATAACTCACAGTAGGTGCTTTACCAGCCATTCAGCTGCTTGCAGGATAGTTCCTGAGTTTCTGAACTGCTACTGATGTCACTACAGCTTGACCTTGAATCCTTGTTCATTCACCCCCACACTTGGCCTCCCTGTCACTGCAATCAGCTCACCCTCAAAGCTCTTTGTTTCTAAGTTCCCCTCCAGCCACAATCTGAGTCCTTCTCACCCCCTGGCTCCCCTTCCACTTTCCCTTTTCCCTTTGACCTTGACTTGGCCTCTCAATCCCTAGCCTCCTACCCCACTGCCTTTCTTTTTTTTGCATTAACTCATTTATGTCTAGCCAGCTTACGCTCTGCCATTTAGGAGGGCAACAAAAGACACTGCCATCTCTCTTCTTTCCATTCTCCACATTCAGGAGCTTGCAGTTTAGAAGGCAAACAGTCTTACAATTAGCTTGAGAAATCCATCCGCTTTGAATGAATTCTGATCCCGGAAAATGGCTCAGTTTTGCTGACCCCAGAGTTGGAGTTTGTTCTGAGGAGCACCTAGTTTATGAGGTCTTTATTTGCTTTTATTTTTTTCCAACATAATATTTTATCGATTATTGGGGAATTTCACATACTTCTCCCCAATCGCACACACTCCTCTGTCCTCCCAGGTCCACTGCCACTCGCCCTGTGGCCTCCTCCAAGAAAAAACAAAGTAGAAGAAAAAGGAAAAGAAGAAATACAAAGTCCATTTGTATTCCCATATACTCACTGGAGCATGGTCAAACTCCCAGTGGCTATCCCCTTAAAGGGAGCCGTCCTTCCTCGCCCCCACCGCTGCCAGAAGCTGCTAACTGTGGAGATCTACACTCTGGCATCCCTATCACACTCTCAGAGTTCTCTTCAATGGCTTTCTGTCTAGACTGTTTCTTTTGGAGGGGGGAGGGACAGGTTTGTCACAGAAGCCAGCTATGTCTCTCATTCTCAGTTGTGTATCTGCAGTCATGGATGTCACTGCAAAAGAAGCTTCCTTGCCCTTTATAGTCAGCAACAAAATGGATCATGGACATGGTTTTTGGTGGTAGCATGTACCACAGATCTCAGCATCATCTCCAGTGGCAGTACAGACCATGGACACCATCATGGTCCTCCATGGCATGACCAGGGGTCATGTTGGTGTTGTTGGTGTCAGCTTGAGCCATGAGCACCAACATGCCCTACCCCAGAGGTAGCATGGCTTAAGGACATCAATAAGGCTTCAGGCAGCAGCACAGACATCAGACATCCACATGGTCCTTGGTAGTGACAAGGGCTACAGATGTCAACTTGGCCCCCAGATGAAGCAGGACCATGAACACCGACATGGCTCTCAGCAGCAGCTGGGACTATGGACATCAACATCTCTTCCAGTGGTAGCACAGACTATGGTTGTCCTCCTGGCTTTTGGTGACCACATGGATCATGACACCAGCACGCATGTGCACTTGCATGCACGCACAAGCACACACATACACACACACACACCATCATCAGATCTCTACTTCTGCCTTTCTACCACTCATGAGCCAGTCCATCCATTCCTCCAACTTTCCCACCTTTACATGGTATATTTGTTTATTGAAGTGTCACTGCAAACTGCAGTGTGTGTGTGTGTGTGTGTGTGTGTGTGTGGTGTGTGTGTATGCATGTGTATGTAAAAGACCAGCCTGGTCTACAGAGTAAGTTCCAGGACATTCAGGGCTACACAAAGAAATCCTGTCTCAAAGAAAAAACAAGAAAATTATACACACACACACACACACACACACACACACACACGGGTACATTGTGGGAGGGGCATGTATTTTGCCTCAACGGATTTATATGCAAGATTTCTGATTTCTGAAGCACCATAAATCCTGGACCACTAATTAAGGACCTCAATATCAGTCCGAACACACTGAACCTGATAGAAGAGAAAGTGGGAAGTACCCTACAACAGATGGGCACAGGAGATCGCTTCC
>NC_022030.1:47075608-47122961 GCF_000317375.1 Microtus ochrogaster
GGGGGGGGAGGCGGAAATCCTCAATAAATAAATAAATAAATAAATAAATAAATAAATAAATAAATAAAAATCTTGGACCACTGGAAAAACTCATCTCAGATAGCCTCCTGTTTCCAAGAGTCAGGATGCTCTTGAGGCTAGGCAGGGTGTCAGGGGCGTGTTCTGTGTGGGCTCCAGACCGCATCATACCTCCCCATCATGGCTCCTTCAGGCAGTGCGTTGGCCCTGCACTCTCGTGCTCCCAGCAGGGTAAGCAGCAGGAACAGCTCCATGTGCAGGCTGCTATGACCAGGGCAGGCTCTACTTAGTAACACCATGTTTTTTGTCCACTGTGTACCTTTCTGCCCAGTGCATGGCTCTGTTCTGCAGTCCTTAGGTGGGTGCTGGTGGCTATGCCATCTTCTGTCACATTCATACTCCAGACTCTCTGGATGCACCTGGAGGCTCCTTGTATTAAAGTGGGTATTCGCTCTGTCCATGACCTTTAAGCAGGCTCTTGTGGATTTTATTATTATTATTTTTGCTTTTTGTTTTCTTTTTTGTTTTTTTGAGACAGAATTTCTCTGTGTAGCCCTGAATGTCTGGAACTCACTCTGTAGACTAGGCTGGCCTTTTACTCAGAGGTCTGCCTGCCTCTGCCTCCCGAGTGCTGAGGCAAGTAGAATTAAAATCTCAGTTCTGATTAAGAACTCCCTCCACTCATTTCAAATCTTAGACTTCCAGAAAGATCATTCATGTCCCCAATTCATAATTTGTTCAATATGTGCTCCCTATCTGTGACCCTCCCTACCAGAAGAACCAAATCAACTTCTAGCCACTGGAAAGCAACGTGCTGCTTCACGAGGTATGGCAAGCTCTGAACCGAGGCAACAGTGGGAGTAAAATTTATTTTTCCTTCTGAGCCACTACAGCGTGTGAGAGGAAGTGGGCACTAATCTGGAAGGAAAGTGCTTGGTAAATTTTTGTGTCCATTTGTAACCCTACCCCCTTATTAGTCTCATACACTTTATTTTTATAATAAAACATTTGATGTGGGAGTCTTTTGTTTTGTGTTGATTTCATTGGATAAATAAAGAAACTGCCTTGGCCCTTTAACAGGACAGAAAATTAGGTAGGCAGAGTAAACAGAACAGAAAGAAGCCGATTCAAGAGTCACCATGATTCTCCCACTCCAGACAGATGCAGGTTAAGATCTTCCCTGGTAAACCACTTCGTGGGCTACACAGATTATTAGAAACGGGTTAGATCAATATGTAAGAGCTAGCCAATAAGAGGCTGGAACTAATGGGCCAGGCAGTGTTTAAAAGAATACCGTTTCCGTGTAGTTATTTTGGGTATAAAGCTAGTCGTGCGGGTGGCTGAGTGCCAGGAACGCAGCCCGCCGCTCCAATTACTACAAACATTATTTTCTACTATGCCAACAGTAACTTGAAGAAGTCTTAAGATAAAAAAAAATAAACAAAATACCTGGCCTCTCCTGTCCTGATCCATGTGGGCCCGCAGGGTGTTACTATGGAAGGACAGAAGTGCGTGACTTGATGTTACACTGCTCAGATCCCAATTTTCTCAACACTGCCATTCCAAGGAAATGGGAATTAATTCATCTACTACATGTAAGTCTTGCTGGATTATACAAAACCATGCTTCAAAGCAGTAATGGTGCCACACTGTGTTTCTATTCTACAGTCATAGCCACCATCACCACATCCCAAGTCCGAGAACTATTTCCTAGAGTCTTCTGCCAGGCATTTCCCAGACCTCACTTCCCTGGCTCTTCTAAAGGATAGTTTATCACCAATGACCAGACAGGACGACTCTGTTTCTGAAGATCTCTATGATCTTGCTTTGTAGTCCTGGACACGGTCCTAACTTGATAGCTGGGTATTTGTTGATACTAGACTCTTCTGTGAACTCTGTTTATGCCTCTCTTGCTAGTGCTTTGGGGAAGTGGTTTGGAAGAGTTTCTCCACACAAATGACAATTTTACATGTCAATTTCGCTGCCTTTAAGGCTGCACAGATAGTTGGTAAAACGTCACTGAGGCAGGCATAGTGGAACATGCCTATAATCCTAGCTCCTCACAAAATTCAATGAGGACTGCAAATCTGAAGCCTGGACTCTACAGCAAGACCCTGTTTTAAAATGGGTAAGAAAGACAAAACAAAACAAAAAACAGGGGGAGCAGGCATTTGACTCAAAGGTAGTGCCCTATCCCAGCTTGTGTGAGCCGCTGGGTTTGGCTCATAACGTTGAAACAACAACAACAACAACAAGAATAATGTCTGAATGTGTCCATGAGGTATCCCTGGACTAGGTCAGCATTTGAAGCAGAAACTGAATAAAGATTATCTGCTTTTATGATGTGGGCAGGCACCAACCAATTTGTCCAAAACTTTAGTGGAGCAATGGGTTCAAGACAGGCAAGTCCTCCTTTCTTCCTAATCTAAAGCATACATCTTCCTGGTCCTTAGAATTTCAGACATGAGGACTCACCTCCACAGTCCCCATCCTGAGTCATTGGCCTTTGGTCTCAGGTTCTGAATCACTCAACTAACCTCTAATTCTTAGACATCAAGATGTGGACTCAATTTCCAGATTCCAGGTAGTAGATTTTTGGGAACTCTTGATATCTGTATCTGCATAAGCCAATTTCAATTTTTACAAATCCAAGTCTCCTTTTGAATTTGTACATGCATCCCATTGCCTGTGGGTCTCTGGAGAATGCTAACCAATACACCCAAGTTCTGTAGTTTCAGGTTTCTGTCCCCTCAATCTGCTCATGAGAGGTTTGACCTTCTTAACCAGTCTTAGATTAGTACAGTACCAAATGCTTCAAGAGCCTTACCCCTGCAAACACACACCTCTACATTTTCAAATAATCTCACCCCCAAACATTTGATTTGCTTTAAAAAAATTGTTTGACTCTACAACATTTCAAACTCATTTAAATTAACTTTTTTGTGATGTGTGGGTACATGTTTGTGTATAGATAGGTACATGTGGGGCAAGACATATATGAAGGTCAGAGGTCAACCTTGTGTTTCTTTCTTTGGGTACCATCACTTTTGTCTTTTTTTAAGGATTAAAGTAGTTCTTTGATGATTTCAGACATGTATGCAATACATTATGATTGCTTTCTTCCCCCACACCCTATCTCCTTCCCATCCTCATTATCTCCTCTTCTTCTTAGACACTCTCTTTCCACGTTCATGTGTGTTTTTTCTCTGTGATCCTTTGATTTTAACAACAACTGTCTATGGATTATCTATTGGATTCTGAAGGGTTCACTATTGAATACACAACTGAAGTCGACTACCATCTGTCCTCCAAAAATCTATCAGTTGCCAATAGTTCAGCAAGAAGTATGGCTCAATGAGCTCCTCCCTGTTTCATGATCGGCTGTTGACAGGTCCAATCTTGTTCAGGCCTAGTGTAAGCAACTGTAGCTACCTTACCATTTTTCTTGGCTTCCCACCAGAACTAAATAATAATAATCTATTGCTGAAGACACCTGCTTACTTAAACAAACAAACAAATGGAAAATAAACAGCATCTGTCACTGGCCTAGAATACTCCTGGTAGGCTAGATGACCCCAGGGATCTACTTGTCCTGCCTTGCCAGCACCAGGATGATTACAAGAATACAACATCATACCTGACCTTTTAAAATGTGACTTCTTACACTCAAATTCAGGTTCTTATACTGTCTAGGCACTCTACTGATTGATCTATCCTCTGGCACTTATGAACTCTTAAACTTATGAACTCTTAAAGACAGACTTTGTCCAGTGGAAGTTCATATTTGCTTATCTATATCTGAAGAAGTCAAACCATGTAGTCACTATTATAAAAAGTGGATTTCGTTGGCATTTTATGAACTTACTCAATTAATCTAACAAGCTGAAAGTCATCCCCTTGGCTTGTCCATGTTCTTATCTCTGCTGTTTCTTCCATTATGATTTATTGAGTGTGCATCTCCTGTTAGGAGGTTAACAATTAGTTTCCATCTATCTATCTCTCCACTAACTATCCCACTGAACACATGAGCTAAAGCTATAATTCAAGAATGAGAGTTAATGATATGGTCACTCAATGTATTTTCAATTGTGTGGGCATAAATTTCTAGATTGGTCCTGTTTAAGAGTATAATTTAACTGTTTCTAATGATGTTTGATTTTGTCTGATTCTAATACCCTAAAAACTGGGCTTGCGTGGTAGTGAGAGCAGAAATAGTGTAAGTAAGGGGTCTGTAGGATTATTTCTAGGTTAATAATCCAAAGAACACTAAAAAGCTGTAGCATAAGGAAGGGAGGATAGGCTGACAATGGCTGATGTTTCTTGAGCTCTCCTGCCTTAATCTCTTCTACAATCTGACCTCCCATTGGCTGAATCCTAGCAAATTTCATTGACATTATCAGTAGGGGTTGGCTTCCAAGGGCAGATGAAACAAAATTGGGGGTAGAGTGTAGACTTTGAGGACAGAAATGGAAGGTGTTCTCCCAAATTTTTCCCTGAAATAGGCAACAGTACTGTCAGCTTTACAGATGAAGACAGGAAGACTAAAAGAAATACTTTCGCAAGGTCACACAACTAGAAGTACAGGCCCAGGAATCATGCCTTAGTACTTGAGGCTGTCTCTGGAGAATTTTGCAAGAAAACAGGCCAAGTATGGAGGCATCCTGCAGCAAACCCCTCTGCAATAATGCAAGAAGAGAAGCATTTAGCCTGTGACTGAGTCATAACTGGGTTAATCAAAAAAAGACAACTAAATTCAGACAAACTCTAAGACGTAATCCTTACACACACACACACACACACACATGCTTACAGTTTGCATAGAAGATTCAAAACAGATTCTTGTGATTATGCTAATCAGATGCTAAGCATGTAAAATTAAAAATTAAAATTAACTCATTCTTTCTCACTGTCCAAATTTCGAAGAAGAAACATAGTTTGATGATTCAGTGAATTTACCTGCTGTTTTGTTACAATAACTAACTAAGAGCTTTAGAATATTTTCAAAGCTTTCCCTTGCATTACCTCATATAATCCACATTACAGCTTTTCTCTGTTAGTATTAGGGTTCTGGCTTGATAGTTGAAAGATAGGGAGCTCAGAAAAACTAAATGACTTGTCTGATATCTAAGAGCCAAGCTGTGGGAGGGCCAGGTCTCAGAGCTCTGACCTGGCTGGAAGCTCTGCGATCTTTTTGAATCAGTAAGCCACATCCTCAGCAAAGAGGTATCGTAAGCCTTTAACAATTGAAAACACGGAAAGCAAAACAAAATAAAACAATCTGCTATCACTCTCTGCCAGAGATTAAAATGAGGAAGCAATAACTTAATTTGCTTTTGGAGAGAGCTTCCACATATTGCCTCATTTGACATCAAGCCAGACAAGAAGAATAAGGAGCTAAAAACCCAGGAAGGGTCACAGCGGAGTCCAAAGGTATGAATTAGGTGCACCAGCTCCATAAGCCTTGCTGCAGGCCTTTCGCTGAACCTGAGTTTGAGCAAAAGCTTTCAATGGTACTATACCCACTCCAGATCTCTTTCTCTCTCTGTCTCTGTCTCTCTCTCTGTCTCTGTCTCTCTCTGTCTCTCTCTCTGTCTGTCTCTGTCTCTCTCTCTCTGTCTCTCTCTGTCTCTCTCTCTGTCTCTCTCTGTCTCTGTCTCTGTCTGTCTCTGTCTCTGTCTCTGTCTCTCTCTCTCTCTCTCTCTCTCTCTTTCTCTCTCTCTCTCTCTCCAGGGACATTGTTTAAAACTCAAAACTAATTCAGAATGAACTTCAAGAAAAGAACAGACCCATTTCTCACCTCTTGTACCATGCCTGAAATCTACCAGACTTCCAAAATCTAGCCCTAAAAGTAAAAGTAAACCAAGCCTTCCAACTACATCTGTGCCACTAGCTCAGTAATATTATACAATAAGGCATGGTCATTCACAAAACAATCTAAGCTCTTCAAGGTTTGTCTCTCTGTTCCTGGGGACAATGGAAGAAGTGACTATTCCCTTTGAAGGTAAAGTATTCTTTTACATTTCAGACAAAGTTAATAAAATTACTGCAACTAAAACTACTAGCATTGTGTTTGTCCATCCTGTCATTCGTGCTATTGTTATCCTATATGCTGAGGTTAAATTGATAATGCGGTGGGTTATCGTGTATATATGCCCTCCTGAACTGTCCTCTGTAGTACCAGCCTCAGTGAATGGACCAATTGCTCTGTTCTCTGATGGTCAGTGTTAGACCCAGCAGGAAAATGGAAGCTTGGAGGTGAGGTCAGGGCATTTTATTTATTTGTTTGTCTGTTTTGGGCTTGCTGTTTGAACTTTTGGGTCATTCCAGTTTCATAGGTCCTATCAGGCAGCTGCCCTACAGCTGGAGATACTCCCAACTTTGGCCTCTAGCGTCTCACTGAGCTTGTGGAACCACACCTATGCCTTCTTTCTTAAACAGTCCTTCATTCAACTCTTTTCATGGCCCCCGTGGAGTGTGCCTTTTTTTCCTGCCAAGACGTGGACTGTTCAGTCTAAGATGAGAATGCGAAGCAAGCTGGAAGATGCGTATCTTCTTATGACCCCTCCTCTCTGCTCCTTTTCTATGAAAACATCCCAGCCACATGATCATCCCAAAACGAACTCTGTGAGAAGGGAGTGAGTGAAGAGATACAGTAGTGAGAACGGCAGAAGCAGAAAAGGGGAGAAAGAAGGAAAGAGTCAGACAGTGGAGAAGGCAGCGAGTCCATCTACTGACTCTAAGACAGAAGCAGCAGTGGTAGTAATAATATAGTAATAATGATAATAATAAAGAGCAGCTAGCTTAGCCCATAAAGTTCCTGTGTACAATCATGAGGATCTGAGTTTGATTGGCAGAACCCAAATGTTAAAAGCAGTACATGGGGACACATGCTTGTCATCCCAGCAATGGGGAAGAAGAACATATATCCCTGGGCTCATGATCTGGCCAACCAAGAGAGCATCCTGGAGAGGAATTATCACACACACACATGTACATGTACGCATGCACACACATGTGCATAGACTGAAAATCCTGCCCCTAGGATGCGCTTGAAGTAAAATCCGCTGTGGCAATGACTGCTCCCAGGTGACAGAAAGGGCAGCCTGGAAAGCTGGATGGGAGTGAACTGGGCTGTCACAGTAACATGGGGTCAGACAATTAACTTTATTCTGTTCACCCAAAGCGGAAATCAACTATTGAATTCTATTAGGCGGTTAGACTTGCTATTAAACTAACATCTCTGAGTTTTTCCACGTGAATTTTTGCATTCAGATTTAACATCATGGAGACCTAAGTGGTACTTGAATATTTTTGCAAAATAGGCTTGAAATTACTGAAAGAGAGAGGCAACTGAGCCCATTCCTCCACATGCAGCATCCTATTTGAGTTCTTCTGCTGGAATGCGAGGAAGAAAAGGTGAGCTCTGCACAGGAGACCCCTGGGTGATCTATATTTAAAAGCTCTTCTATGTGGAGAGGCACGGTTGGGAGTACACTTCAGAGGCTGATGGCATTATTTAATTATGCTGATGTTTCCCAGCCTTCCCTCTGTTCCCTGAATAGGGTATTAATGCCTTACCAGGTGAACACACAAAGGGAGGGGCTTCTCATGAACATTCAGAGAGTGTTCAGCCAGCTCATGGAGGAGCAGAAACTGAAAGGAAATGATTAAGCATGGCAGGGACTTACAGCATGAGGGCTGCAGCTTAGGGAATTTCAGTAGGTTTCTGAGACGTTTAGGGAGCTCTTAACCTCTGGAGCAGTGGTTCTTAACCTATGGGCTGTATATCAGGTATCATGCATATGAGATTATTTACAGTTTGATTCCTAACAGGAGCAAAATTACAGCTATGAGGAAGCAAAGACATAGTTTTATGGCTCTGGGATCACCAGAACATGAGGAACTGTATTAAAGGGTAGCAGCATTAGGAGGGTTGAGAACCACTGTTTTCTGGAAACTTCTGTTGTCAGAGAGTCCTCCACCCTTGGGTTTTCAAGGATATTTCAGCAAGTAAAAAGTTAAACACGAATGCAAATGGAGCCCGAGAGAAAGGAAACTGAATGTATGCATCCTGTCTTTGGTCATCCTTACAAAATTGTGTCTAGGGACATGGCTTTATGGCTTGATTCTAAGTTCTTTATTTTCTAGTTAATTATGGTGTCTGTATCATGTTGGGCTGTGTGGCACCAGTTAGAAAATGCGTTATCTCAGAATGGGGTTCTGTTTATTTTTTTAATATATATGTTAAAGCCCTAAGCCACACACACTTAAAGTTTTTCATCTTTTTAGACCTAAAATATAGTATAAACAGTTTAAGAGCATTTAATTGCAATGCATATATATTCTTTGTTTGAAATTGAAATTGACTTCCATTTTGTGCTATTAGAACAAATGTACTATTCCCAGCCATTTAAAGGCTAATGGTTGCTTGATCTTCTCTTCAATATCCTCTTCACTTCATCAACCAAACCACAGCATCTTAATCATTTGGGGACATAATCCATTTTTGCCCATTGTTGTGAATATGAAATCAGATGCCAGAGTGACACTTATTTCTCCATCTTTTAGTGTCTGGGTTAAGAGAAAATTCTTAATGGATCTTAATGGAAATAAGTATTTATAATAACTGCCCTGGTTGTTATCAATCCCTTAAATCTGAGGTGTCAATGCCATCTAATTCTCACTTGCAAAATTATTAGAACATTAATAACAATCATATAAAGAATACTATTAAAACAATAACATTCAAATAGAAGCTAACCATTACGGAAGGTTTTAATAGTTCCCACTACTTACTTCCCCTTGCTCCCACCGACAGTAAATCTCCTGATTTTCCAGGTTCCTACTCATAATATTGATAACATTCCCACCATGTGTCATGTCCCATGGTGATCATACAAAGTGGCAAGATAGAAGATCTTTTAGTCCTCACAAGAATTCAAGGTCACACAGCTTCTGGGTTGGACTTCTTGGTCATTGATGTGAGCTGAGCTTTCCTATTGACAGCTGCTGTTCCTTTGGATCTTCCAGTGACGCACAGTTAATCCAAATCCTAAATATTACATGTGATTCCTCTGTCATTAACTCTTAGCTTAGAATGTATTGCTTCTTTTAATTTAATAGCACCTTTAGGACCTAATTTTTCCATCTGTGTGGACAATTACTTCCCTGCAATCACACTGAATGAAGCCAGCGCTGTCCATTTCTAGAAGCTTATTTTAGGCCCCATGTTCTGCAGATTATAAAAAGAATCTGAACATTGAGACCTATTTTCACAAACAAGGAAACCAATGCTTGAACAGTAAATTTGGGGCTGGAGAGGTAGTGCCATATATAAAGTGTTCGTCACACAAGTGTTTTATATATATGTGTGTGTGTGTGTGTGTGTGTGTGTGTGTGTGTGTGTGTGTGTGTATGTGCATATAAAAAGCTCAACAGGTATGAAGGCCTGCCTGCAATGAGAGACTAAGAGACAGGGTCCCCAAGGCAACTGAGCCAACTAATCTGGCTTAGCCCACAAGACCCAGGTTCAGCAAGGACCTGACCTTAGTAAATGAAGTGAAGGGTGATGCACACAGACCTCTAACCTCCACCTGCATGCACACCCATGTGCACACGTGCTCACATACACGGTCACACATATATACACACGTGCTCACATACACGGTCACACATATATACACACATGCTCACATACATGGTCATCACACATACAAAATGAGAGGAAAGAAAAGAGAAAGTGAGTTTTCTCCTCCAGTGAGTGGTGAGCCTAGACTGGAAGCCAAGTTATAACTTGAGGGCTCTTTTCTTCACACTCTGACTTCTAGGACAGCCTCCTCCCACAGCACATCAAGGGTGAACCTTTCAAACTCCATAAGGTAAGGACTTTGTCTATTTCAGCTTTCCACAGCTATTGTATTTCCTACTTTCTAGTAACTAATCCCCAAATTTTCTTCCTCAACATATGCCTCAAAGGAACAACATCTCCCTGTTTGCTCAGGATCTCTTGGCCATGGCTAGAACGTTATTCTCTGACTTGGTGGGAACCCATCCCTTTCATCAAGCTTTGTGCTGAACTCAACCATCCTGTGTCTACTTCCTGGACCCTGCTGGCTAGCTCATTTAGCACCGCCATGCTTCTGACCTAAATGGATAGGATAAAGAGAGAATAAAGAACTAATAATAAGAGCATCACTGTGTTTGTATGTCTTTTATTTAATAGTCCTCAGCATTGTTATGGGGGGTGGTATGATTAGAACATTTACCAACTGTATTAAGAACCTTCTAAAAGGCAGGAGGTGGTGTTGGTGGGGAGAATCGTACTTAATATTGATTATGCATTCCTCAGGGACCACTCTCCATGCTGTAGCCAGCATCCCACTTGATCCTCAGAACAATTGTATAACAATAAGATTTTCATTAATCCTAGTTAGCAGATGAGAACATATTTCTCTCTCCTAAGACTCCCTTGGAAGTGACTAGGAAATGCAGAGGGTGCCCACAGGGCCTGAAGAGGTCCTTGCTCACAGCCACATGACACATTGTTCTTCCCTGAGCTATCAGCTAATCCTCACAGTGGATTAATCCTGGGGAGACAAATCCCCCTTTGTACATTTTTCTTATGGTCTTTGAAAAACTTAAACCCTCTTTTAAAAAACGTTAAAGTATATTGAGGAGGTGGGGAGATAACGCAGCTGATGAGGCCCTTAACCATCAAGCATGAGGACTTGAATTTAATGCTCAGAACCTGTGTTAAAAACAATTGGGCATAGTGTACATGCTTTAATCTCAGCTCTGTAACTCCTACCAACTGTTACCAGTGTGAAGATAGTGTCTCATCTCCTGAGCTTTCCATCTCTCAGCCTCTCAGCCAGGATCTCTTAGCTCTTTCCAAAGCCCTGAGAGTTTGCTCATCTCCAGAAGAGCTAAGGTTTCAACAGTTCTCAGGGGCATCTCATAGTCAGTGAAACTGATAGCTTGGTACCTGAACATCCCAACTTGCTTTCCGCTTGGTGAAACCACCCAGAGGTCATCCATTGACACTTTCTAGGAAGAAGCTGATCCCATGTCTCTCCAACAGGAGCAACCTGTCTACCTGCATATTGCTTTGGGTTTTCCCCTCTCCTGCCCCTTTCCTCTGCTCCTGGCACTCCTGAACTCTTTGGGATTACCTTCCACATACATAGACCCCCTGCCATGTTCCTCTGACAAGCTAGGACTTATTCGGGCACCCTTGCCTCAGAACTGATGCTCTTAGCCCTACAAACATTAACTCACACACAACTTTTCACAGTCGCTTACCTACGGCCTAAAATAGCTAAACAAACTCATATTTGTATTATGCCCAAACTGTCAAAAACCATATCATACACACCCAATGAAGCCCCCAAAATGTCGACTATAACCATAGATTAGCAGATAGGATTACTTTCCCTCTGGAATAATAAGTTTTAACTTTTAAAAATTAAAGTGAGCATTTCCTTTACTAAAAGCTTTAATTCAGCAAATGCTCATCAGATCCTGATTGCACCCTACTGCCCATGCTGGGGAGAGCAATCTTTAATCATTAACTCAAAAGGAGATGGCAGTATGGTGATTATACTTAATTGTCACAGTAACTCGACAACAATAGTATTAATAACTATTATTAATAAAACACACACAGGGACCTACAGTACCTCTGACTCAATAGAGAAAATTGGTTTGCCAGTTCCCTGTCTTTTCCCCAGACCTCTTATAAGTGCCCTGTCACATTGCCCAGCCTTTATCATCATTCTCTGCTGTGTCTCCACAGACCTGAGTTCCACAAGAACTCCTGCACCTAGCACTTTTTCTGCAGATAGCTAAATAATATTCTATTTAAGCCTTGTGGTAAGAGTCTAAACATATTAAGCATATTCCTTCCTTTAATCTGCAAAATAATCCTACAGTTTAGTCTGCAATATTGTATTCATGTTACCTTTCTGGTTCTGCTTTTTCTTTGGTTTTGAGATGAGCCTCACACTGTGCCCCAAGTTGATTTGGGACCCCTTATAAAAATAATTTATTTAATTTTATTTCATGTGCATTGGTGTTCATCTTTGTTCATCTCCTGCTTCAGCCTCTTCAAGACTGAGTTTATGTTACATATTTTTTAAAGGGAGGATAGAAGGGGTGTGCTCAGTTGATATACCTAGTAACTGACCCCGGTGATTCAATCCTAACACCCGAGGTGACCCATTACTCTTTTCTGTACCGTGTGACCCTGTCACTAAACTCTTCGAAAACCAGAGAGCACTATACACGGTTCTGATCACTTAAAACTGTTCAAATCTTTGCTGCTCTAGCCAAGTATCTCATTGTAGGCTTCGGCCCCAGTGGATGAGACAGCTGCCTTCCTTCAATTAACCTTTACAAAGATCAGGCTGGCTTACCATTAGCTCCCTAAGGACCTCTTAAATCACTCACTCACTCACTCATTCATTCTTGCATTCATGGGTTTTCATTTCAAATTGCTTCTCTGTGAAGCAAGTTGGGAAATGCTCATTTTCACACATCACCTATTTTGATGGATTCTCCTCAGTTATTCTCTGTCTTCATGATTGACCAGCAGCATTTATATATTTTTTCCAGCCATCATCTCCATTGCAGCAGCGAGCATTTGACCCCCGATTGCTCTCAAGGAGATACATCACCAGGATTTTATTGTTGTTTTTCACTGAGATTTCCTGATCTTTGTCACTTCCTAATCCTTGAAATCTTAGTTTGCACACATAGTCAAGCAAACACACACACACACACACACACACACACACACACACACACATATATGTGTGTGTATTATACATCATCTATAAATCTACTTAACAGAAGTGACAAATTTTAGCACTCTTGTGGGATTAATAGAGAAGTCTTTAATTATTGACTAGGTTGGTAAATATGTCAGGCATAGGCATTTCTGGCAACGTAGTCATGGAGAGTCTTTAGATGAAAATGTATCAGAATATAACCTCACGCATTCATTCACATGTTATCAGTGGCAGTTTTTGTATCACCACCACACACTGAATATTCATAAGAGACCATAAAACCGGAAAACCTAAAATATTAATACCCTATATTATTTTAGAATTCTGCCATTACCATGTAATAATAATGACACATAAAGACATTTCTGAATGATGGCTTTCTGATTTACAAAATCATCCTAAAAATAAATGAGGATGTATAATTGACATACCTTCTAACCTGTAATTTGTGTGTGTGTGTGTGTGTGTGTTATGCACACATTCATGTGGGCAAAGGCACGTGTGCCTGTGTGTGCACAAAAGTGTGAAGGCCTGAGGACCCTGTTCGCTGTTATCTTTGATAGCGAGATGGGAGCTTCTCACTGAAACTAAAGCACACTGCTTCAGCTCCGTTTGCTAGCCAGCAAGCCCCAGGGATCTGCCCCCTGACAGCCAGAATAGTAGGTACATGCTGCTGCTCCCAGCTTTCCATGTGATTGCTGAAGATCCAAACTCAAGTCTTCATGCTTGAGAGGCATACACTTTGTTACTTTGTTTACTGAGCTGTCTTGCCAGCTCCATAGCTGTCAATTTGCATCACAAACTTAACTGTAAACTGGGTGGAGAGAACAACATTGTGAACACAGCATTTAGCTACTTACCTCATACTAAATCACTCCCCAAAGTGGTCCAAACCCAACAATTCCTTATTCTTAACTTTTTTGGCTTAATTAGGTATCAGTTGACCTTGATTATATTCAATCAAGAAGATTCGGTTTTTACTGGGTTCAGTCACACACTTTGTAGTGGAGCAGAGATTTAACTTTTCTGTATCTATTTTTAGTCTCTTCTGGGGGTTTCCTCGGTAATAATAGAGGAGCAGAGAGAAACCATTTCTGTGGATTCTCTGATAAAGGAAGTGCAATTATCAAGAATACAAGCAGCCAGTCAGGCAGCCACCAACAGGTTTCATGGCAAAGGGTGTGGGCACAGGGGATGGAACAGGCTTGCACTCCGTCATGGATTGTATCAGCTATTGTTTGAGGAGCTACTGTTTCTCAGACTGTCACAGTGAAGGTGGAAATGGGTAGAATGTCTTTGAGAAACAGTTCGGCAGCACATAAAAACATTACACATATGTGTAGCATCTGACTCTGGGAAAATGATGCTAGCTGAATGAATCATTATGGATATAAATAAATACTTATCAACTTGGATGCTTACTATGCCACTCTCATAAGGCAAAAACAAACAAACATACAAACACCTAGAAGCAAGGTTTCAAACCTAAAGTCATGGTGAATAAATTATGGCCCACCCAAATGACATAGTCATGTGGAGTCATTAAAATTCGGAATAAAATGTGCCCCTGCATCAGCCAGGGTCTGTGTTGATGTCCAAGGCGCCTGCTGTCATCAAGGGCTGTGTCGATGCCTGGGATCTGGGTCCACTCCTGGGACAATGTTGGTGTTCAGGGGCCCTGCTGCCGCTGGGTCCATCTCAATCTGAGTGACCTGCACCGCCTGCCAGGGCGATGGTGACATCCAGTTCTCATATGCTTCCAAGGGCCATGTCTGGGTCTGTGGCCCAACTGCAGCCGGGGTCTGTGTTTTGCCATCAAGGTCCACTAGGACATCAGGGGTCTGGACAACCTCCTTGTGCTGTGTTACTGTCCGAGGCCATGCAGGGCATACAGATCGGAGTGGCCTGATGTTGTCAGGGCCAGGTCTGCTGCCAAGGGCCATTTCTGGGTCTGTGGCCCTGCTGCAGCCACCGTCTGTGTTGATGTCCATCACTGTTGTTATGTCAAAGGCAGTGAGGCTAAGTCTACAAGGGTTGGCCCTGCCCCTCACTGGCTGCAGTACTTCAGAGAGCAGGCCCCGCCCCTCACCAACTGCAGTACTCCTGAGAGCAGGTCCTGCACCCTATTGGCTGGGGTGTGAGTGAGCTGGCCCTGAAGGTGTGAGCATGAGCTAGCTAGCCCCACTATCTTTCTATTACTAGGTGGTGTGGGCAAGGGAGAGATGGCCCTCTCACCCACCTCCCCTGGATCCTTGCCACCTATAGCAGGGAAGTGGAGCTTGTGGTCTTGAGAATGGGAGAGCTGACCACCTGTGCCCCGCACTAGCTTCAGCGCTTGGGAGAATAGGCCCTACACTTCACCTAGGCAGCACAGTAGACCTGATCCCGTTGATGGGGGCACAGGTAATCCAGCCCTGAAAACATGTGGGGGGATCTGAGCCCGCCTCCACCTGCCATACTGTGGAGTGTGTGAGGGAGAGATGCCCCACCTTGCCACCTGCGGCAGGCAGGACAGCTGGTCTCAGGTGCATGGGAACAAGAGAACTGGACCTGTCCCTCATCAGCTATAGCACTCAGAGTGGGCCATGCACCGAGTCTGGGAAAACGGTAATGGTGTGGGAGCATGCCCACCCAAGGGCATGATATCAGAACTGGCCTGACTCCTTGCTGCCTGCTGTATTGGATGAGCTAGCCCAGAAAATTCTGGAAAGCTCACCCACTGCTGACGGTAAGGGTAAGCTGACCAGCATGCTGACCAACCCAGCTACCACTCAGGTCGACACACAGGGCTATGAGTTGGCCCACCCCACCATGTCCCTCACCTACAAACTGCTGGAGCATTTGAAGAGACCAGATCTGCAGATCCAAAGCTTCAGAATCTCCATGACTCGGGACATCAACAGTACATATTAGAGGAGTTTAGATGAGTGCCCAGTATCGAGAGTGCAGGAGAAGTCAGAGGCCTTGAACCAGACCAACGACTCATTGCAATGAACACTTACAAGTAAAGACATACGGACTAAAGGCTGCCGCACTGAGCCACATTAAATTCCATGTCAAGAATTTTGTTTTGTCTTTGTTTTGTTTGGTTGTTTGTTTTTAGATTTTTCTTTTAAATTTTATTTTATGTTGGGGGTGAGGTTACAAGGGCAGAGGGTGGTTATAAAGGGACAGGGAGATGAATGGGATTGGAATGCATGATATGAAATCCACAAAGAATCAATAAAAAGTTTTAAAAAATCAGAATAAAGGATAATTATGCTGTTCAAAATATATATATATATATCATGTAGTGAAGGTCACAATATTTTCTATACTATGCATGGCTATGTTGAAAATGCATTTCTTTGCACTGATGAGAAATTGTCTATCTGCTAAAACATCAATAGTGGTTATATATGACAAATGAGATTAGTATTGAAGCTTTTATTTCTTTGCAATTTTGTGAGGGTTGCTCATGTTTTCAAAATGTTCATGTGCTACTTTTGTAATAAATTTTTTTGCATGAAGGAAAACAAATATTTAATGTGAAAAAATGCAGGAAACAAATGCAGCAAGAACAAGCAATGTAGATACAGTGGGCTGCCCATCCTTGCTTTCAAATTTCTTCTTTGTTCTCCCAGAGGCATTGTGAGACAATATGAACTTCATCTATTGATTTTAAACAGCATTTTATAGCAAGCAAGTAACTTGTGGAGCAAGACTCTTCTATGTCTGTGGAGTTATGCATCAACTGTATTGTGCTTGTTTAAGTTGTTTACTATGAATTAGAATTATGATTATTCTCTGTCTCTGCTTAAGCATTTTTTTTTATGTAGAGCTATTCCTTTGCCACTTGCAAAAGTGCTGCTTCAACTTTGAAATACCTAAGCAAAGGCATATTGCAATATTGTTGTCAGTTTTCACATTAATGTATTAAAAAAACTACACAATTGGCAGTGATTGATGTATAAGAATGAAGCTAGATTCAGTCTATAAACGTGATGACTTACGTTCTTTTTCCTTCAGTATTTTGTTTACTCTTCTATTATAGTTCATGTTATTTTCTCTATTAAGGTTTATGTCACAGAAAGCATGCCCCCCTTCCATAGCTATCTTTAGTCAACAAGAATGTGTCTAACACAGCTTCAGTTCTCTTTTCAACCACAAACCACTTGTGAATGTTTCTGGATACAATGAAGCAGTGGATCAGCTGTTGAGAATACATGGAAGAACAACACAGTGACACCTACTAATTTTGACATGTATATTACTTTAGTGGAAAAAAATAATATTAACAATAGGGAAATAAAACTACCTATTGCATGCAGTTATATTTGAGTAACATGTGCTTACAGTGGCAATTGCTCAGTAAAATAAGTGATATATCTACAAATACTGACTAACAAGTATACTAGCAGCATATACATTTTAGGGTTTACTATGAGCAAATATTGCTGTCAGTATACACATGCTCCTTTCCTGAATATTTTTAAAACACACATTGAAAAACTTTGAAAATTGCTTGTAGTTTTTCGCATACCACTACAAACAATGGTGTGGGAAAGATCTTGAGGTGAATGGATAGACAAATTGTAGTAACATTATGTAGTGCTAAAAAGTTATGAAGATAAGTAAACGAGAGCCCTAGATGTCAACATAGATGAATTTTATAAAAATAGTGTTTCAAGGGTGATTATGGTACATGCCTTTAATCCTCTGCCTCAGGAGGCAGAGACAGGTAGATCTCTCTAAGTTCAAGGCCAGCCTGGTCTACAGAATGAGGTCCAGGATACCTAGGCTACACAGAAAACCCCTGTCTCAAAAAAAAAAATACAAAATAACACACACACACACACACACACACAAAACAAAACAAACCTGTTGAAAATGTTGCAAAAGTAAGTTTGGGAACTGGAGAAATGTTGGGTACACACTTGTAATGCAAGTTCTGATCTCCTGAACTGTAAATGCCAGATGGGTATGGTGGCCTATGTATAATCCCAGAGCTTGGGAGGTAGAGGCAGGAGATCCTCAGAGAAAGGTGAGCAGCTAAACTAGTCATACTGGTGAGCTGTGGTCAGCTGAGAGATCTTGCCTCGTGAATGAGGTGGAGAGTGATTGAGGAAGATTCCTCAGGACTCTATGCATATATGTACCCACATGCATGTAAACATGTATAAATACACAGACACAAGCACAAAATGATAAATTTGTCATATTTGTAAATGAATCTAGTCAAATATAATTTTAAATCACACAAATAATTATGTGTATTTTATGAAGTTAGACATTTAACATGAAGATAATGAATATAAGCATTGTCTCCCCCATCCACTTTCTATATATTAGGTGGGCATTATGAATAATAAACTACCACTCAGCAGAAAAATTATTGTTGAGTATATATTACCCTTGATGAGAAGCCGACACAGAACTTCATATGCACTGAATATGTTTTAATATTGCTTGGTGGGGAAGATAGGATTTCATGTTATTTGTCTATCTGCATATCTCAAGTAAGTGTGATACAAATTAAATAAATAATGATCTAGAATAACAAGCTATGCATTGCTAAAAACAAGCCTGACTACAAAGATAAGGAAGTATTTTCATCAATAGATGACAAAAACAGCAAATGGAGAAGAATTACTGCAGGGTGTCGGGATAAAATAAATGTATTAGGATGAAACTCAAATACGCTGGAAGACTCTGAACTCAGTTACTACAGAGATCAAAGTGTGTTTCAATGTGTGTCCATTCTGGAAACACATTTATGCTGACACAAATATTTGTACTCCCAGGCTCTGACTTTGAACGAACTGCTTACTTAATGTTGTGGATGTTTCCATGCTGGAGAATTTAGCACTGTTAATCTTCTGCCACATTTGTACTGGGTCCATTAGGCCATTCAAATCTTGTCTATCTTTATTACTTGTTACATTTCTGGTAAATGTTAAAGCTTCACCGTTGCTTGGGTGCCTGTGAAGCTGATGAATTCCTGCGCTGCTGATGGCATCTCATGCTGATCCTCTAATGGGTGTGCTGAAATGCAATCTGTGGGGCTATTTTCTCTCCTTGGCCCGTGCACAATGTTATAATCATAACCATGTAGATACTGTAAACCCCATCACTCAGAGCACATTGCTGCCTTGAACTGTGAACTGCCAAATATTGTCATGAGTACCTGATGATCTGTTACCACAGTAAATGCTGAGCCAGAAATGAGTAGCTGACACTGTAGGATGCTGGGATAGCTGACAGGTCTCTCTCCCACTCCCACGCATGGTTGGGACACTCTTAAAATCAGTCTTGCACAGAAGAAAGTAAGTGCACTTTCATCCAGGATGGAACTCAAGATGTATTTCCCTAGATTTAAGAAAACCACCATAAATCTTGTGATAGAACCCTGTTTTTTTTTCTATTAAATTGTGAGGTAATGGCCTGTAAGGTTGGATATTGCAGAGCATGCAAGAGTTATTGCCTTCATTGTGATTTGTGAAGTAGCTAGAAATACACAAAATTATTTCACAGTGCCTGGCATTATCATAGCATCCCAGTCAACACAGCAGTAGAAAACACACATGTCCAATGGGGCTCCAAAATCTCATTTTTCAGGCAATTGAGATATGCTTGGATTTTGCAGCTCAGCATTTCCCTCTGTAAAATGGATCTAGAAACAGTGTTTGTGTCCTGAAGTGTTCTGGGGATTAGATCCTACTTAAAAGAGGAAAAGTCTCAATCACTGGGTAGAAGCCAGGAAAACGAGCTACAGGATACCTTTTTTCCTCTTCATCTTGACACTAAAATTCAATTACGAATTTATTTCATTTGATGCCTTTGTTTATATTGTCCATATTGAAAAATAAAATATTCTAAAGTTAATATACCAAACGCTTCATATAGCTAGGGGACTAAAGCATCACTTTATGTTCCAAAGACATGAAAACACTCACCATTTCTGTAAATATTTACCTTAGTATACCCCTTACTCTTTGATATCTGTAAAGAACATGTGTGAGTTCTCAATATTTTTTTTTTTTGGCTTTTTGAGACAGGCTTTCTCTGTGGCTTTGGAGGCTGTCCTGGAACTAGCTCTTGTAGACCAAAAAGACCTCGAACTCACAGAGATCCACCTCCCTCTTGCCTCCCAAGTGCCGATTAAAGGTGTGCGCCACCACTGCCTGGCTCAATAACCTTTTGAAGATAAATTTTGGCTATAAAACTTAAAGGACTTTTGAAATTTAAACATAAATTACTTTGTATAAATATAAGTTCAATGTGTGCCTTTTGCAGAATTCTGATTTCTTTGATCTTAATAAAGGATTTAGGTTTGTTTATACCTAATCTCCAACCACATGCAGACAAGATATGGCCTTATGTTACCCATGATAAAATACGGTGCTGCTTTGTAAGAAGTGCAGTTTTCTGTTCTTTCAGTATTTCTATCACTTATCTGAATTAAAATGTATACCAGTTAATGGCACATATTGTACTCATCTTTCACCCAGTTTAACTGCTGCTATAACCTCACAAGGGAATCATTCTTATCACCACTGTCCATTCAAGAAAGAGACTTGGGAAGACTGATAAATATTCCAAGATTATAAAGAGAGTGAAAAGCAGAGGTAGGATTCAAACCTTTTCCTGTTTAGTGATAATTTTCACCTGGTAACTAAATCAGCTAATTTGATTTTAAAATAGGCCCAGAATTCTTTAACATCTTTTCCTACAAAAGACGGGGCCCATTCCCATCCCACATCCTGGTGGAAGCGATCGTGTGGCTTCTGAGGCACATCTTCAGCATGGCTGCTTCCTCTGTGTTCCTCCTCTTGGTTCAGCACACTGGAGAAAGTCACCTCTTGTGTTGGAGGAGCTCTCTGGACCCCATGAGACCTGACGTCTCCTGGAACAATCAGTACCAGCTTTCCTAACATGAGAAAACCATCTAAAAAGGAGTTGTCTTATCCCAGAGTGACCAATACTCAACCTTTGAATAATATCTTGGTCATAGCCCCATTAAACAAGCTGAATCAGAACAACCTCTTGGGGTTGATGCCAAATTCCTTATAACCGTGTAACATCTCAATGTCAGTTGTTAACTTAAGCAGTTAAGATTTGGGGTAATTTCTTTTGTAACAAGATGGTAGCTCACAGGACACATAAAAACATAACTGACATATGAAATGATCACAACTCTTGGGGTCCTACATCAATATCAATAAAAAAAACCAGGCAGTTACTATTCTAAACAGTTAAAAGCTTTTGCACAAGTTCAATTCCTAATATGAGACAGTTAATTCTGAAATTACAGGAATTGATCGCAACTTCAATCTGGACTAACATTGTGCTTCTCTGGAAAAGAAAGATCAATATTGTGTCTTATGTACTCTTATGCGGGCTGTATTCATGGAAACAGAGAGACAGTCTCCACTGTGTTATCTGGACAGATCAGAGTATGTCAGGGAACCTGGATTTCTTCAGGAGACCTATAGTAAAGACACCTGTTCCCTTCTAGGACAGTGACCAGCATTGCTACAGGCTAAAACAGTACTTCCAAATTTGAAGATCTTGGATGTAGAGAAAGAAAGTCCAATGAAGGTAGCTTTTCAGCCTTGACTCTTTCAGGTAGGCCTCTTTGGCTTCATGGAGCAGAATAATGATTGGTCAGAAGGAAGTCCTAGGTGGTCTAAGGAGGACTCAGAAAAGTTCTGGTCACATCAATGGCAGAGGTTTGATTGTACAACCCAAAGGTCGTTTATAATTGCAGGTCACTGACATGCTGTTGGGGAGCATCAGCTTAGTTGACCTGAGCTAGTTGTGTTCTTCATTCTTATCTCTTCTTGATCCTAGAAGGACCTGACTGCTTTTTGTGTCACCATGTGTCCTCCAAGTGAGACCCATGCCATCACCCTTGCATGGGGGTGGGATTTGCTCAATTTTCTGGGGGCACATTTCTGTTTGAGATTAACTTGTAAACAAATCATTTCGCTGTCCTAATCATTCCCCAGTGTATATATACAATCAACATACTGAAATATATGTATTTCAGTTTTGCTTCTTTATGCAAATATACACAATTTCAATGTGTGTTCAGGTGGTACATGCTGCTTTTAGTGTGATATATTTTCCACCAGGTGTTGGATTCCCATGCCTCTTCCTCCTGTATCTTCCTTAGTCTTCCTCTACACAAAGTTTATCCGTTTTAGCAGTTCAGGGCCTTTATCCTTCCATGTGCCTGTCCATGCTCACATACACATAAACGCATCCATTTTAGACATCCACAAACACAAAGGAGCTTTTGGTGTTGGCTTATAAATAGGAATTATTTTATCACATCTTGCCTCCAGTTCTCATTTCCGCTTTCAATACACAAGAGAACTCTTTTGCCCAAGGTATAATGATTCTTTTGTTTTGGTTTTGTTTTTGTCAAACTAATGCATGATTTTTTTTTCATTGTTACTTTAATTTGCATTTCTCTGACTTCTTTGTCATTTTGAGCGTCTTTTTATGTCTGTTGCCATTTGGATTTTGCTCTGCTATGAATCGCCCATTCATAGTTTTGGCCCTTTTACTACTGGGCCTGTCCTTGTCAATGTCAAGAAAACTTGTTGTGCTAACGATAGTTTCCCTTTAATGACGGCTACTGAATAAGCAAGGCATGTGTAAGCCGTGATAAGAGTGAAGACTGCTTTGTGGAATTCCTACTCTTCACTCTGAAGCCCTCATGGCTCCTTCTGTGACAACAGAATATTGATGCATTGGATAAATGGTCTTTCCATGGTCATCTCTGTATTAAATTGTTATGAGTGCTTAAATGCAAATTACAGAAAATAAAAGCTGGGGAATTTTCCTTTCACTTACCACAGATTATGTTGTTTCATATTCAAGAGGAAGTGCAAACTTATTTCATTTTGAGAGGAGTGCCCGTTTTTTAGGTCACTACACCGGTCTGGTCTGATCATGTTCCCTGGAATACCGTAAAAACTGCCTTGTCTTGACGAAGGAATGCAGGGACCTCTGGGTCCTAGGATGCACATCACCATTCTGCAAAATCTCCATAGCACTTTCTCCGCCCCCCCCCAATATTTTACCAAAAATCACATATATCTGCCCAGTTGATGTGAGAGAAGTTAAAGGGTGAGCTGGAAGAGGGGCTGTTTAAAGTAACATGCCCTGCATTTGCTCCAATAAGAAATATTACAAGCCAAAAAGTTGCACAGATGGGGATGAGAGCATGATTAGTCAGGAGTAAAGGGCACTTATAAACATCCTGGAAATGGACTACAAGGTTGCGACTGAGTTTTCTTGCAGCCAAATAAAAGAGAGAAAAGCAATTACCTACAAACTCCACGATATTCACAAAAGTTAAATATTAATCTGTTGCTCGGGAAACAACTCAAGAATGCCTATAACTTGACCAAGGTCTAATGTTTCCATAGGGCTTTTCATGCCACAGAGGATGTATGTTTGAGCCTTAGTTTATTTTTAGCTGGGAAAAGGGGCTGAACTGGATCATTGCCTTAATTTCTTCTAAACCTTGTAGACTCTGAAATTTTGCTTTATTATGATGACATGTTGCTTACTGTCCAACTTTCCAGAGATCATGTCATATGGCATGGAATGTGGGCACATGATTCTGGTCTTATAATCTGGTTATTAGAATTTGTCAAAATTAAGTGCAAGATAGAAAATAAGAAAACCTCTTTTTGAACCTAGCATGAGTCTTTGTAAGCATTCAGTATCTACATTCTATGGAAAGGATGTGGAAAGAGAGAATAATTTTATTATTATTATCTTTATCATCATTGTGTGTGTATTATGTGTGTGTGCATGCATGCATTTGTGTGTGTGTGTGTGTGTGTGTGTGTGTGCATGCGTGCATACAAGCTCAACATTTTTCATGGTACACATGTGGAAATCTTATATGGGATTCCCCTTTGTATCCTATAAATACAATTGGTTAATTAATAGAGAAAACTGGCTTGGCCTGATAGAATAGAGCAGAGCTATGCAGGGAAAACTAAACTAAATGCTGGAAGAAAGGAGGCAGAAGCAGAGAGAAAGCCATGGAGCCACTGCCAGAGACAGACACGCTGGAACCTTGCCAGTAGACCATGAGCCTTGAGGTAAAATATAAACTAATGGGAACAGGTTAAATTAAGATGTAAAAGCTAGCCAATAAGAAGTTAGAACTAATAGGCCAAGCAGTGCTTTAATTAATACAGTTTCTGTGTGGTTATTTCTGGGGTCTGGGCAGCTGGGAAACAAACAAGTGGCCACCTACAACAAATTGGTGCTTCAATGTGGTTGACTAAATCCATGTAAAACCTTAGAGGGCTTGGAAAGGAATTCTAGACACTAAAAAACAAAATTTAACTGTGTTTTTTTTGGGGGGGGTGGGTGGGCTCTGCTTGCTGGTGGCATGCTACAGCTCCATTAAGAGAGGTTTTCCTGATTCAGAGGTAGCAGAAAAAAAAGTCACACGGATTTGAAACGACAGTTTTCTGGGCCATGCTGCCAGTGTGAACTGGCTCTTTCAGGAGGCTGAGCATTTAAATGGAGTTTGTGGACAGCATGCTGCAAGTTACTTGATGGCAGCGTGGGCCAACTGGTTATTAGAGTTGAAGTTGTGAGGACAGCTCCCACCCAGCAGTCTCAGGCACTAGCAATCTTCCATCATGTTGTACTGGGTGGAGCAAAGAGGAGGGGCCATATTTCCCCTAGCAATGTTGCCCTTAAGAAGGGCTTAGCATTTGAAGAAGCATTTCTAATCAGAAAAGAATTACAGATATGTAATAAAGACAAATCCAGTTGGAAGAAATCTCTAAACAAGTCACAGTGTTGGATAAATGTACATAGGCCTGGGAGAGGAAAGAAAAGAGTATAGAGAGTTATAAAAATAAATGGATTTTAAAAAGTCTTTAAAGAGACAGAGTACAAACAGTCATATATTAAAGGAATAAAGATAATAAAATAAATATTAATAAGTCATAGAATAAAAATAAATAAGCCACATAATGATGGACTATATTCAGAGAGTCTGGATTATATATTTATTATGTTTTCTTTGAATGTTTTGACTGTGAAGGAGTTAAGTACAGGGAGATATTTTATTGTACAGGCTGCTAAGATAAACCAACATAAAAGTATCTTGACTTCAGAATTTGGGTCCAAGGATATGTTGCTTTGGAAAAGTGGTTCTTCTTTTGTTTCCACAGAGGATGAGAACTTGTAGATATTTCCAGACTAATGTGGTTTGGTGAACTGTGACCCCCCCCCAAGAGGTCACCTTGAACACCCCTCAAAAAATTACTTTGTCCAATAGGCAGCAGAAAGCAGTTTGAAAAGAACTATGCCCAAATTTCCCAAATAGTGTCTATAAATGTTTCCTTTGAAAGGGGGATATGCTGTAGAGATGTACTTTGGTAAGGATCTTGGTCTATTGATGCAAATTTAAGGTCAATCCTGTTATATGTATTTCTGGTCTTTATTAAGGTGTATTTGTCCAGTTCATTTAAAAATGTACTGCGTAATTAAGAAATATAGGTTAATAGATAGTCATCCATAATAGTCAAGCTTGTAGTCATGTTTGTTAGGTTTTCTAGATATATAGAGATATATTTCAGTTAGGTATTCTTCAAATCTTTTAGAGACCTTCAAATATAGCATTTAAAATGTTTTAAGAACTTAGGACTTTTAATGGAGGTGAGACACATATGCTCCCGGCAACACCAAGTTACTTGATGAGGAAGATGGGCATTGAAGAGGCTCCTTATGGAGTTTGTTAGCCATTTGGACAAGAAACTGCTCTTGTATTAACTGCTTGATTCTATGCTGTATGAACTGGACATGTAATACCCACAGAGAAATAACTGCTAAACTTGTCTAAAGATGAGACAGTCCTTCAGGGTTTCTGCTTCATGGAAGAGTCTGCCAGAAATTCTGTAGGACATGGAAGAAAGTGAATGAGAAACTACCAATATAGGCAGAACTGTCTTTGAAATTTCCTGTTTCATGGAAAAGTCTGCTGGATACTATGGGCCTATAGGCTAAAGATGGATGCCCCAATGGTACAAAAGAACTTTGGGTGACTATCCAGGCAGTGAAATGTCTCTGTCAATTCTAGAGTTTTGGAAGTTACTTACAATATACTTTCTATTTACTTTGGTAATATATCCTTCTGGAGTCTTTGATGGAGTTGAAGAATTTATGGCTATAGTTATAGTTTTCCTTAGTTATGATAAAAGATAAAATAGATATAAATACTGTAACTGTAATTCTTGCTTGATACTTGTTTCGTGATATATAATCTTACTATGTTAAAGTTAAAACCTTCCTTTTAAACAAAAAAGGGGAGGTGATGTGGCATTCCCCTCTGTATGCTGTGAATACCATTGGTGAATAAGGAAACTGGCTTGGTCTGATAGGGTAGAACAGAGCTAGGTGTGGAAAAATAAAATGAATGCTGGAAGAAAGGAAGCAGAGTCAGGGAAAAGCCATATAGCACCACAGGAGACATATGTTGGAACTTTACCCAGTAAGCCACAGCCTCATGGCAATACACAGATTAATAAAAATGGGTGAAATTTTTTCTGCTCCCTCCCTGCCTCTCCCTTTCTCCCTTCATCCTTTCCCTAAGAAAAATGTAGAACTCAATAAAAATCAAGTAAATAAATGTTAAAAAATGGATTAAATTAACATGTAAGAGTTAGCCAATAAGAAGCTAGAGCTAGTGGGCCAAGCAGTGTTTTAAATAACATAATTTCTGTGTGAATATTTCGAGGCTGAGCAGTCAGTAACAAACAAACAGCTCTCCTTTCAACAGAAGCCAGAGGACAACTTTGAAGACTTAATTCTCTCCTTCAACCATAGGCCTTGGGAATCAAATTCAAACTTATCAGCTTGAATGGAAAGCACTTTCAATTGCCGAGCCATCTTTGTAGCCTGTAAAGCAAAGTGTCACAGTACTATATCCAGGTATAGTGGACACACCTATAATGCAGGAGAATCTTGAGTTGCAGGCCAGTCTCAAATATACCATTGGGATGCTGTCTTTAAAAAATAAAGGACCAAACCAAACCAAATACAATAACAAAACGTAACAAGAAAGATAGCTCCTCCATCATCATCCTCAGGAACAACATGACAAGACATTTTACCTATAGTCAGGTTAGCACATTTCTAAGTTGACTTTAAGTAAAATAATTCCCACAGTATTTTTTAGCTAGTAGCCTATTCTTTGAATTGCATATCCAGAGAATTGAATGTGCATGTGTACACACAATAACATGCTGTGCATATTTTCCTACTCTTTCTTCTAGTTTCCTCTATTGCCGATATTTGCCTTCATATAGAATGTCTGTCATAATTGCTCATCCCATAATACTATCGATAATTAGCCAGAGTACATGATCTGTTTTAGGGTACATTCCTTGGTTTCTGCAGTTCTCAAGGTTTGGCCCGATGCACAGTGTAATGGAACCACCATTAGAAAATCACAGAGGCCAGTTTCACAGTCTGAATTTAGGTAGAATGCTTCCAGTCCCATTTTTTTATCACCTCATTTTAACACCTTGCATGAAGGCCTCTCATTCATCATTCATATTCAAGGACAAAAGTTATTACAATGTTCAAGTCCCCAAATATGCGCACCTATTTCAACTTGGCACATACATGGCCAGTACATCTGTTTTTAGGTTTAATGGATGATCTGAGGAAACTAGGGCTAGGTTTTCACTTTGTGAGTCGAAGTTGACACTTGCCATAGAAATCCAGAAATACTTGAAATTCTTTCAGGGTACTTAATCCCATCATCAATTTATTATTCCAAGAGAGCACATGGTAGCTTAGTGCAACATTTTGATGCTACAACAAGATGTCTAATTAAATATTCACAACATAGCACCTAAGCGGTCCTTTTCTAAGGAGCATTATACTATTATAAATATTTGATGAATTCAATGGACTGAATTAGTTCTATGAATTTTGAAGTGTTATAGATTCATACTATGTAGTAAATATTTGAATCTTAGGAATACGGAAACATACCATTCTCTTGTTAATTTACCACCTGTCTTTGAGATGTATTGTGCACACTCAGGAAGGATCCATTACCCAAACATTTTCAAACACAGCCATACCTTTACTCCTTGTTTGTTTCCGTGCTGTTTCCTGAGGTGGCAAGCAGTTTTGCATATCCTAAGTGAAGCCATCACTTAGACACATTATCGCCTTCAGCCAATAAGCGAATACACACACAAGTAGAAATAAAGATTTATGTTTATTTATATGTGATTATTCATTCAGTCAACAGATCTTATTGAATCCCTACCATGTGCTATGAATTATAGTCAATATAAGAACAAAGGATTTGAGTGGTAAGACAGATGAGATAAATAAATGAAGTTTAGTGTACACAGACATAATCTTTTAGAGCCCCAACCCTAATTTTATAGTTCCACTGAGGATGTGTAAGAATTGAATACCAAAACCAGGAACAGAACTCACTTTGGTACACACACACACACACACACACACACACACACACACACACACACCTTTTTGTTTGCTAAAAAATACTCTTTTATTCTAAGAGACCTGTGATTTTTTAAATATTTCTATTTGTACGAATAATATTCCTTGGGATAACTAGAGGAGAAGGAAGATGCTCACTAAATTCTTGTAGCGATTAATTTAATTATCTAAGATGAAAATGAATTTGAAATTGTTAGCTAAACACATCCTCTGGAAACCTAAGTATTGTTGCTCTTTCTCAAGTGTGTTGCAGATTAGAATTTCATCACTGGCATTAAAAGCATCAGGGACATGTTGCATTACTTTTCTGATGATATCTTAACAATTTTTCTACAGCTGAGCTTATTTTAGACATTAATCTTTGAGACAGTCTCGAGAAAATACACACACACAAATAAACTGTTTCTCAAATAACAAGACCTTGCAGTGAGTTCTGAGGGTCACCTTTGTTCAGCTCTGGCACAGAAAAGGCAGATGAACCACTGAGCAATTGAACTGTATCTGTTAAAATCGACCAGATAATATATGTGTATTCTGCTTCCTATCGCTGCATCTGTGTGATTCACACCAATGCAACTTCTAACCTACCTCTATTATTCAGTTTAAGAAGAGAAGGCACAAAAGATGTATTCGTGCATGCCGCTGGATCACTCACTGTCCTGATTTTATCTCTGCCTCCTCCATTCCTTTGCGTTAGGTTCTCCATTTTTCTTAAGGTTTCATGTTTCTTCATTTTTATCAGGTGGCGTCAAAAATTTTTCTGCATTTGCAGCTGTTTTAGGCTGGAGAATAGATCAGCCATATTCTTAACGGAGCACTTGAAATTTCACTATAATATCCCACAGGCAGAAGCCTGAGTTTATTAAATTACAAATGTATGTAGCACGTTCAAGGATGTTGGAATCACAACAAATGGTGTATCATCTAACATATGGAATAGAATGTTTTCTCACTAGGCAAAGATTGCTTTCATCATCTCAATATCATCAAAGCTTTAAGCTGTATTTAAAGTAAGCCAATAGAGTGGGGCGCGCATTCAGAGGACATATTCAACATATTTGATGCTGCAAACAGAGCCCAGGGAGCTTTTCTTCTTCCCAGGTCTTCTGCACCTGAGGATTGACCTTCACAGGCTCCATGTGAACCACAGGTTGCAAAGAGCTCAAAATAACTTTTATAGTTTACCATGGTGCTTTCATATAATTATCTCATTCTGATCATGTTTATGACCACATAAGGAATCCGACTCTCAGCACCACACCTATTATACATATGGTGCTTTGTCCTCAGGGTGCTGAGTAGAAAGGAAGATAACAGCATCACATGGCTATTATAGGATTCCGTCCTCAGAGCTTCTATTCAGAGAATCTTTTCACTTTTTTTCCCCCACAGGAATATGTACGTGATCTGAGCACGAACTGGTTCTCCTCTTAATCAGTAGCAACCAACCAAATTAGAATATGATGAGAAGGTAAATGAGACTATTTTATTTATTCAGATCACTGGGCAGGGAAAAAAAATCAAAACAACTCCAGTAATGTAAAGTGCTTACCCTTTCTGCCAGAGGATTGTAAGCACCCTGCCCAAAACCCTCCTTTCCTCCTGGACACAGTCATAGAGCTCAACAGTCTGTTTATTCACTTGAGTCCAAATTGCAGACATTGTCACATGGTCACCCTCTCTGTATGCTCACCAGGAGCCAGTAAAGCACAGTGTCCTCAGAGAAGCCCCTGATCTCTGTCTGGTGGCATCTGCTGACCCTGGAAACCTATGGCCACAGTTTAGAGGTCAACGGATGTTCGGGGAGTTATGCCCAATGAGTACCATCCACCCAGGAGTAATGGATGGCAATGGATGTGTTAGTTCTGATTCTCTAAGAAGCACTCACTAGGAGGGTATTAAGTAGAGACTCAGGGGAACTGGACTAAAAGGAGATAAGGTGGATACGGGAAGGTGAAGAAGACCTTCACGAACTAGGCAGGCTTGACTTCAGGGAAGTGGAGGAAAGGGGGTTTCGTTGATTGTGCCACAGCAGCCTATGGTTTACCTTCATAGGTCAGCAAAACTGTCAAGAAGTTTACTGAAAAGCAGTCCCTCATCTCCAAATGTATGTTTCCTTTAGCATTTTCAGCTCCCCATAATCACAGGCAGAGAAGAGTATATCAGCGGTGTGGTCCCAGCCCCAACCTGGCAGTCGGTTCTGGTGACTGGCCACTGGGGCTGACATCTGCTTCTGTGAGACATACTGTCGTGGCCTCTTTTTATCTCATGTTGGATGAAAATCCTGGATCTATGAGGGGACACTGCTGAGCCAGGCTCCCCGCAGATGCTTCTGGTTTTGAGACGGGGTACCAGTGATCCATTACTTCAATCTTCTTTATTGGCTTTCCTTGTCTCATTTCATACTGTGACTGAGCTTTCTAGGATCACCTCCAAAATACATGATGCACTGTCAGGTTCTCCTTCCAGGATGTCTTTTGGGAAGACAAGGTCTTTGACTGTTAATTACTGTAACTGTACTGATCTTGAGGAATGTTATTCTGTGGTTTGAGTCGCCTTTGTGCCTGTGCTCCACATGGCAGTACTAAATGTACTGAATTCAGTACTGAATTCAGCATCAAAATAATTGGTTATTGTCTGTCTGTGAATACCAGGGTTTTTCTAGCTCTTACTTGTTCCTGAATTTCACCACTGCCTTAATTTTCTAATTGCTGACCCCCATTAAAAAACATTTGAATAGTCCCTAATACACTTCCTCAAAATGTTTGGAATTGTTTTTCTATTTTAACAATGTGAGAGAGTCGATAATTAAGGCTAACAAAGTCATGTCAAACTATTCACAGAAAATTTTCAGTTTTATCTTGGAGAAATACATGTAACAAAATGCACGGTGCCTGGTGATGTGACCCTGGACCAATGCTTGGAAGAGAGGAGCATAGGATTGATACCTAAGGTCCATCCCCAAAGCCTGGAGGACAATCTACATATCCCAGCCTAGCAGAGCAAGATGGGTTTTTGAATTTTACATCATGACTCATCTTAAAATTTCCATTTTAAAAAGCAAAAGTCAGTCAAGTGATTAGGATAGAGCTCTCATGCCAAAATCCTCAGATTGGGTCCTAACATCGTTAGTAGCAGTGTGGGTATTGTTGCAATGGACACTGCAATAGTCCAATGGACACTTTTTCCACTACAGTGAGTCAAACACAACACGGCTGTATTCCATTTCTGCGTGTTTGCCCCTTACCATAGTGGCTGCCCTCCCCATGAGTGAGTTCCATCCTTACTGAGTGCCTCAGTCTCTCTGAGGTCTAGAGTGCTCCCAGTACTTGATGACATGCCCTGGGGGATCTTTTTGAATCTTCAATATCAATTCACTTATATTTATTTTCTCTATTTCCCCTCCAAATACTAGTAGAAGAAAGTCACAATCATGGTTCTGCTGATCACTCAAGAAAATGACTGCCTATCTTTAATATCAGGATACTTACAGATCTCACTGTATTCCAGCAACAAAAACTGGGGACTGTTCTCTCATAAAGCAAACTTGTTCCCACAAAATATTTCAGAGCTTTATATTTTATATATGTATTTATAATTTAAATATATGGTAATGATATACATATGATTTTTGTCACTCTAGTTCTTGTTTAAGGACTGATATTTGGGAACTAGTAACAGAAAGTGTCCTGGATAATTAACCCTCACTGTGAGCCAGGCACTGTGCCATTGTTCCAAATTGTCTCTCTCACAATAGCACTTGTGATAAACCATGTTGCAGCTTTCTGTTGGTAGGTGAATAGTAGTCTGAGACAATAAGAAGTCTTATAAAAGGCTTACCAGGTGAGGAGCAAAGACAGGATTCAGGCCCAGCATTTACATTCCAGAACACACGTATTTAACCCTTACCATTCTGTGAAGCAGTTCTCAACATGTCCTGGGCACCGAGAGCAATTAGCACTGCCCAGAAACTAAGCATTCTTGGGCTTCACTTTAGATCTACTGGATGAGATACAAGGTAAACCCCAGGAACCTGTGTTTTAACAAGACCTCCTAGAAATTCCAAAGTATGCTAGATTTGAAAACGATACCTGGATGCCACTTTAAGATACTCACAATTCCTATATACCACTGATTGCTTTCTATTTATTCCACTGCTCTTTGGAAAACGACCGTATATTCTTTATGGATTAGGCAGAGGTGGGCTCAGGGGTTTTATTCTCTGCAGAGTAGGTCCTCGTAGGATCTCCCATCTAGTAGCTATTAAGATGAAAGGTAAATGCTGCCATTTGTCTTGAATGACTTAAGTTCAATTGGGTGTAAAGAGGAGACTGTAAATTAGTGAACTTTTCTGCCATTCTTCACATCTCTGGAACCCTGATATTGTTCCTGTCTCTCATCACATGTGTTTGTGATAAGAAGGAGTTACATGAATATAAAACTAATACAGCATTTTGCTTGCATGTGCAATAATCATTAAAAGCACAGCATGAATCATAGCAACATATGGCATTTTAAAATAAGCTTTTCAGTGATGCCAGGGGATGCGGAGCCTGTTTGGCTCTGCCACAGAGTGTATATGGTACTGGTAAGCAAAGGTTGGAAAAAGTGGTTTCTCTGTGGAATACATCTGAAAGATTTCGACTTCCCATGCACAACATTGGCACCACACTCATCTCACAAAAGTGGTGAGAACATCGAGAGACTTCTCTGAACTTGATTTTCAAGCAAAGCCCTCTAGAAATACACAGTTATTATTATTAGAACCATTATAGCGCAGGAAGATTGCAATCCCACAACTGAATTACATTCGTGTGGCAAACTCTGGCTATTACATGCAACCAAGCACAAACAATATGCCATAGAAAGCACTGAGACTTATAATTATAAAAAGAATTTGAAGTGCACAGTGTTCTGCAATTTCTTATCAGAGATTTAATTGAAGAGTTCCTTTATTTTGCTATCTCAAGGATGGCGTTATATGCCCATCACTGAAAGGGGGAGATAAACAAATTTCATGCTCATTTTTGATCTCTTCACCAGTAACAGCATCCTTATTCATCAGGATAACTTCTCTTTCATAATTTGTTAGATACTGAGACTTATCTATTCATAGCAATGCAAAGGATACTTTCCTCTTAATTCTCACTCCTAGGCATTTCTGTTAGCCTTCAGTAAAGTAAATACATTGATTGCCAATGTATGCCCCAAGTTTCTTCCTAGCTACAGTTTCTATAAACTCCTCTTTCTGCAGGGGCTTTGTCTATATGGACTAACGTGCTAAGTGTGCCTTTAACTTTATGTGGGTATATGTGTGTGTACACACATATGTGTGTGTGCATACATTTAGGCCTGTTGGTCCAATTGTATGTGTGCGTGCATGCGGAGGGCAGAGATCTATGTTTGGTACCTTCTTCACTACTTCTCCACCTTATGTTTTCTTTAGAGGTGTCTCTCACTGAACCTGGAGTTTACCAGTTCAACTAGAGTAGCTGGCTAGGGAGCTTCAGGAATCCTCCTGTCTCCACTGCCATCCCTGGGATTATAAAGACACAGCTGGGCCTGGATTACTAGTGGTGCAGGGGATCTGAACTCAGTTCTCCAAACTGTCATGGAAACCACTTTCAATGACCTGAGAATAACTTGTCATTGAGTAGCTTGTTCCAGCTGGTCATTTTAGGGAAAGCAAAAATTAACAACTGAACGATTCTTTCAGATAATTCTGAGCTACAGAATTATTTCAATGTGGTATAAAGGAAGGATTTTGCTATCAAGCCTTGGAACATGTTCCTGGGGGTATGGTCAGGTCTATGGAATGAGAAATTCACAAGCCACAACTGCCTGTGGACAAATGGCGCTTTTCTTCACACCACATGGCTTCATCCCCTCTTCGCAGAGTGGCATTACTCAGACTCATGCCTGTCATCAAACAGGTTGACATCAATGCCAATACCAACCTACGTGGCACTTACATGGCACTTAGAAACAGTTTTTTTTCCCTCAATATACTTTGATTCTATTAGTCAGAAAAGTGTCATAATATATTGATTTCATGGCATCAAGACTCCTTACTGCTGGAAAAATGTCAAAATGAGCAGACAAACTCTCATAGCTGAAATGGGAATGGTGCTCCCTTGGGATGTCATGCTCCGACGCAGCCAGCGCATAACCTGCTCTAGTCTGCACAGTGCTCTGGTTGCCACAGCCCTGGATAATATCCTCTTTATTCAAACATGGAGCGGAAGGGGAAGGTTGCATAGGAGAGCACACCCTTGGGTTCAATGTGAGTCTGACAAGCACCTACACTTGCCTCTAAAGATGGGGACGGTGACATTTTAACATGACCACCAGGAGGACTCGCCATCATAGAACACTTGAGCCTGAGGAATTTGTGGAGACCAACAGAGAATATTCTAGACCTATCAAGCAAGTGTATTCCCATGTCATGAAGGCCGACTCTTCAGAGTGGGATATGGTTGTGAACAGTAGGGCAGTCAAAGAGACACCTACAATGGAACATTGCACATCTCCTCTATTACCGTTAGGGGGAGAATTATCATAGCCAGTTTTTTGTTTTGATGCTGTGGCTGCACAACCCTGAAGTAATTTTATTCTGTTTGGCCTCACGGTGCTATCATAAAATATTGTCATAATCTTTGTGTGTGTGTGTGTACTAGGCCACACATCACAGGGTTATTTCTTCTCTGTTCAGATTCTATTTCAGCAAAGGAATTATTGTTCTATATTAAATTTGGAGTTTTTCAGTCTTGACATTTTGCTTAGGTTAATGTTCCCGTTGTTTATCCTTAGAAAGTTTGTGAAATGTTCTGTATTCAAAACAAACAAAACAACTTTTAAAAGAAAAATGCCTGTTTGTGAAGTGGATGCATATTTTCTTGTATTTTCAAAAAAGGATGGACAAATATAAGAAAGTGATAAGAAGATGTGATCTTCAGGCCAGTGGTCCCTCCAGAGACAAAAGGAGAAGCCAGAACTGGGTTCCATTCTTCATTCAGAACAAAGAGGATGAAGTTTATGATTACAAATAAAAAAAAACTGCTTAATTTCAATTTAAAATCTCTTTTTTACCCAAAAAACAAATCCTAAAAGGAGCAAAAGTAAAATATCCTGGTTTTAAACTTTCAAGTTATCTTTGAACCTCCAAACCCCTTCAGGACCTATCAGCAGAGGATGATCAAAACCCTACATACCTGTTGAAGAATTATTCTAAATAAATGACAGCTTCAGAAAAGAAAACACATTTGATCAACATAACAAAGGGTGACAGTGTACTGCTGTTCCTGTTGATGGACAAGGTCATCAGGGAGAGGAACACAGGCTTGGACAAAGAAGGAAGACGTCACAGAAGCAGCGAGAGCGGACCCGCACTGACAGAGAGAAAGAGATGCGGAAAAGTGGTAAATGCAAGAAGAGAGCAAAGTTAAGAGACACTCAGGGTGTCTTGACATAAGAGGTTTTGGCTTTTTTATTAAAAAGAAAATAGTATAAGAAGTGCAGCGAAACTGGCTGTAAAACAAGACAGAGAAGCCAGACATCCAGGGACCAGCTGGGAAGCCAACTTCCTTCTGGTGTCTGAGCTTTAGGGATTTCATAAAGAAAATCACCCTGTGGGACTCTCTGGGACTGGGCATGCCATGGTGGAGGGTTTCGACATATATTTGTTACTCAACAAGGGGGTGGTTTTAATGTTGCCATACCATACCCTATGCCTTTGAAATGCAAACAAAAAAAAACCTTAAAAGGTGACCTTTTGCTTTTCAAAGTCAAAATAATTCAATAATTTTTATGGTAATTTTTGACAAGGTGAAAAAACCAGTTCTTCCTAATTGTTTCTCAAAACTCTTTAACAATGTGACACGTATACAAACATATGTATTCCATATGGGGAGACGTGTTTGTATGTATGTATACGTATGCATAGAGGCCAGTAGAAAATGAAACCCCCAATGTCATTTTTCAGACACTGAACACCTTTTTGCTTGTTTTGAGGTCTCTCACTGGCCTAGAGCTCACCAAGTATGCTAGGCTGGCTGGCCTCTAAGCACCAGGGATCTGCCAGCTCCACCTCCCCAGTGTTTGGCTGACAAGTATTGTGCCACTGTGTGTAGCTTTTGTTGTGAGTTCTAGGGATTGAACTCAGGTCCTGGTACTTGCAAATCAACCTCTTTACTGACTGAGCCTCCACCCCACTACCGCTGGGGAGCACTGAAAAGATCGCGGTTGCCATGTTTTTACCTCTGAAATAATCTGACTTCCCTGGCCTACAGAGGGTCCCGGCATCTTGAGTTCTTAAATCCTCTTCAGGCAACTCTGATGTGCAGGCAGGATTGACGCCCCAGCCTCCAAGGATGAGCTGGAACTTGGCAAGTCTCCTTGGCAAGGGAGACTACTTTGCAGAAAGGAAGAACAGCATGTGGGAAAAAACACGGGTATATGGATCCAAATGATGTGTTCAGGGAATTGGGTGTCATTTATTTGAAGTTATGGCAGGCGCAAAAGACAGGAGGTGATGAGAGAAGAAACTGGCTGGGCCAATTATAACTGTCTTTTCCAAAGATACACATTTTAAAGATTATTTTATTTTTCTAATTATGTGCATGCGTGTTGTGCACATGTATATGAGTGCGGGTGCCTGTAGAGACCAGAGGCATTAGATTACTCTGGGGCTGGGATTATAGGTGATTATCTGCTACTTCACGTGGGTATGGAAACTAAACTCTAGTCCTTTGCAAGACCAGCATGTGCCCTTAGCCACTGAGTCTTCTTCCCAGGCCTTCCTAAATACAGATTTGTGGGAAAATGCACATAACATAAAGTTTATAAAAGTAATTAATTTTTAGTGTCCAACTCAGTGGCATTAGGCACACTCAAATATTGTGGAGCCATCACTACTGTATATTTCTACCTGAACAAGAAACTTGGTAGCCATTATACACTAATTCCGTATTTCCCCATTTCCAGCTCTGAGAATCTCCATTACACTCTGGATAAAAGTGTCTACCTTCATCCAGTAACTGATGGAAGTAGATGCAGAGATCCACAGCCAAGCACTAGGCCAAGCTCTGGGAGACCAGTTGAAAAGAAGGAGGAGAGATTATACAAGCAAGGGGGTGTTGGAGGTCCTTCTGTCTATGTGTTGCTTCTGTTGGTTAATGAATAAAGAAACTCCTTGGCCTGTGATAGGGCAGAGTAGAGCTAGGCGGGGAAAACTAAACTGAATGCTGGGAGAAAGAAGGTGGAATCACAGAGATACCATGGAACAGCCAGAGGAGAAAGACATAAGCCGTCAGCCAGAACCTTGTCGGTAGGCCACAAGCCTCTTGGTAAAATATAAAATAATTGAAATAGGTTAATCTATATAATAGCTAGCTAGAAATATGCTTAAGCTATTGATCAAGCAGTTTTAATTAATATAGTTTCTAAGTGATTATTTGGGGAGTCTGGGCAGCTGGGAAATGAACAAGGGGTGTCAAGATCATGAAGGGAACCCACAGAGACAGCTGACCTGAGCTAGTGGGAGCTCACCGACTCTCTGGATCGACAGCTAGGGAGCCTACGTGGGACTGACCTATGACTCCTGCATGTGGTGACAGCTGTGTATCTTGGTCTGTGGGGCCGACTGGAAGTGGGATCAGGAGAGCATGAACTGACTTTTTGGAACTTTTCCCATAAAGGGATGCCTTGCCCAGCCTTGACGCAGGGGGAGGAACTTAGTCCTTCCTTAACTTGATATGCTATGCTTTGTTGACTCCCATGGGAGGCCCACCCCTTTCTGAATGGAGGAGGAGTGGACGCGGGGGGGGGGGGGCAGCAGGTAGACAGGAAGTGAGGAGAGTGAACAGGAAGAGGGAGGGGAAACTGTGGTTGGTATTTAAAATAAATATAAAAAATTAATTAGAAAGAAATACCTGCTTTAGCTACTTTACATAAGTGAAACCACACAGTTTTTGTCCTTTTGTATATGGCTTATTTCACTTATCACAGAGTTTTTAGGTTCATCCATGCCTTAGAACATAATACAATTCCATTCCGTTTTGTAGTTGGGTAATAGTCTGCCATCTGCATGAACTTTGTTCATCCATTCATTTACTGGTGTGCTTTGAGTAGCTTCCATCTTTTGATAACATAATAAATGAATGTGCTCTGAATATCTACTCTGCTTATTGACTAGAATTACACGGGGACATTAGGAAATCAGTGCTACGTGGACCTTAAGTCAGCCAAATTGGGCTCTCAGAAAATGTTCAAAAAGTTCTGCCAAATGATTCTGATTGAGCAGCCAGAAGTAACCTGCTATTATGCCAGTACAGGTTAAGGCACAGGTGAATTCCTTTCAGGGTGAATTCCTTTTAAGGATTAGTGTATAACAACTGTCACAGTGAGAATTGCTGTGAAATAGTGTCTTCTGAGAAGTGATAGGACCACTGCACACATGAATCCATCACATCTGTGGTTGCCTGCATGAGAGAAAGCTGGGATCAGCATAGACTGGGGAGGGACTCACAAGGCCCCCATCCTTAGCTAAGGAGCTCTTGGCAGTTGATGGCTACAGCGGGAGGAAGAATTTTCTTGAAGGGTGTGGGCCCTTCTATGCTGCCCATGCTCCGGTGTATGGCCCTGCACCCATGCACTTATAGCAGCACTGACTTACTCAATGTGTTATTTAAAAAAAAAAATGGAAGAGGAGGGGTAGAAGTAGAGTTGGAAGATGAATGTGGTAATGATGGGATCCAAGAAGAATTGGGAAGAGGGAGAGTGGAGAGATAAAACCACAATACACTGTACACCTGTGTAAAACTGCCTAAGAATGAAACATGGATGTTTGCTGTTGTTGGTTTTTAAGATCTAGAATACAAAGACAAACATATAGGCATCCTCCTGAATATTAACCTTCGTCAGGCAATGAAAGGAGACAGAGACAGAGACCCACATTGGAGCACCGGACTGAAATCTCAAGGCCCAAATCAGGAGCAGAAGGAGAGGGAGCACGAGCAAGGAACTCAGGACCGCGAGGGGTACACCCACACACTGAGACAATGGGGATGTTCTATCGGGAAATCACCAAGGCCAACTGGCCTGGGTCTGAAAAAGCATGGGATAAAACCGGACTTGCTGAACATAGCAGACAATGAGGACTACTGAGAACTCAAGAACAATGGCAATGGGTTTTTGATCCTACTGCACGTACTGGATTTGTGGGAGCCTAGGCAGTTTGGATGCTCACCTTACTAGACCTGGATGGAGGTGGGTGGTCCTTGGACTTCCCACAGGTCAGGGAACCCTGATTGCTCTTCGAGCTGATGAGGGAGGGGGACTTGGTCGGGGGAGGGGGAGGGAAATGGGAGACGGTGGTGGGGAGGAGGCAGAAATCCTTAATAAATAAATAAATTAAAAAAATAAAGTATTTAAGCATACAAAGCTGAAGTATGGAAGAAAAAGAAAAAGAAAGATCTAGAATACAGAACAATCACTTGGAAATCATGTTGCAGAAGCCTACTAGATGCCATGCTCAGTCTGGAGGAGTGGAATTTCATGAGATTTTTGTTAGGAGGCTGATATAAGTATCCTAGAACTGGGCTTTGGAAGACATCGACTTCAGAACTGTTCAGGCTCACACAGTAATATCGTGCATCTTTGGCTCATTTTTGAGAACCACACTTGAAATTAAGCCTTCAAGAGCCATTTGCCACAGGCGAAACTGAGGAAGATGGTGGAGGTGACTGAGAAAATTTGTTCTCTGTAATGGAGAAACAACAGAGACTGATGGAAACACCACATTGCATATGCTTGATAAACAGTCTTGTCTGTGTCGTCAGAGAATACTGGGACTCCCATCATGCTGTTATTTTTTTTGCTGCATTAATTTGGAATAATATTTGGAAATTATTACATCTACCAGTGACTTCAAAGAAAGACTCAAAGATGATTAAGCACAAACCCTTAAGAAAATCTTTACCGTGGCACTCTATGTCATCTGTGTGAGAACGCATGCCCTAAAGTGGAGGCTGACTAAGCTGATGTTTGTTTTACAAGGTAATATTCTTTAGATCATGATATCTTAACCCTGAAACATGGATGTTTAACTTTTTGATAATTCATGTGTTTCTTTTTGTTATACTTTCAAGAGTGTTGATCATTTATTCCACACCTAAGTGTGTACGTAATGAAGTGGCAATCTATTTGTCAAGTCCTCATGCTCACTATGATAAGAAAGCTTTAAGGCTCATCCAACCTTCTTCTGTGTTGTTGCACACAAGGTTGTTGGTATTTGATGTGTCCAAAATGAAGAAAATTCTATGTCTTCCCAAGTATGAATAAGAATGCATGTTACTTAACTGTAAAATTACGAATGATACAATTTTGTACTCAAACTTCAATTGCTATAATTCTTTTGATTAACATGCCCTGCTTCTTGTTTACTTATGCCTGGAAGACTTCTTTGTTCATAAGAATAAACAGAATTTTGCTATATGTGCTCTGAAAAGGAAATAAATGTTGGCAGTTACAATATATTTACTTATTTTTATTGCCCTATAAGTTTAACTCTTGTATTTCGACAGCTTTTAAAAGTCCCATGACATTGTTATACTCCCAGAATGACAGGGTCATGGGGGATTTTGTCTTGTACATGTTGCACAAGGACATGGATCCCCTTTCAAGAACCTATTGGTAGAAAAGCAGTCACGTGTCAACTTTGGCTATCTATACAGTGAGACAGTCATTTCCTTGGGGGGTCCTATACTTGATGTACCCTATAGTGAAGATCTCAGTGTCCAGTCTTGGTTTGCGAATCCATAGCCCTACTTAGATGCTCGTGGATAGCTTAAAATATGCTAGCCATATTTGGGGATTAATACTAAATCAAAACTAGAATGGCACTCTTAGAGCATCTTCTGGGCATAGCTTAAGCCAAAGCCAGATAGAATCTGAAAACCATCTCCTAACAGGACAACTGACTCGTGGATGTCTAACCTAGAGGGAGAACTACTCCTGGGAGATCTGCCAGCTGTCTTTGAAGGTGTGAAAGAATGCCAGGTTTGTTTATGTGCAGTAAGAACCGCCCCGTAACTCCTCAGCCCCTTGAGCTAATTTTTATTACCTAAAATGAGTCCTTTCCCATTGTTTGAAGGTCAGAGTTAACATTCAACAATTTCTCTGGAGTTCCACTGCCATTTTTTTTTAATTTATTTTTTTAAATCAACACAGTTCTTTTATTGGTTCTTTGGGAATTTCATATTATGCACGCTCATCCCATTTACTTCCCAGTCCTTCTATGTCTGCCCTCCACCCTTGTAGCTTCCCCCACAAAACAGAAAAACAAAAACAAACATTTACTCCTCTGTCTTTCCCACATCCCCACCACATGTTTATCTTGCAATGGCCTTGGTAGCTGTGGTGTGTCATGAAGTATATCCTCTCTGTTCAACAGCTGTACTTGCAAATGTTCATTGCAAAGAGTTGTTAGTTTTGTTCAAGGTCTCAGATATCTGGTACACCAACAATACTGGACCCTCCCTGAAACTCCGGGAGTCATGGAGATCCTGTGGCTATGGTTCCCCAGACCAGTCCCTTCATGCACTCAAGCAGATCACAGATAGTAGAGATGTTGGGGTGGGCCAACTCAAAGCCCTGGATGTGGGTCTGGGTGGTAGCTGAGTTGGTCAGTCAGGGTTTTCACGGGGATCACCCATCTCAGGCAAGAAGCCAGCTCTCCATCCCCCACACCACTGGGGCCAAGTTCTCCTGGGGAGGAGGGTACAGTTCTCCTGCTGAGGCAGGTAGCAAAAGGCATGGCCATCTCTCAGGTGCCCAGGCTACTCACCAGAGCCAGCTCTCCCATTGCCGCCAGTGGTAACAGGAGCCATAGACATCAACATAGGACCAGAGACCCAGACAATGGCCCTAGGCTACAGCGTGGGCTGCACGTCATCATTGCCTCCGATGGCGGTGCAGGCCACTCAGATCAGTATGGCCCTAGTGGCAGTGTGGCCCTCAGACACCAGTGTGGCCTCGGGTGGCATCCCATACCACAGGCATGCTCACAGCTTTTGGTGGTAACACGAGCCATGTGCACCATCACAGACCGTAACTGCAGCAGGGCCTTGGACCCAGATAAAGCTTTTGGTAGCATCGCAGGCCTGGACTTCACATAGCTGTAGCCGGCCGCCCATATCAGCCTGTCCTCACTGCCGGACCATCTCCAGTTCCGCTTCTCTCCACATTGAATCAACCACTCTGCTTCTCCTTTGCTCCCATGTCTCCACACACACCTGTTCATCACAGTGGTGCCTGCCTGCCCAGGCTGCAGAGCGCTGGGCCGACAAGTCCAGCTGCAACTTGTGACCCAACTCTGACATCATTGTTCTGACATTTGTCTCAAACGATAGAATTCTGTGGTGGGGCGGGGGAATTATAGCTTAGAGAAAGAGGATCTTTTCTAATGGAAGCTTCTTGTAAAAGCAATGAATTCTGAAATATTATTAAATATTAAACTAATAAGACCAGGCGAAACATATCTGCCCAGTGGGGGTTCCCAACAAGAGTCTCTGAGAAGGATTTCTCACTGTTCCCGGCAAGTCTCTAGCAGATTCACTGACCTTTTGCTGGACTCTGACAACCCATGGGGTGCTTTCTGGATATTTATACTACCATGCTTATCAAATTATTGTCACTGAACATAATGGATAATGCACAAAATAAATTATTTAAGTAGTATTAATAGAGAAAAAGGTGATATACATATTTTGTGGCTACAATATCGTTACTGAAATAAGCAGTTCCCTTAAGCTGCAGCAAATGTCAATAGTAAGGCCCTGGATGCATGTCTCTATGCATTTATTTAGTTCTCGGCTTGAAAGATAATGTTGCACGGCCTCAGCCTTTTGTTAGTGTGCAGCTGTCATAACCTGCAGGACTCGGGACTAACAAATAAACTCACCTCCTTTTGCCTCTGCAGAGGTTTCATTTCACAAGTAGGTTCCTCCAGGAAATGCCTACTGCTGGCTCTAGTTTTTTTGTTTTTTGTTTTTTTTCTCATCTGATGCAAAGCCCACACATGTATGGGGCATCTTGATGGATTTCTTCTATCAAAAGTCAGCACTGAATTTCAGTTCTGCAATATTCCTCAGAAAGAACCACACTGATCAGGCTCAACAAAATTATGCAGACACCAAATTAATCTTTCTTTCTTTCTTGTTTGCTTGCTTTTTCATTCCTTCCTTCTTCTTTCTTTCTTTCTTTCTTTCTTTCTTTCTTTCTTTCTTTCTTTCTTGTATCAAAGTACCTTCTTAAGATAGTCATTTCCTCAGATTATATACCTTGTTCCGTTAGACAAATCTACAAAGAAAGATGTTTGATAGTCAGAAGATCACATTCGCCACTTTGTCATCAGAGCATGGGGGTGTTAGTGATTAACGACATCCAGAAGTCATATCTAACATTTATCGAGTACTTAATTATGTATTACTCACATCCTACAGGCATTTCTTGCCTTTATCTCCTGGCATCCTTCTGAGAGAGGCAGTTTGTTCTGAGTTTTTCTATATATTCACTTAATTTTGTTATCTATGAAATCAATGCCATTTTCATAATCTCATTTTATATAAGACAGGAAATAAGGCCAAAGGAATCGTGTGTTTTGCCTGAATTCACCCATGGGTGGTAATGCTGAGAATGGATCCTAGGTTCAACTCGGTGTTTATATATCTTGGCTGCTACTTGCAGATAAAAAAAAAAGTGCTTGCAAATACAGATTGATAGGACACTCCTCCCACAAGACTAAAAAGGACTCCAAAAATGTTGCTTCTCAAATTCCTTTTACAGATTTTTTTCTTGACTTATACTGAGCATCCTATATTGCTAGCATATTCTTTTCTTTAAATATGGTAACTCCAGGGTCGAGGAGATGGCTCAGTGGTTAAGAGTACTAGCTGCTCTTTCAGAGGACCCAGATTTTGTTCTCAACATTCACTTGGCAACTCACAATGACCTGTAACTCCAGTTCCAGAGGATCCAGTGCCTTTCTCTGGTCTTCATATGGTACAAATAAATGCACAAAGGTATACATACATACTGTAAAAATAAATAAATAATTTGAAAACAATATGTTAACCCTATTTATTGACTAGTCATTGCTAGGGCTTAAATTTCCTTCCTAAGCTGTGTCTCTTAAGGCAACTTTTCTATGTGTCTGATCTCACCCAACATACGCTCAGCCATCATGTCTTAGTGATAAATACGAAGTTATCACTAAGGGCCAGATGGTAAAGACTGCCACAAAAGCCTGGAAGACCTGAGTTAGATCCTCAGAATCCAGACAGGAGTGAAAGGAGAGAACCAATTCCACAAATTTGCCCTCTGACTTCCTCATGCACACCATGGCACACATACTTCCCTCTCTCTACATACATGATGCATACACACCCATAACAATAATAAATATTAGAACAAAATGAATAAAATGGAACACATGTTTGAAAGTTAAAAAGTGTGAGGCATAATAGTGAAAATATGATGAGTGAAGTCACATCATTCTTTACATCGCTTATCTCTGGACTATGCTACTATGGCGTGCCTCTCTTATTATTTATGTTTTCTAAGCACTGTGATTACTGACACATAACTAGTAAGAAGCAGTAACTTATATTCTATCACATTATATTTATTTGTGTACATGTGGTTAGAGATCAGGAGGCCGTTCTCTGTCTGTCTTTCTTTGTTTCTTTGTTTCTTTGTTTCTTTGTTTCTTTCTTTCTTTCTTTCTTTCTTTCTTTCTTTCTTTCTTTCTTTCTTTCATCTATCTATCTGTCTGTCTGTCTGTCTATCTATCATCTATCTATCTATCAATCAATCATTTATCATATCTATCTATCTATCTATCTATCATCTATCATATCTATCATCTATCTGTCTGTCTATCTATCTATCATCTATCTATCAATCATCTATCTCTCTATCTATCTATCTATCTATCTATCTATCTATCTATCTATCATCTATCTATCTATCTATCTATCTATCTTTCTTTCTATCTATCTATCTATCATCTCTCTATCATCTTTCTCTATCAATCTATCATCTATCTATCTATCTATCTACCTATCTTCTATCTATCTATCTATCTATCTATCTATCTATCTATCTATCTATCTATCTCTATCACTCTACCATTCAGATCCTGGGAATTGAAATCAGGTTTGGCAATAGGCACCATAACTTACTGAGCCATTTCAGCTCAGTCAAGGAATTGAAATTTTATATAAGTCTCATTAGGAGATAGAAGAATAAAGGGGATATGAAGCATTCATGGTAATAGAGAAAACGTAAAATTATTCCTTCGCTACTCTGAGAGAAACAATTGTACAGAATGGGTACTTGCTGTGGTGGAATTTTGTCAATAGCCGTGAGTGGATTGGTTCCTTTAGTTCTTGAATGCACCACTGATACCCAGAAGTTGCATCTGTGCCTAGATAATGGCATTCATCCTAAGCATCCTGGGATTTCCTAACATCTCAATATTTATTGTAATGCTGCGGGGGGCGGGGGGAGTCCACGGGCTTCCTTAAATTTCAGTAAAAGCAGTTTGTATTGTAAAGGCACTATTTGAATCGCTATCTCATGGCTCCTACAATTTGTATACATACATTACATTACATTACATTACTCAATTTGAAGTTTCTAAAATAGCCTTAATTGTATTTATTCCTGGCAATACCTTGTCACTATCATTATCAGTACAAACTCAAGAATCACACTGAGATTCTTCATTGCACAAAGTAGTGAGGTTTGTAGGGCCATCTCTATTCATATGTATCATCTACTTTGATTGTATTCAATCACCATTACTGCCCTGTACTCCTCTCTCATCTCCCTCTCCTTCATTTCTTCTTTCCAAGTAGACTATTTTTATGTTGTGTGCGTGTATGTATGTATGTATGGGTGTGTGTGTATACTCTGGTTTCACATATGAAATACACCATGTAATGCTTGTCTTTTTGCATTTAGCTTACTTTGCTTCACACGGTGATCTCCAATATGATTTGTTTTCCCGCAAGTGACATAATTTTGTTCTTTCTTATAATGAATATACATGCCACATTTTCTTTATCTTTTCATTAATCTGTTGATGGGTATCTATGTGCTTTTCTAACCTGTAATATAGTACCGCAGTGAACATGGAAAAACATGTGTATCTGTGGTGTGCCAACAGTGAGAGCTTGGTGTATACATCCAGGCATAGTATATATACCTGGATTATATGATTGATCAGTTTTTATGGGGAGCATTTTCACTGGTTTATTGTCCTGTCAGTAGTGTATAAAAGACCAATTTTTCCATACAACTCTTCCAGCATTTGTTTCTATTTAATTATTTTTTTATTTCTAAATTTATTTATTTCTATATGTCTATTGCACACAGTGTTGGGTTTCGGAAAGACAATTTCTTCACAGATACCATATATTTTCAATTTCTCCCTTCTTTCCTTTCTGCTAGTCTCATTCCTTTCTTCAGTCTCCCATGTCACCTATATACATCAGTGGTTTTACATGTCTTCAAACATTCTAGGATCACAAATTAGAAGTCTTTCTGAGGTTGGTTTATTTCACTTAATACAATGAGCTCTATCTGTGTTACTTTTCTAGGAAATGAAATAATTTCATGCTTCTTTATGATTGAATAAAATTTCCTTGTGGATTGCATTCTCTTTCTTCTTCCCTCCCTTTCCCTCTCTCCCTCCCCCCTCTGGTGTGCGCACGCACGTGTGTGTGTGTGTGTGTGTGTGTGTTTCCTATTTGACCATTGTTTAAGTTAGGCAGCCCAGCAGCCAGCTGTCAGTATATATCTGTCTCTATCCCTTAAGATGCAACAATGCCCAGTCTTTATGTGGATGTTTAAGATTTGAGCTCAGATAGGGTCATTTCAGGTTCCCTATCCTCAGCTGTCCCAGGAACTAACTGGGGACATCGCCCTGGGCACCTGGGAGCCCCTCTAGGTCCAAGTCTCTTGCCAAC
>NC_022030.1:47123952-47133130 GCF_000317375.1 Microtus ochrogaster
GGATAAAACCGGACTCTCTGAATATGGTGGACAATGAGGGCTGATGAGAAGCCAAGGACAATGGCACTGGGTTTTGATCCTACTTCATGTACTGGCTTTGTGGGAGCCTAGCCAGTTTGGATGTTCACCTCCTAGACCAGGATAAAGGGGGGAGGACTTTGAACTTTTCACAGGGCAGGGAACCCTGACTGCTCTTCAGACTGGAGAGGGAGGGAGAGAGGAGTGGGGAGGGGGAGAGGAGTGGGAGGAGGGGGAGGGAAATGGGAGGCTGGGAGGAGGCGGGAATTTTTTTTTTCAATAAAAAATATGTGTCATGATAAAAAAAAAAGATTTGAGCTCAGAGCCTCGTACCTGCATAGTAAGCACTCATATCCAGAGAGTTATCTCCCCAGTCCATTCTATTATTGACAGACACTAAGTGGATTCTATAATATGGCTATTGTGAATAATACCACAATAAACATGGAAGTGCAAGTATCTTTGTGGTATGTTCATTTTGAGCCTTTTGGATGTATATCCGGGAGTGATATATATAATTAGGCCAGTTTAATGGTAGCCATGCTGACAGAAATTAGGTGTAATCTCAATATAGTCTTGATATACATTTCCTTGATGCTATTCAAAGTATTCTTATTGGTGGCTTCCAAGTTCTGAGTTGTTCAGATTAGTGAGGACTTCATTTTGATTTTTGATCCTTTCAAACTACTAAATATTTTAATTATTTGGGAATCAGTTGTTAAATATTTGTAATGTCATCTCTCTCTTAATCCTTGCACAGAATCAACAAGTTCCAATCACTTACAGAGTTACCATAAGGCCACATTTTCCCTGCTAATAAAATGGCCTAGTTAGGTATATCAACACAAACCAATCAACTAAATAACAAAAAGAAAGACACAGAATGCAAAAATAGTTGTAAAATTAAAAAATGGCCATATGATAAACAAATGTCCAGACTTAGAAGGTGCCGATCATTTCAACCAGTTTCCGTAAATTGACCCATTTAGTCCTCTGTGAGACTGACTCACCTATGATCCCCATTATTCTGAGCAGAAAACTGAGGCATATAATGATTGAAAAACTTACATACGGATTTTTGGGGTTTTATTTTTGTTTGTTTCGTTGGTTTTTTGAGACATGGTCTCTCTACATTGTCCCAACTGTCCTGGAACTCACTATGTAGACCAGGCTGGCCTTAAATTCACAAAGATCCAACTTTTTTTGCCTTCCTGTGCTGGAATCAAAGTTGCCACACCCAGCACCAATTTACCCACATACCCCTTAATAAACATCTGCTTCCAGAGCCAAGCTTTCAATTCTTTCACTCTTGTCTCTATTATAAAAACTGGTAAAATCCCCGAGCATATTAAGTTAATATAATTCCAAAAGAAATGAGCCAAGTGTTACTATGGTAGAATTAAATTCAATGAATAATCACATAATAATGCCAGCACTGTAGAATGTTTAGAAACATGTATAAAAATGTATCCAATGGCTTTTTTAAGTCAACAAAATAAATAAGACACAGTCAACTTTATAGATGATGGGGGTTTATTTCAGTGGCTGTTGGTAAAACAAATCATGAAGCTTGTGAAAGCTGTTGAGGAGGACCGAGAGCTTCTGAACCCACGGTTCATTTCTCTTTCAGGTAGAAATTCCAATCTAGAAAAATAACCAAACAAGAAGGAAACAGATGATATCACCTTCCTAATGCTTCTACCCCTTATACATTCTCTTCCTTCTTCCCTCCCTCCTTCCCTCTCTCCCTCCCCCCTTATGTAGTGTTGAGCTCCAACCATAAAATTATTCTTGTAGCTACTTCCTAACTGTAATTTTGCTACTATTATGAACCATAATGTAAAGATCCATGGTTTTCAGATGGTCTTAGATGACCCCTGTGAAAGGGCCATTCAACCCCAAAGGGTTGAGATCCATATGTTGAGAACCACTGGTGTAGACAGTGATGGAAATTTGATAACAACTTAGCTGTAATTCAAAGGGAAAACAATTCAACAAGGTATAGGCTACTAAGACACAGAAAATCAAGTAACTCTGCAGTGTTATCCTCATATAGAAATATGTAGGTCAGGAAAATGAATCTGAAAATAAAGAAAACCTCTGAAATAATAGAGACCCTCATAGAACCCTTAGGGGAAAATGTGTGTGCACGTGTGTGTGTGTGTGTGTGTGTGTGTGTGTGTTTCAAAGCCTAGAAAACTCATAGATGTTAGAATTGAGACTTTACTGATGCTGTTTGCCTCTTTTTTAGTCTTCTGCTACTTACACTGTCATGGCTTGCTCTCCTGTGTATGACAAAACAAAAGAAATCAACAAGGGAATGTATTTCAGAAACGGATGTTTCTTCTAAATGGAATTACACGATGCGTCTCCAACACAACCCTGTGTGGAACTGCCTGGAAACACCATCTGAGAGCAAACACCAGGCCAAGATGCACAAGGCAAGAAGGAGAAGTCAATGCACATAAGGTCAGGAAAAATCGCCTGAGCATTCATCATACTTGGCTGAGACGCGCTTAGAAAGCAGCCCCACCCATAGCCAGCCACAAACGGCCTGCCAAATAAAAACGCCAAGTCGCAGCATATGCTGGAAATGTTGCTGTTTTTGTGATATGCAGAAAGACATTTTCTTTTATATATTCCCTTCTTTTTTACTACTGAGAACTCCGCCTGCCATTTGCTGTGATTTCTCTCAGACTTTTTCTGGGCAAATTTTCCATTTTCTTCTCACCCCGCTCAGTGATCTTCAGCATCCAAGCTGAATGTGTCTGTTTGATATTTCAAAAATATACTCGCTTCGGCACAGCCTCTATTTCCAGCAGGCCCCTCCCTGGCCTCGTCACCGCCACTGCCGTTTACTGTGTACTGGCTGCTCTACGTATAGTTCCATTTGTTTCAGTTGCTGCTACTGTGAATATTAAAAATAGACTTTGGAAAGAAAACACGTAGAACCCTCCGTGCTGTACATTTCTCCAAGAAACACAACACTGCATAATTTCCCAAATGCAACCCCATTTTCATCTCTCCAGCAATTTGGCAGTTCTCAAAAGGTTACCACTCTGAATTTGTTTTCTTGTAATCTTGCAGGCCATTTGTTCTGTCTTAATGCTGCAAATCTATGTGAGAGCCTGACCTCCATCTGCCATACGCCAGTAGATTTACCCTTTTCTTGATTCCCCCCACCACCACCCTGAAATGAGAAAAAGAATGCATTTCATGATTTGCTAAAATGGCATATGGGTTAAATGTTTAAGGTCAAAATAAAGGGGACTTCAAACCTTAGGTAGGATTTAATTTACCTGTATGCCTCTGGGGACTGCTTTTTTTTAATTAAAAAAATTTAAGGATGAAAATATCTTTCTAAATTCCCAAGCCACATTTAAAAGAAAAAAATCTTCTATCTGAAAGGAAATGTGTAGTTAATGTGCCTGGCCTGGTAATTCCACTTTTATTTAAAATAAAAGGTAATTTCACTTTTATTTTAATGACCACATAAAAGAGAGTGATTATAAAATAACAAAACAAAAACCAAAAAAAAAAAAAATCAGCCCTACATACCAAATAATAGCAAGAAAAGTGCTTAAGTGACAGTTACATTTCTGCATGTCTGGCCATGTCCTACTTATTTGTTCATAGTTTTATTTCTCCAAAGAATTCAACATCATGCTACCTTCCATGGGCCAAAAGAGCCCTCAAGGCAAGCTCTCCTGCTGTAGAGACTTTTTCCCCTAATAGTAATAAGATGAACACTGTCAAAATAGTTAGAAAACAGTAAATGCTAAATCACGTGACTCCCTGTATATTTGGAGAAGAGAGAGCTGCTGGGTTGAGAAGTTGATGCTTCAGAAGGAAGTGAGGAGAGAGGTGGGCATCAGAGTGGAAAGACAAGAAGAGCGCCGTGAGGTGGTGGCTGGGCACAGCACAGTATGCCAGACGGAGCAACACGCTGGCAAAGCCAAGAGTGGATGAGGTGAACGGTGGAAGTCTCAGTATGGCTGAGGATGTAAGTCCAGACTCGTATGGCAAACACTGGGGACAGTCACTGGGGCTCTTCTGAAGGCAGTGGTGCTATAGAAAGAACAGTTTGGGGTCTTTGTAAGCAAATAGGACCTACACTAACTCACTCCATGTTCCATGGTGAAAGAGAACAAAGAGGCTTTTGAGGAAGGCTTCAAAGCTGGTCCAAGAGAACTTCCTGATCTTCCAGCTTTCAGTGGCTCCATGCAAGGGGCAGAATTGGCGGACAGGTGCCGTGGTGGCCCCAACAGACTCTTGTGTTTGAGTGCTTGGCCCATAGGGAGTGACACTATTAGGAGGTGTGGCCTTGTTGGAGGAAGTGTGTCACCGTGGAGGCAGGCTTTGATGTCTCATATCTGCTCAACTCCACCCAGCTTCCTTCTACTGCCTACAGATCCAGATGTAGAACTCCCAGCTCCTTCTCCAGCACCATGTCTGTCTGCCCTCTGCCATGTCCCACCATGGTGATAGTGGACTAAACCTCTGAAACTTGTCATGTGGCTGGTTCTCGTACGCATATTGAAGCACCAATCTCCAACAACACAGAAACCAACTGTATATGAAGATAAGCCAGCCCCAATCAAATGTTTTCTTTTACAAGAGTTACCATGGTCGTGGTGTCTCTTCACAGCAAGAGAAACACTAAGACAGGTGGAGGTGTGGGCTGTGCATTTGATCCTCGTCTTTATGGAAATCAGTACTCTTAGACATACTTTCAGCAAGACCCATGCATCATGTCTATAGCAAACTTAAAATGAAAAACTTTAAAAATGATGTCACCACCAACAAATGGGTTAACTGTGGACAGAAGCTTTTCTCATTCCTGCCTGGTGTTGTCTGTTTATCCACGTAGATGCATGCAGCCATACACCACTCAGATGCACACATCACAGTGTTTTTTTTGTTTTTTTTTTGTTTTTTTTTTTTTTTGGTTTTTCGAGACAGGGTTTCTCTGTGGCTTTGGAGTGTTCTTAATCAGCCAGTTTCTGCCTCCCAGAATCCTATGCTTTCGAGGCCAGGAACCGCTTTACCTCTTGCCCCACCCCCGCTCCCCCAATGAAGTTTTTGCCACTCTGTCTCTCATTACTCCATGCCAGAAAGATCTGGCCTCTGCTTCTGCTTCTCATTTGTCAAGGTCCACTTAGAGATATTCTGCTGAGTCTTTCTTGAGTTGCTTCAGACTAAAGTCACCCCTGTCCTCTGCATCCTACCAGAGCTGTGTCCCCTGCTCTGTGATCCATCTTCCACACTTGTCGGGCTCAGCGAACCTGACTTGCAGGCAGAAGTGCGCCAGGACTTTGCTGACGGCAGCCTGGTGTGGATTAATGTTGAGGGAGCTCACATTCACTAACAGGCCATCGGGCTTTACAGGCGATTTCATAATTTATAGAAGTCATAGCCCTGCCCCTATAATATAGAGTGGTGGCGCTGTGCATACAAATAAGAGCCTGCAAGCTAAATCACGCTGCAGAATCCTTGGAGGCTGCATATGTGCCAGTTGGCCAGGGGAACTTGGTGAAACAATCGGTAAACAGTGAAGAGGGGGGAATATATTTGTCTCTACCATGGACACATGGTTCTGCATTAGCCGTGCTGTGGGGAAATGCACTGCATTTAATGCAAGGACACACAGCAGGTGGAGAAAACAAGGAGTTGGAAGGGACAGTGTGGCCAGCGATGACCACGAACGTCCTATTGTCTCGTAAAATAAGGTTATCAGTCTTAACATGTGACCATGATGGATGGGTGTCAGAAGCAAAGGTGCAGCCCTGCTATGTGTCACGTCCACAAAGACTGCTTTTGAAACTGTCAGCTGTTCAATTCTTCGGACAGATTCCTGTCTCTCAAAGGTTTGACAGGCTTGTTTGTTTGTTTTTAGAACAATGATGTGGACATGATATAAGGGAATTTTTAATGATTTATTTCATTCAAGCATGCAAAAATAATTGAACTATAAGAGTGCCAACATCTTTAAAAATTTGAAATACGCTTTGTATGAATTTTTATACTGATAAAATTTAGGATTGTAGTAATATGAGCGGCGGGGCTGCGTCCACAGCACCCCAGCCGCCTGCTAGCTTATGCCTTGAAATAATTACACGGACACTGTATTCTTTTAAACACTGCTTGGCCCATTATATCTAGCCTCTTCTTGGCTAACTCTCTCACCTGGACTAGCCCATTTCTAATAATGCATCTAGCACTGAGGTGCGCTTACCTGGAAGATTCTAGCCTATGTCCATCCTGGGTAGGAGCTTCATCGCGTGTGCCTCAGAGAGCAGAGCTATCCGGTCTGCCCGGGAGAGGGGAGCATGGCGTCTCTGAGCTCACTTCCTCTTCCTCCCAGCATTCTGTTCTGTTTACTCCTCCCACCTATGTTTTAACCTATGAGGGCCAGCCAAGCAGTTTCTTTATTTTTTAACCAATGACCTTCCTCCATCATAGGATTTTTCAATAAAAGAAGGAGGAATATTCTCCAATCTGAACATTAAAGTATTTAGGGGTAGAAAGGAATCTGGGTAATAGAGATAGCTAAGCAGCTAAAGGGAAGGGAAGCCGTGAACATTGTCTAACTTGGATACATACATACATACGTTGTCTGTATATGTAGTTGTTACACATATTTGTGAAGTATAATAATTAAATACATGGATTCATGTATAAACTGAAAGTTGGGTATGTTGTGCATATCCAGCCCTATGGAAACAGAAGCAAGAGAATCAAGAGTTCAAGACCATCTTTAGCTACATAACAAGTCCAAAACCAACTCTTGCTTTATGAAACCCTGTCTCTAAACAAACAAACAAACAAAAACATGTCAGCGGGAGGATGCAAACAGAAGAAAAGTGATTTTAAACTCACAATTGGGAAAGATCTTATGAGAAGGGGGTAGAATTTTAAAAAGGACAAAAGCCTCTATTTGAGAGCCAGGAAGGGAAAGCACTGGCCTGCAGGAAAACTAATCACAAAAGGCCAGCAGCTGGGGAAGGGGAGTCTGAGCTCACAGAAGTGTCTCCTGAGCAGGCAGCCTTTCCAGGGGGCACTGGGATGTGTAACCCATTCATGGCTCCTCTTATCTTTCTAATCTTATCTCTTTTACACTCAGCGAAACATCCACACCTCTGCACCTGGAGCTAGGGCTCTTATCTTCTGACCTGAATCACCTGGCTCAATACTAATTCAGAGCCGTGCCAAGCGAAGGGTTGTCATGGCTCCCCCATGGATTCTACATGTTAAAGTACATCATGTAGCAACTCCATGTATTCTGTGTCACAAACAAGTACAGCCTCGAGAAAGTCAGACCTTGTGCTAGCAACATAAGGCAAAGATTGTAAACAACAGTAACCAGAAGGTGCATGTCAATCTGATGTGCAAGCAGGTACCTGGAAGCTGCTCCACACCCTTGGCCCTTACCAGAGATAGTGGATGCACCACAATTCTTCAGGCAGGTCAACCAGGGGTCTAGTTTGTACTAGACAGGAGTGGAGTTAGGGATGATGAAGGGGAAGGACAAATCAAGTCAAAGGACTGGATCATCTTTAATTTGAGATCTACAGGAAGAACCAGATCATCCATTTCTGTAGTAGAGGATCCATGCCTTGTACAAGGATTCAAGCTGGTCAAGAGCATGACTGTCTTGAGAATAAAATGGCTTTGGCATGGGGGATGCTCTAGGAAATGCTCTGGGATCCTGAAATGTGGGGTACGTTATCTGTGGGAACCTCGGATATCAGGCTCTTGCCATTGCGGAACTTTATTTTAAAGAATTTGCAGTCTGGGTTAAAATGAAGACAGTGGGAACTGGGTGCTTTAGCAGACTTTGCATCTCACCACCTCTTTCTGCCCCTCTAAACCAATGGTGATTGACCTGTGATTCAAGAGCTCCTTGGGAGATGCATATCAGATATCCTGCATATTAGATATTTATAATAAGATTCATAAGAGTAGCAAAATGATTAAATAACAACAAAATCATTGCATGGCTGGGGTCGCTAGGACGTGAGGTTAGGAAGGTTGAGAACCTCTGCACCAAATGTGGCAACTCTAAAATCCCAAAGAGGCCTTAATTTCATTCTTTATTGCTTCATTGGTTCACACACAATGTCTAGTCCAATGACCTGGCTCACTTTCCTACTTTATAATGATGCTTAAGCCATCACCTCTGGTATACAAGGCCCTGACTTCCACTTCTTTCTGAGCCACCTGTCTTTCTTCTCATTCAAACACCCACCTTTTTCCTGGCCGACTCTAGACCCCCTCAAGACCAACTAGAACCAGTTCCGAGGCCCATCTATTTGGGGAATTCTTTTGAGTACCATCTTGACTTTTCCCTTTTCATTTGTTCTTCTGAGACCTCTTAATCCTGCTGAAAGAATTTGATTCCTGAAACATTCTTCCCTTTCTCTCAGCAAATAAGCAACTGCAACCGAAGAACCAGTGACTTGGATTCTTTATTAAGATGAGTGAAAAGGATCAACACAAACCAAGGGCAACATGCTGACTCACAGCCACAAATTAAAACTGGCAATGATCTATAAGCAAGTGTTGAGAGGTTTAGGTTGTGATAATGTGGTACTGATGTTAAACCCAAAAGACAAACTTTTAAAGCCTAAAATTCCAAAAGTCTAAATTTTGTGAAGTCTAAATTTTCCAGATACCAAATTCCAAAAGATGAAAATTTCAAATGTTAAAGCCAGGTGGTGGTGGCACATATGTTTAATCCCAGCACTCATCCCAGCACTCAGAAGGCAGAACCAGGCAGCAGCCAGGGCTTTTACACAGAGAAAGGCTGTCTCTAAATGAACATAAATAAATAAATAAATAAAATAAATGTCAAATCTTGAAACACCAAAACCTGCAGTTTTCAGTAGGAAAGTAAAAGAAAAAATAGAGGAAACAAATAGCTAGTTTAGAGGGGTAGAAAATCACATCTGAAGAGGGGTGAGCACACAGTCAGCTCTGCATAGGTCAGTTGTACCATGTTTGGCAGAATGAAGCCCTAGGATTCCAGTAAAGGATTTAGGGGAGATCTGTCTGACAGAGTCTTCCCATTGGGCTAGGTGGAGAACCATTTTTCTCAGTTTTGGGAGGTACCAGCCTTAATATATTTTATTAAAATTATAAAATATATAATATTATTATA
>NC_022030.1:47133262-47167286 GCF_000317375.1 Microtus ochrogaster
AGAGAGAGAGAGAGAGAGAGAGAGAGAGAGAGAGAGAGAGGGTTTCTGTCCTGCCTTATTTCTGTTCTCCCACCAGGTCCCACATCCTTTTAGCCCCAAAGAAATCACACAGAGGTCTATATTAATGATAAACTGATTGGCCCATTAGCTATTAGCTCAGGCTTCTTATTAACTCTCATGACTTATATTAACCCATTATTCTTATTTATGTTAGCCACATTGCTTGGTACCTTTTTCAGTGGGGCAATCACATCTTCCTTCAGTGGTTGGGACAGGACTGGGGAAGACTGGGCTTTCTTCTTCCAAGAATTCTCCTGTTCTCCTTGACCTGCCTCTACTTCCTGTCTGGTTGTCTCGCCTATACTTCTTGCCTAAATACTGGCCAATCAATGTTTATTAAAAACATAATTGACAGAATACAGAATTGTCCCATACCACTTCTCCCTCTTTTTTTTTAAAAAAGGAAAATATCCATAGTCCATTTTTGGAAAATGAACGCATAGTTTTTTAGGGGTGCTGATAATCTTATGGGGACCTAAAATATTTTTGAATTTTAATCAAATCCTGACTAGAGTATTCTGTGAGTCTTGATCATCTCAGGCAGCAGTCTTGAATGTGTTCTGGATGTAGAACTCAGACATCCAGACCATCTGTTCCTACTGGAGATTTCTTGGGTGGTCTTCCTTGATCAAACCTGATTTTTCTTAACTCAGAATGAATCCATAGCCTCTCATTTCCTGTGGAAACAAAAGCAAAATATCTTCTCTAATGTAACATACCTTTTGACTACAATTTTGAAGTCAAGGTATTTTCAAAATACCTATCTTGAATTAATTTAGCAGCATTTATAAACAAATGTTTTTTAGCAGCTGTTGCTCCTTCCTCAGCATTCAAGCAATTCAAAGAGAGCATAATAACATACAGTATCCAGATTCTCTGTGTGTTTTTCACCTTTATGTGGCTTTACTTTAACCTCTATTTCTTTTATTTTTACTTTTACTTTTGAAAACAGGTTCTCTGTATATCTTTGGCTGTCCTGGAACTCCCTCTGTAGACCAGGCTGTCTTCTACCTGCCTCTGCCTCCCAAGCTTTGGGATTGAAGGAGTGTGCCACCACACCTTGAACTCGCAGAGGTCTCTCTGCCTCTGTCTACCAAGTGTTGGGATTAAAGGTGTGTGCCACCACACCCAACTATTCTCTTTCTTTCTTTTTTATTTTAAGGACTTTAACCTTTAACCTGCATATATTTTTAACACACTGTAAACCATTTAGGGGTTTTCTTCATCTTTGACTCTCTCTTTACTGTATATCTCTCTTTTTTCTGAATGTATTATCCCATGTCTGAAATTGTCAAGCGGCAATAACAATCTGTGTATGTGGTGTATATGGATGTTGTTGTCAAGTGTTCATTGTGTTTTATTTGTTTCTTAGAACAACTCCCTCCTTAAATGCAATCAACTGCCTTTTAAAGAGTTTTTTCCTGGTTTGATGAGGAATTGTTTATTTTGAGAAACAGATCCCCAAAATTAGGCTGGTCACAAAAACAGACAAACAAACAAACAAAACCCCAAGGTATTAACTTTAGAAAATAGATATTAAAATCATTATATTATTTCCCCATAAGATGCATTTGACTTGACAACTCTTAGTCACTAAAATATATGGTCACAATTATGTTGATGAGCCTCACTCAACTGAGGGAAAACACACAGCTCAAATCAAAACCAACCATTCTCAGGGTTACAAGTCAGTGGGATGTCTCTGCAGTGAGGGAAGTAACTATTACTGCTGTAGGAATTCCTACAACTCATAGCCATTAGTTACCTGCCCACTTGGGCATGGCCTCTTATACTATTTATGCCAAAATAAAATGAACATCTGGCCTCTTTTCTGGATTCAGGATTTGGTTGCTGTTTCCCGTTCCAACAGAGGATTGTGATTTGTGAGTCTACCCCTAAATAAATAACCCTCTATTATTCTCAATTCTGAGCTAGGGTGGGATTGCTTTTAAGCATCCATCTTCATCTAGTGCTCCACATGGATCCGAACTCCTACTTGGTGGATAGCCTAAAGGCCTAACCCATCCATGGCCCAGAAAGTCTCCCATCCCTACCCACTTGACTTGCTTTTCCCTTGTAAGAGGTGTTTTGTTGAACCCCAGCCACAGCAGAGCTAACTGCTTATGGTGATTGGAAAATTCCCAAGGTCAAACATCCCTCCCTCACACTGCCACATTCCCTACCTTGTGGCAATTTATACTCCTGGCTCCTGAGTTCTTGGCTTCTTGCTCCATGTACAGAATTGATCTAATTGCTTTTACTTTGTCAAAGAAAATGCATTTCTCAGTATTTGACCAGCACCAAGGTGGGGAAACCAAAGCTGCTCAGGACTGTTTGTGGCACCAAGTTGTACCTCTAGTCACAACTCTGCAACAACAACACCTGCTGGACAATGAAAGATTATTACACCTAAAACAATTTACCAGATTTCATAACAAGTAATTAATAAATCAATAACTTAAAAGTTATATAATGGCAGACATTGAAAATTTTAGTTACTTTTCTGATAATCATATGTATTATAGTCTATAAGGCTTATATGGTTATGGTGATACAACCATTTATTGGATATTGGGACTCAGATTTTTTCTTCATATTATATCCTTAAGAAATGGTTTGGTAACAGAGCCAAGAATGAGGCACTTTTAGAAATGATATAGTCTTTACAGACTAATAATGAACAGCTAGATGACAGGATTAATCCAAAATCAAAAGTTACCTGAAAACATTAAATACTATTGAAAAGGGTAACATCAATTTGATAGACAAAATTTAATTCATGTCAAAGGATACTGAGAAATTATCTGAAAGAATTTGTACTATTGAATTTGACAATCAAAATTTATTAAAATGTAATGATAGGTTAACAAATAGAATATCTCTCTAGGATGGCAATCTGCATTCTATTTAAATAATGTCCAAGGATGAGGTATTATCATTAAAGGATAAACTTCAGACCTTGGAGTCCTATGTGCAGAATGAGGACCAGAGACTAGGTGCCTCAACGAAATCACTAGAAATATATACCAACCAGGAAATTCGGGCTTTACAAAAGACAGTAGTAAAAAGATTTGAAATGACTGAGGAAATTATTGGAGCTGATGAGCAGGGAAAGAAGGCACAAGGACAGGATTCAACATCGCCGGTAGCTGTCAGAGATGGCTTACCCAGGCCTTTGGTTTCCTACCCTGTAATCTACTCTAATAAAGCATCAAGTTTAAAGGCCCAAAAGAATCCAAAGAAGTTAGATGGATACCTATAGAAATGAATGATCTTAAAGAAATTAAGCAAGCAATTGTAACTTTGGCTTGCATTCCACATTTGTTAGGGTGAATGGTAAAAACATGGGCTTCTAGCATTAAAGCCATGCCACATGACTGGCTTCAGTTAGTTTCAGCAGTCCTGGATGATGGGCCTCAAATGATATAAAAGTTAATAAGAAGCCTGAACTTTGTGGCATAGGGACAAGATCTGTTCATCTTAAAGAGCTTAAGCCTGTGGGTCAGCATAAGTGTTCTCACCAAGAATTTGATTCTGGGAATTCTCAAGTCCTTTTGCTTTTCCCTGTTGTTCTAAAGTTTTAGCATCTTCACTGAAATAGCATTTAAATATTGCACTTCCTGCTTACTCAAGTAATGTTATTTCCCTTCTCTAGTTTTCATTGGGGTTGAAGACTAGATAGTTGTAGTTACTCTCTTCTCATTATTTATTATTTATTATTTATATACAAGACTTAAACTCATTAGGATAGAATAATTATTGAAACATTTATTACATGTTTCTTGCTTGATATTGTTCATCCTGGTTGTAATTTTTATACCTAATAACACACATATATATAATATACCTAAATAATATACCTAATTTTATACCTAATATTTGTTCTTATTGTATATAACTTTATATTAGACTTAGAACTTTCTTATTTAAACAAAAGTGGAAGGTGCTGTAGGAATTCCTACTACAAGTAGCCTTTAAGTTACCCGCCCACTTGAGTGTGGCCTCTTATACAATATATGCCGACTGTAAAACATGTATCCAGCCTCTTTTCTGGCTCTGGGATTCCATTGCTGTCCCAGGTTCCAACAGAGGACTGTGATCTGTGAGTCTACCCCTAAAGAAATAACCCTCTATTATACTCAATTCTGAGATAATGTGGGATTTCTTTTCGTCTTTATATTGCAACCGTATAAATGGGCAGAACTGTATTCTCTTCATAGCAAGAGACTATTTTGAAGACAGTTGGTAAAAACCATACATCTTTATTATTAAACCCCAGAGTTATCAAAATTAAAAGCAAAACTTATAGAATAAGACTTAACAAAACTACTAAGGAGCATCAAAGGAAGTGAAAATGGAACTAGGCACAGGACAGTTATAAATGAATGAACACAGGAAGGATGGGGGGCACAGTGAGAATGATCTGGAGATACCAGGGGGAGGGTCTGCTGTTACTTTGATCTCTCACAAGTGCCTCAGTAAATGAATAATGGAACAAGAGTCTAAACTCCACTATGTGCTTAAGAGTCATCCTGTCCTTTGGCGCTGTCACTTTCTTCTTCCTTAGCCTCTTTTTCATCTTCCTTGATCAACTCCTGCTGGTCATCCCCCAATCTCCATTGTTGTCATCATCCAGCAGGTCACTGTCCTCAGAAGCATCCTCTGCACCTGCCTCAGACTCTACCTTCACGCCACTTCCATCTTTCTTCATAGAGGTGCTTCTCCGTTCCTCTTCACACAATTCAATCTTCATGTTTCTTGGGGACAAGAAGGACAAGGCAGCTTGTTTGTATTGTTCTTTTTCTCTTTTCCCCAGGTTTTTCAGCAGAGAATCCACTTTGGTTTTATCTGAGTCAGCTCCTTTTTAGCACCTTGGAGGTCATCACCTTTCAGCTTTCCAGACTTAGAAGAAGCTCCCCATTGTCCTCTCTCTGAATTGAATCCACTTTTGCCCCTTCATGAGGTATTTACTGGCACATGCTGTCATTCAGAAGGCACCACATCTTGAACAATAGGAGGAGGAGGAACATGAGGTGGCTACCTGTACAACATGTCATAACAAACTCATTGAAGGCCATAATCCAATTCAAGTGAAGAACAGGGTAGAGGGGATGGAGAAGGGTGTACTGACTGTCTGGTACTGACTAGGGCATCTCTGCTGCAGGTCATGTCACACTTGCTTTTCCTCAGTTTATGCTTTGTTCTGTAGTCAGTTTAGTATCTAAAGCCCGGGCAATAATCATTCTGCCATCCTCTCTGGCTACTGCAGCTCAGGCATTTCTTTCATTAACATACTAGACAAAGTCAAAACTCCTGTGCACAGAGTAACCCACAATTTTGCCACACTCTGAAAAGACTGCCACCACATCAGACTTCTTCAACATGGCTAGAGTGTTGAGATTCCCAATGAATACATGGAAATTCATGAATCGAGGACCTGTCTTATTGGTAATGTTGATAGATTTCTCCTTTTATGAAAAGGTTTCTCACAAGCTGAAAATAGACCTGTAGATTTAAAAATAAAATCTCACAAGAGGAAGTAGAGAGAGAAAAGACTGTCTCTCCTCCTGAAATCCTATGCCAAGATGCTCAAGTAGACAGACAAGTAGACAGCACACACTGTATGTTCTCCGTCTCTTCACAAAATGCCTTTTAAAGAACTGTTTAAATGATTTTTTTCCCTAGAATTATATTTTCAAGAATCTTTTGGGATTTTAGACCACAGGAGTTTTGATCTTTCAGGAATGTGAGATTGTAGCATTCAAGATAGCAGCCCCTAGGCTTAATAGCAGAAATCTAGGCTAAGCTTACAGCGAAGGCGTGCAGTGAGTCAGTGTGAGGCTAGGTGTAGGGACAGGTGAAGGGCATTGCTGGGGGGATATTTGATCACACGTGAACCCTGAGTGTGCATTTCTGTTAATTCAATAAAATTAACCTTGGCTAAGGAGGCTGTATTAGCAAGTTGTTGACAGAAAGTAATCTTAGGGTCTCAGAGGGCTCTGGGAAAGAAAGAGAGGCACAGGAAGTGGTAGGGTGGTGTCTGGAATGACACAGCTTATTTGAGTTTAGCAAAGTAGAAGCATGGATCTTTCAGAGATGCCATCATGGAGGTTAGGTTACAACCTGGCCTCTCTGAGCTATCAGGTTTTTACCCCAGCCTTTGAATGTTGAGTCTTATTTATTAATAAAATGATAGAGATTTAATTGAAGCTACTTTTAGAGACAGCAACAGAGCCAGTGCCTGCAGGGAACAGAATTCCTTCCAGGTTGCGGCCTGAGTGGCCAGGCCACTGCTAGGGAAGCAGGAGGGCAACTGTAGAGTTGCAATTGCTGGATGAAATAGCAGTAGATTATACCTCGTGCACTGCCCAGATGTTAAAACAACAGTGTAGCATTCAAACATACTGGAGATGAGGAGGAACTAGACTGGGCTCCTGCCACAGGCTCACAGACATACACAGACACCCCTAGATTTGAACAAGAGCAGAGATTACCTCATGTTCTTCTGAATTCTGTGGGTCCCTCATTTGATCCCATGGTGATAGGGCTTGGCAGAACTGAAGACACAAAGGATTATGTGTCAGGATTTAAGCTCATTGTTGGGTACTGCACTTAAATTTTCTACTCACATGAAAGGAGAAACTGTAACTGTAGACAAATGAGATAATTAGCCCGAGAAACTGGACACCTGCTAGGCCAGCAGTTCTCAACCTGTAGATCATGACCATCAGAAAATACATATTTCTAATAGTTTTAAGAACTGAGACACTGCTTGGTAGCAAAATTACAGTTATGAAGTAGCAATGAAAATAAATTTATGGTTGGGGGTTTCTAAGACCAGCAGAAATATGAGTTTTCTGATGGTCATGACCCACAGGTTGAGAACCACCATTCTATGCATACTAGGCCTTTCTTGTTCTAGTACTTCCTTCAGAAAAAAAATGACTAATATAATCAAGGATGACATCATTTAATAGTAGGAAATTGAGACGAGTCACTGCATGGTGCGTGGCCAGCCGTTGCAATGTTGACCTAGTGATGAAGTTGCCGGGCTTCTGAGTTGCTCTGAGATAGATAACTCTTATTGGTCCAGCTCCAAACTAGCCCTGGTCTAGGCAAAGACTGCTTTGAGTAGGTGAAGCTTGAACAACAGTTTTCTCCCATGCTCCTTGGGGTGGTAGAAAGTGCTAGTCACTCACTGTTCATTTCCTTTCTGTAGGCTCCTTGGTTTGGCGAAACTGAAATGTCACGGAAGAGACCATGGTATTTCACTAGAAGCCCTGTGAATCGAAGGTATGCTTGTTGATCTCAGTTTGGAACACAAAGTAAACACGTCTTTGGATACTAGAACTCTAAATTAGGTTGGTGAATCTAAAAACCATGTGATTCCCATTACAATCGACCAGCACCCTACTCAAGCATTTATAACCAGGGAGAGTAGGATGGATTCCAAAATTGTAATTCCCCCCCCCCCAGAAGATGTTGAAATTAGATGGCTGACAAAACCATGGGCCTCAAGCAGCACCCCAAACTGTGAAACTTGGCTTACCAAAACTGTATCCACCATTTGACATTATTCATAGGAAAGTTCAGGAAAACTCTAGGAAATTTCACCACAGACTTTCGTATTTAACAATTGTGAGGCATATTTTTCTTTTCTGGGAATTCAACCCATCAAATATGAGGAATATAACAACTTCGTATTAACGACTATCATAGCCAAACCAGTATTTCCCTCAAGATCCAAAAGGAAAGACTTGCAGTTAATAATACATGACACAACTCCCACCCTTGGCAAAGCAATATTTTAAAACTAAAATTATATTGTAATTAGCCTTTCAAAAAATGTGAACAATTCAATATAGGAGTCCATTAATAATCTAACTCTGCTGCAAAGCATGTTCCTCCCACACATGTAACTTAATTAAACTTGGCTTCTCATTCCAACCGTCAGACAGTCACGGCGAACAGGTGGCTCCCAGCTTGGAGATAATGGGAAGCTGGGTCTAGCTATGACTTCGCACACACAGATGAGATTATCTAAACGTCTTCCCTGTTCTTTATTCTGGCAATTTCTACTTCAAGCACAGATTTGCCTTCTCTTTTAGAGGATTTAAAGTTCAAATACTACCAGGACGATTTTAATGAAGAGTAAATGTAAGCTTCTATAATTGCTGGGGCCATTCTTCATACAAAGATCATTCCAAAAATCATACTGTCTTATGAAGGTGAGAGGTTGGGAGAGTGCTAAGAAAATTACATGCTAGATAGTACAGTTTCCAGAGCACTGATCGAGGATGGCAGTTAAAGGCAAAGATCTCTAAGAATCGTCTCTCCATTCTCCAGTGCGCTATAGATTATGCATCGTAAATTCACCATCCTGGAGAAGCAGAGGATGCCTGGAATGAGGACTCTGCTAGGGGAAAGGATGACAGGGATGTAGCTAACTGGAGGGAGATGCCTTGTGTGTGGTTGAGGGATGCGGCAACTTGCACTTGACTCTGCCAAGTCCTTCAGCAGGGCAGCTCGGAAGAAGCAATTTCCATTTTTAGTTAAAATGTAAGGTTACAATTACTATCTTTAAAAATTCCCTGCCGATTAAAAGCCTTAAGCTACACGTGGGTCAGCCCAGATACACAGACCTAGAACTATCTCTGAAGATCACTGTGAATCAAGGTGCAGACCTGCTTTGCCTCCTTCTAAGAAGTGATACGTTTTAAGTTGTCAGATATATATGCCTTTGGTATAAATCTGTAATCTAAAAGGAGACACTGAAGAGGGGAAGGCTCCTTGTCACTAAGTGAGAAGAATCCATGCAAAGGTGTAAGCCTCAGGGCTGACAGGAGAGGGGTCCATTGTAACTGAAAGACAAAAAGCCCCCTTACAACAGAAAAGACACTGGAGAGAAGGCAAGGCTGCGCATCTCACAGAGCAGGTTTGGCACTGTGTGCTGCAGGTGGCATTGGGTGATTTTGAAGACACAAGGTACCAGTGCCCTTGGGTTCTGATGTCATGACATGCCCCCGTGTCCTGAAAGAGCCCCTGAAACTCTGGGACCTTTTCCCTCATTTGAACAGAATGCTCAAGTTACTACCCTCTAGCCTTCAAAGGAAAGAATACCCATCATTAGGGTTATGAACCAGCAGTAGAACTAAAATGCATCCTCTGGGGGATCAGTCCACACTGTCTCCCAGAGCTCCCCACCATGACTAAGCTCCCTCAAAGTCCTTTTTGTCTCCCACTCCTGTCTGGTTTTAACTCCTCTCCTAGTACCTTCTTGGATTGGCTCTCAGGGAAATCCAAGCCAAACCTGTGTCTTAGGTTCTGCTTCAAAAAGGAGCTCAGGCTAAGTAAGACCTTACACCATGCTGAGTGACGTTGAATTTGGAAGCCATTTTTGTTTGACATTTGTATATAGTACTGTGTTCTTTCCTTTACAGAATCATCACTTTAGAAGAACAGCCACTCCAAGCTCAATGTATAAGTATGAGGACACAATAAGGTAATGCACTCAAATGTGTTTCCTACCTTGTAAAGCACCACATGCACGGTACTTTTATTGCTCTTATTGTGATTAGCAACCAGCCATTTCCAGTGTTTCCAGCAGCAGAGGCAGGACTGGTGGTGGGAGACGAACAAGCAAAATGCTTTTCTGCTCTGCCCACTAAGACTCAGAACAAAAGAACTGCCGGGCTGTAAATGGCAGGATTTCTTAGATGCCTTTGTGTTTATAACACTGCAACAAGGTCGATCAGTTCGCTGAGGTGGTGCTGTGGAGGCCAGGACTTCACGACGTCCTTAATGTGCTTGGAAACTGAGTTATAGCACTGAGACTGGTGGAAGGTGAGAGTGGCCTACAGAAGCCATGAAACCACAGCTTCCACTAGGTTTCTTTTCTCTAAACTACAGTGACTAATTCAAACAGTGATGTCTATGGTTCTTTATAGTAGAAACTAATGGGTCTTAGTACCTGATCTAATGTCCATGTAAAGAGAAAAAAAAATCATCATAGCACAACCGATGAAATAAGTAATATTTACAGATGGAATGATGACTAATAGCAAAGAGGGACACATTCGTTCAAGCACATTCAATAGTTAAGTAAATAATTTTACTTCTTCTCGACTCTGTGTGTGTGTGTGTGTTTGAGAGAGAGAGAGAAAGAGAGAGAGAGAGAGAGGGAGAGAGAGAGAGAGAAAGAGAGAGCTTTAAAAAAGTTCTACATATGTATAACCTGTGACCCCTGGACCATGTGCAGTCAAGGGCAGCTGTGAGTATGACCCAACACAAATTGTTTACTGCACAAAATTATTTTTCAATTTAAAAGAATACATTATGCTGTTCTCAATATGTACTGTGTCATATGAAAAGATTGGATGCACCTGATAGGCAACAAATATGTGTTATATATTGACTGATTGATTTGCTCGTTGTGGGTGAGTTTTTGTGGCTGCTTTGTTTTGTTTTCTCCTTTGCTAGACTACTTCTGAGAATTTTTTTCTCCTAGAATTTCAGACTGATTCCTTTTTCTCCATATTTTGCAATATACTTTTATTTTTCATGTGGGTGAGCATTCTTTTCAGGAGGAGAGCTCCCAGGACATTTCATCAATACATAAGTCTTTTTCCCTCTCTCCACTACTTTCCCCTTGTCCGTAAGGTATTTCCTTCAGAAAGGAATGCTTTTGAGGTATTTAAACATGAATACCCCTTTAAGAGACAGCCCTGTACCCAGGTTCACAACCACAGCACTACTGAGATCCTGGGACGAGTGCTTCTGTGTTTGGGGTGTGTGTGTGTGTGTGTGTGTGTGTGTGTGTGTGTGTGTGACTTTCTTGTGCCACATGGTTTAGCCATATGGTTGGCCTTTACCTACTAGCTGCCAGTTAAGAACCCCAATAATAACTTTTAAAAGGTGTGTTTGTGTTTGTGTGTGTGTGCAACACACCCTCCTTGAGAACCACTGAACTATGGAAGAAACACAAGGTGTCAAAGTTACGTGTGAACTTGATATGACTGTTATCTTTTCCAGGTTCTATGGTTTCTAATAGTAGGAACTCTTATCTGCAAAACATCATGTGAAAATGATAATAAGAATATAATATCAGTTAAATACCAACTACATCCCAGGCCTTGTTCTATATAGTGGTAAGTAAATTCATTGACTCCTTAGGACTAACCTCTGTGATCGGTGGTACAGTTGTCCTGATTTTATAGCAGAAATAACTGAGACAGAGGGTTGGGTCATTCCCCCAAGGCCACGCATCTGGTGAGTGATGGCACTAGAATATCAATCCAGGTCTTTTAGTCTCCCTTTTTGCCTCCCCTACTTCTTTAAAATTGAGTACACAAAAGCACTTTATAAATACTAACACAGGACAGTCAACAACTTTCCAGTTCATGTACAGGCGTGCTCACTGTGGGCAAGTCCTCTAAGCATTTCACCGAACACCTTGTTCATTGTAGTATTTTCCATCTGGCCTGTGAACATTTCATCTTTCCAGGTTTATATAGCCCACATTCTTTTAGGCCTGGCTCAAATGCCAGCAGCTCCCAGGAGACGAGTCCTCCTAGAAAGGCCTTCATTCTTTTCATTGTCCTTCTTGCAACAAGTGACATGGATGTGACTTGTTCCTTCACTGGCACGCTCATGGGGAGAGCACAATGATAATCCCTCCAGGGGCCAACACAAAGTGCAGCCAGTGTACACAAAGAATGTCTAAGTCACTGAGCAAGTTGAGTTGATTACCAGATTGAAGAGTAACAATCTCATCTGATGTTGGGGTGTGGAAACAGTTACTCAATAGAGATCATTGGATCCTTTTGATTCCCCCAAAGAAGCCCAGATACAACAAACTCACAGCTTCCTTCTGGGTTCTTAACCACAGACCCAAGGTTCATAACTACAAAGCTAAATCAAAGACACCTGCATAAAATAGTGACAGAATCTTGCTGGATAAGCAACAGTGAAGAAGTCCTACGTGTTTTAATATTCCTTATGAAGTGAGTGGTCCTTCAAAGTGGAGACCATTTCTTGCCTTTTCATCTTCCTTTTAACCACTCCCAGCAGCAGCAAGCTTCTGCCCTGCTGACTATTTGTCCTAGATGTTGAAAAATATCTCATGGGTCAGATTCTCCAAGCTGTCCAAGCACAAGATCAGAAAAGAAAGGGTCAACTGACACAGGCCTGATTACTGTGCTTACAGAAGCTTTTTGTAGCTGTCATTACCTGGACTTTGCTTTTGTATTCTACCGTGTCAGTTTCTTAGACAGACTGAGCAGGGCTGCCAAAGGCATTCTTCTTTGTCAAATGTTTCGCTTATTATTGAGTTTATACCCAGGGAAACATTTATCTTTTTGGAAGCAATGCCGCCATGCTTGCTCCCATGACAAGTTCAGTCCCAGGGATATTTAAGGAGCTCTTGTTAAAGCAGAAAGGATGGATGTTGAGGGAATGTGAGCAATTAGCTTGAAGATGTGTGATCAGTGTGTCAGCATAGTAAATTGCCACAAGGATGGGAGCCAGCGACCGTCACAGCTGGGGGTTACCAGAGTTCGATAGCTTGACATTCATCCCCATGATTTTCTTACCCACACCTCTGGCTGACCTTTATTCCAGATTCTGTCTTCAAAAGAGGTAATTCCACAGCATTCTTTACTAATGAGAAGCAATATTAGTGTCTGATTTATCACTGATATAAAGGGAATTTTCTCACAATCTTGATGCATTAGAATCTATGTTACTATCATCATGGCGTGCATTATAATCAGAGATGCTGTGGTTAAAATGGCATTGCCTCATGGACTTTCTCCTCCTTTCTATCTACTTTTATAGTAACCATGGAATCAGGACATCACCAGAGAAGCAGCAGTATCTATCTATTGCAATATCAATTACTAAGTGCTATGTGGGACCAGAGTTTATGATACAAGGGGGAGACAGGCTGTAATTTATGTATTTGATGCAAGAGGAAGAAAAGGCCCATCTTTGATGAATGTTCCATGTTTAAGCCTCCACCACCAACAACAATAAAACCCTTCCTCTCACTTGTGAGACGAGCAAGCATGACACAGATACATTCAAGGAAGACAGATAACTAGCCTTTCAGTATACTAAAGAACTCCACTTAACTCCCTCCACTCCCAGGACCACAGACTAGTGGACAAGGGAAGCTCAGAAACTTGACAACTTCTTTATGTTGCGAGGAGCCTACTCTCCCCTCCCTATCTCTGGCTTTTCTCACGTGAATTCAGAATGCAGACTCTGTTTAAGATTTCTTCAAAACAGAAACATGAACTTGCCTGTAGATGGCACATTTCCCAAGAAAGAACAAGAACAAACAAGATTTCAATTTCAGGTGGAATGCAGACCTTTTGGGCTATATTTAATTGCAGAAAAAGGAACTTTCCTATCTAGGACCCTACCAATTATCATCCAAGGTATCTTGTTTGAAGAAGACAAGTTAAGATCAGGTTATTTATTTGAAGAGGGAATGGGTGATTAACGATATACAAAACGCAGCTGTGTTTAGCAGTTTTCAGAAGTCAAGGAGCTGGGGAAATTTTCTTCACCCTCTTGTGCTTCTGGTTTGTGCTGTCTTCCCAAGCGGCTTTAGTCTGCCTTCAACGTAAACCTGAAAATCCAAAGAGCTGCTCCTCACCAGGCCCTGTGAAGGGTTTGTATCAGCTTCCAAACTGCTTGAGAGTTAATCCCTGTGCACCGTGCCTTTGACTTCCAAGTCCACAGAGCAAGAGTCTGGCATCTTCCATTTTATACACTTCTGGGTTTTGAAAATTGGGAGCACATTGTTCAATTAAGATCCAATTAATATGATGTTCCCTCATGAAAGAAGTGTTGGGCAAGAGGAACCAGCTGCACACTAATCAGTGTAAGTTTCATCGACTCATGATCCACTGCTTCTCAAAGGCTTGAAAATGTGATGCTTCTCCGTCACCTCCAGCTCATGTAACTTGACTGAGTTCCCAAATGAGGGAACGTCAAGTTGAGTCAAGATCACATGGCGACCTTCCCAGGGTAGCCCAATTTCTGCAAAATATGTGCACACCATGGGTGTGCCCTTTCTCTTACATTCGTCCTAAGTTATTGCTGTAGCTGAATGTCCCGATTGCCATGTGACTCAAACGATAAATAGCAACCAGAAACTCAGAAGGCACGCAACACAATCGCATTCTCTTAAGTACAGTTTGTGCTTGTGAGCTTCTGATTTCTCATCTCTTAAATGGAAACAACGGAGTCTATTCAATAAAATCTGCCAGGAAGGAATAGAACAAGCCCTGTTTTAAACACATGCCAGCCTCAGCAATTAGTCCATTAACTTAAATCCTTCTTGCAGTTTCAATTAGATTGAGCACTCAGGCTGTTGTATAGCATTTCTGCAAGGCAAAACAGCTGTCTTATCCCACCCCAGAGAGAGCTCTGTTTCAGCTACTCCTGTATTCCTAGTTCATAAAGCACTCTAAGATCCAGTGGGTGGAAGACACTCATTAGCACCACAAGATGATATGTGTTGGTAATAAATAAGCATTGGGAAAAGGCAGCAGTGATCACACTCTTGCTAACAAGTCACTCAACACCCTAGTTGGATCCCTCTCCACGTGGCTGAGAAACGAAGACCATTGAGTGACATACTTTACAGGAGATATTTGTTGTTGCTTTGAGAAATAGAATGAAGTGGGGGAGTTCACAATCTGTCAGCATCGCCTCCCACTTCAAAATGAACATTCTAGGAGATTCTCTATATAGTCTGTTCTTGAATGGGCTTATTAGATTTAATATTTTTGTAACATCATTTAAGGATGTTGTCCAAACAACAAAAAGAGAAAGGCTTTGTTAAAATTCTATAATGTTCCAGTCTATATTGGGTTATCATTTCCTTTATCTCCGACTCTACATCTTGTTCCTACTCCACCCAATTTTATCTCCTTCTGCTTATGAGAGTCTTTAAATTTGGCCTCCAGCAACTCTCCGCATCACTTGTTTTCCTGTTTCCTGTTTATCTGCAACCCTGCCCTTCCATTTCCTTTTCTATCCTGCTCTGGGCTGAGGACGCTGACCTGGTGTCTAGTCACTAGACTTTCTAGGCAGGCAGCATGAGCAAAATACCACATTCCTTCCTAGCCTACCTTGTAGCAATGCTTCTCTGCAGCTTTACCCCTAAGTGATTGAACTCCTGCTGTCTGCTCCTAGGCCAGAAAGGCCAGAGCCCCAGTACTCCTGGACCTGGTGGCAACCTCTCTCTCTCTGTCTCTCTCTCTCTCTCTCTCTCTGTCTCTCTCTCTCTCTCTCTCTCTCTAATACCTGGAGGGATATAGCAAATCTCTGCTGTTGCTGGTCTTTGGCCACACTCGTTCTCTCTTCCTGTTGATGCTTTTACAGGTTTTCTATGCATCAAACCATCCCAGTTGGTGTCTGGATCTCTGTGAGACTCTGGTGTTCCTGCCTCCCACTTCCACAGGCACATAAAAAAGTAGCAAAAATGAAAATTCATAATTATGTTGAGTACCTGTGGGGCTTTTCACCTGATCTGAATGGATTTGTTATTTATGAGGTATCTCTTTGTTCTTATCTCCTAGAATAAAAAAATTAGACAAGAGGCATAGTGAGATCAAAAGTTTATTCAGTAAAGTAAACACTCCAAATAAACTGGAATGACTACTCCAAGGCGGGGAACAGCTAAGTGCTTTTTGTGTTGCTGCTTATATTTAAAACAAATATAAACGTATTATATATTAGTTATATAATGTATATTTGTGTACACTACATAGGTCCCAGTGGTTCTTTCCTTCCCCTTCATGTGAACTCCAGGTACAGAATTCACGCTGTCAATCTTGCACAGCGAGCTGATTTTCTCACTGAGTCCAGGATTTTATTCTTCATTATTTTCTTTTCCTTTTAGACAAGGTCTCATCTCACTGTATAGCCTTGACTAGGTAGATAAAGCTGGCTTCCACCTTACAAAGATTCACCTGCCTCTGCCTACCAAGTGCTGCAATTAAATGCAAGTGTTATTATGCCTTGCTTTACTGTTGATATTAAAGAAGTTTTATGAATTTTTATGAGATAGGTGGGATTTTCATGGACTAAGGTGACACTTTTGTTAACTTCCCCCCCCCTTAATCATGTTGTACCTCTCTTGAGGGGTTGCAGACCCTTTCTAAGTACACAGGTGTGAAAGATTGCTCTGTGCCTTTGTTTCTCATATATAGGGAGCAACATAACTGCAATCTCAAGGATGTTTAACCACAAAAGAGCATTCTGACTGCCAAGAGACACGGATCCCAAGATGCAGATAGAGCCTTCCTCACCTGTCTCTAACTCCTTGCTTGCTAGGTATCAGATTTGCTGCCTGAGATCGCTCTGTACCTGAGTCTCTGAGTCCTTATTTCTGTTCTGATAGTTATACAATGAAACTGCTACCACATGGAAGAACATCACAAAAATAACCCTACTTTTTTGGGGGGGCTACATTGACAACAAAGTAAAAATTGAATAACTTAATTTAACATGGCAAGAAGATTGTAATTAGTTCAACTACTTTAATGACAGTGAAATACTATACAAAATAAAGTTTTGGTTCATTTATATTTTCATAATAAAAATCTTTTATATTTATTTACTCTAACCTGGTTATATTAGTAGCTCTCTGGAGGACTAAGCCTAATTGCAGAAGGCTCAAAAGAATTCTATTCATTTAAAAGGCAATCAGTATTTAGTGAGAGGACTCAGCTTTAGGAAGGATAAATTTACTCTCATTATGTTATAAAAGATATAAGATACTTTTAAATCGGTAGCCAAATATTTGTAGCTTCTGTATTTTTCTTTCTCATTACAATATTTGTCATGAAGATGAATTAGTGTTGTGCCATTTTCTGCTCTCATTACAGTCTTGGTCCTGAGATGAAATATTGGAAGTTTAATGTCTTTATGAATTATAGCTGGAGGCTGTATGATGCTGACCTTTTCAATATTCTGGTTTCTGACTGGCTGGCATTTCCACTTCTCCTCTTCCTCAAACAATTGCTAGGAATATAGAAGAAAGGTTGGGGCTGGTAGCCAATGAGAGAACAGAATATTAAAAAGGTCAGCATCACAGTCTTTTCTATAAATTCAAAAAGTATATTAAGGCCTTAAAATTCAAATACTATAACTTATGAACAAAATATGCAATTCATAGTTGTAAGAAATCACCTCGTTTTAAGACTTCCTCCCGACTATGATAGAATGCAGCACAATTGTTCAGCACTAAAGCGAATCTCTTCAATACTTTATGGATAATGAAGAATTCTTCTAAAATCATAAAGTTGTTAAGATGGACATAAAGATCATCTTTTCCTTTATAAAAATTGAATTATTTTGTCTACAAAAGCAGTAACACCAACAGATTAATTGTAGACATGTCTGCTTCTTTCTAGTAATTGCAATATCATTTATTGTTTTAGAATTAAATCCTAGATATTGCTAAGTAAAAACAAAAATGACCTAAGAGGTTAGATTCATATTCACCACTTTATCTGGCTCATTTTAATTATTCAGTAAATATTTTCCAAAATGATATATGCTGGACAGGTAAGGTGCTAATTATAATAACTGCCTGTTAATTTTTGAAGGTATATGTGAGCACTGCAAACAGCAACAGGTAAAAGATTGTAAGACTTAGGCTTTGTAGTTCACAAGTCTGACTAGCTCAACTCAAGAAATATGCATGGATGACGTAAGGAAAAAGAAGGAGAAAGGAGATTATTGTTTGCAGCTTCTAAATGGCATCAGGACCCACTTGCCGCTGTTTATCTGGCTAGGATTTGACCTTTTCTGAATTAACCATTTCTAGTTATACTCCTCACCTCTACCCTCCCTCATATGGTTGACACATGATCTTCATTGACCAGTCAAGTTTCTTCCTCCCTAGATACTACTGTGGTTGGGGATGATTTGTGGACTGGGTCACGGTCAATGCCAACCAAAAGCAGGAGAAGCCACTGGAGAGGCTGCAGGCAGAGGAGTCAGCAAATGGCGACACCATCTGAAAGGCTGGTTCGGGTCTTATTTTAAACCCGTGCTGCCTCTCGAATGTTTAATTAATTAATTAATTCTCTTTTCGCTCATGCTAATTTGAGTAGAGTATCTGTCATTTTTAACTAAGTGGAATTGTAAAGAGTTCTGAGATTCATATGGACTCCAAGCACCCAGTGATGACTATGTAATAATATGACTATTTTGAATGAATGCAGATGCTTTCATTAATAAATTATAAATAGATGTAAATTCAGAAGAAATTTTTGCCATTTCTTAATTAGTATATCAAAGCTATTAGTATGTTAACTCCTTAAAGATGTTCTACAACCACCATAGATCTATATTTGAGATCACTACATAAAATACTTTATTTGGGATCAAGGAGTTGGTTCAGTGGGTAAGAGCACTTGCTCTGCTAGCGTGGAGACCCAAGTTCAAATCTCCAACATGCACATAAAAGTTAGGCATGGTTGCTTACGCTTATACCTCAGCACTGAGGGACAGAGAAGAACAGATCCTGAGAGCTTGCTGGCCAGTCAGTCTAGCTAAAACAGGGAGCTTCCTGTTTGCTGACACATCCTGTCTCAAGGCAATAGAGGGAAAAGATAAAGAAAGACATTCAATGTCCTGGTCTTACCTCCACATGTGGGCATATCAGCTCAGGAAACTAAACATTCACATTCATGCAACGCACACACACACACACACACCTTTGCAATTGATATTGGATCTCTTCCTCCATAGATGAATGATGTGGGAGTGTCATATATCAATCTGTTGATTTCATTGGTTAAGCAATAAAGAAACTGCTTGGCTGGCTCTCTTAGGTTAAAACATAGGTGGGAGGAGTAAACAGAACAGAATGCTGGGAGGAAGAAGAAGTGAGCTCAGACTCGACAGCTCTCCTCTCGGGAGCAGACTCCTCAGCAGAGACGCCATGCCCCACTCCGACCCAGGATGGACGTAGGCTAGAATCTCCCTGGTAAGCCACCTCGTGGGCTGTAGCACATTATTAGAAATGGGCTAGTCCAGGTGCGAGAGTCAGCCTAGAAGAGGCTAGATAGAAATGGGCCAAGCAGTGTTTAAAAGAATACAGTTTGTGTGTTGTTATTTCGGGTAAAGCTAGCCGGTGGCCGGGGTGCTGGGGACGCAGCCCTGCTGCTCCTATTACTACAGACGAACTAGCCATAACAAGTTATAATAGGAGTAAGCTCCTCTGATTAAAAGCATACAAATGCAAATTTTACCCTGTCTATGAATCATCAATAAATAACTACCATTATATATCTTACCAGAGTACTTTCCCATGTTCTAATATTACTCCAACCCCATTGCTGCCTCCAAGAAACCAAAATCTAAGGTTGGGGGAGCATGCACACACAATAAAGAATTTCTGAGATGTGAGACTACTTTCTGCTTTGGTTTGTCCTTCTTCCTCTGCCTAGCTTGCCCTCAGCTTTTATCCTCTTTCTCTCTTCCTGTTACAAGGGTCATCCCTAGCTCTGTACATTTCTGAATACTATTTTTCATGATAACTGTCTGTCCTGCTTGTGCCTAGACTCGTCAGTTGTACCTTTTGGTCCCTCTCTTTACGTTAGGTTTGACAACTGAAGTGTTAATCTAATTAATATTTATCAATAAAAAGGTAGGAAGTCAGATATGGGGGTAAGAACCTGAAAGATCAGAGAAGCAGGGGAGTGGCCACCAGTGACTTCCTACCTTTTCTGTTCCTCAGCCCAAAAGAGGCCGAGATCCTCCCTCAGCCCTCTTACGGCTTTCTGTTATGCCCTCAGTACTCCATACCTCTATGGTCAGCTAGTGCCTGGCTTTGCCCTCTGACTCCAAGTAAGTTATATTAGTCAGAACACAATGAAAATATCACACAACAGACAAAGGCAGATGGAGAAGAGTCACCTGTTAAGTCATTTGTCATGGTAGTACAGCTTCATCTTCTACCATCGACCATAGAGACTTTCTCTCGATCCTAGAGGCAACCCTTCCACTTGGCACTCTTTGTCCCAGGGGTTGCAAAGGGTTCTTGTAGTTGTATCATAGTAGGTGGCTCCCGCACTGCTGCTGGTTTCCTAGGGCATCTTTCATTGGATTACTTTCACTGCCACCTCCTGAGTGTGCCACACCTTTCTTGCCAGCATCTTAGCTGACCTGTTGCCCTTTGAATCCTGCCTTATGTCCTTCCTCCAACGACTTGTTGAAGAGATCACGACTTCTTTTGTTCCTCTTTTAGCTGTGTCTCTCCTTGAGTCTTTGCTCTTTGTCCTGTGTTGCCCACACTTGTTGTCCTGTTCATAGCTGCTATGGTCTGGAAGTTGCTTGGGAGCAGGCACCTCTGCTCAGTCCTGGGGCTCACCTATAGGGTGGATGGGACAACTGCCAGCGCACATGTCAGGACTGTGTACATGAATACCAGAGCAGCTGGAATGTCACTCTGCTAACAGTTGTAATTAACCTCATCATGGCCCTACTCTAGTCAAAGGCTAATTATTCAAAATCATCAGATTTAGATAGAAATCCATTCTGTATCTCAGTCTGTTTGAAATTTACTATAGTCAAAAGATAAGCATTTTTGTAACAGCTAAAGCATTCTAACTACAAAACTGCAAACCATAATAGTTGATGATAAAACTACAATGAGTTGCTACTGTAAATGTAAAAACAGTATTTTGAGAAAATAGAACATCTTTTTATGTACTATGTAGGTTTACAAATTATTGCATTTTTATACTTCTATCTTCAACAATCAAGGTTCATTTGTACATCATACATATATGTATGTGTGTGATACATATTTTTCAAACTATTATATGTGTTACAAACATTATATATAATATATTATATATATATAATAGTTTGAAAATAATCCCAAGCATCATTAACCACTGACTCCTATACACTCCTGCATACATTTATTTTCAAAACTGGGCTTATTCTGCTTCTCCAGTAGCATTTCTAGGAATACCAGCAACTATTGCCTGATAGTATCTAATGCACAGTAAGGCAGTTGTGTTGTCTGCTAGACTTGAGTAGTACAGGCACCTTTATACTAATTGTTGCTCTGGTCTATATCAATTTTCATCTAGCCTGCAGCACAGTTACTAATATCTTTCAGGTTCAACTGCAGCTATGGAGATCGACACATTTAACTATGCACGGATCTGAGAGTCTAGCAGTAAAAGGAGTCCCTTCTGGAAGTGCCTTTTCTGGGAGAAGGACCAAGGACCAGTCCTGTTGAGAAGAGCAGGAGGTCAGGGTTCAGCTGGAACTTGAGAGTATTCTCTTTTTACTTTATCTCGATCTTTTTAATCCCAGTTCAAAATATTTAATCCTGGGCCAGAAATAAATTCTGTTTTTGTTTGTTGGTTTTTAAGGGAAGAGGAAAATGTACATACAAAAGATGGTCTCAATAAAGACCTTGTAAAATAACTCACACAGCTCCATAACTCTTGCTGGAGACCACCCTGAACCTTCTTCCCTCACCGAAACACAAGCTTTATGGCCTAGACACCCCAGGGCCTCTGGGAGGGATGAATTGTCAGTCTTTCTTTTTTTTGTTTTTCTCTGATAAACGCCATCATCAAAAGTTACCTAGGGAAGGAAGGGGTTTGTTTTCTTATAGCTTACTGTATTGCTGAAAAGAAGCCAAGGCAGAAATTTGGGACAGAAACCCAAAGTCAGGAACCAAAGGAGAAAATGGAAGAACGATGTTTACCCATTTGTCCCCTGGGGCTTGTTCAGTTATCTTCTTATACAGCCAAGGCCAGCCTGCCCAGGGCTGGTAGTGCTCACGGTGGGCTGGGTGCTCTGGCACTAATAATAAAGCAAGACATTGTCCCTACAGACTTGCCCACAAGCCAATCTTATGAAAGTATTTTCTCAATTGAGATTCTGTCTTCAGAAATGAACCTAGCTATGTCAAGTTGACAAGGAACTAACTAACCAGCAGTTAGAAAGCAACACAACCCAGAATAGCACACATTACCACCTGAGAGTCCGTTCAGAGGCTGGAGTAGAAAAGAAAGTGGGCCTCAGTGTTGAGGTTTGTACCCCTTGATGGGATGTATTTAACTCACATGCTTTTCACTTAGTTACTCAGACATATTTTTTTAATTAAAATATACTTATGCCATTGAGGTTTTATCTGAGTTACAACAAAGCAGTTTCTGTGAGGACCTAAGAAGAAAGCAGCCACCTAGATAAACTTTGAAAGTAGATTCACATAACAACTGAGCAGTTCAGACACACTGATGATTTTTCGGTTCCTGTAGTCTTTCTCAAAATAAGTTGAATTCAGTTAAACCTCTTGCACTTGAACACTGAGTTCTTGTTACTTTATAACAACTTAATCTCTTTGGGACAATTGCTTATGGCATTAGACTAAGTGAAGGGCCTTGTAAAAATGATTTCTGTGGAGGAAGAATGGTTTATCTTCTCACTGTTGACAAGCAGCAAGATACTGAGTTAGCTATGAAGCAGACAAGGAAACTGGTAACTGAGTCTTGGTAGTTATGTATCCTGGTGAACATGCTGCTTTGTGGTTAATTATTGAAGCCCTACTTGGTTGTTTCTGCTCCATCAAAGGCCAAGGTCTCAGGGGACTTTCCCACAGATGGGCATTGGTGAAGAATCTAAATCTTCACAAGACCCTGACTTTGTTATAATATTGTATACATTGTGATTTTGATCTCTTCTTCCCGTAGACTGGCTAGCAGATTATATGAAGATAAATCCTAAATGGAGATCCTGTCCAGTTCCCCAACATTTTGGAAGGGAAAAGTATTACCTTACTCCATGAACATGCCACCCACCCCATAAATAGCTACAAAAACGTTTTTAGAAATCTATAATGCAGAACCCAATGGGATGCTCCCTCTTCTGGGCAGCCACCACAATCTCTCTTAGGAACATAGCCTTTGCTTTGCTAAATAAACTTCTGTCCAAACTGTTTGTGTCTCTCAGCAGAATTCGTTTCTTTGATAAAACCAGGATGGAGAGATTCCAGGAGCAAGGACATGGTCTGTTCAGTCTCAGCGTAAGAGCAGAAGGAAAGGTCATGGCGGTACAGCGGTGAAGTGGAGGCAGCTGTTTCTCTACGGAGGTGTAAAGAAAGAAGAAATCTTCACTGGAGGACCACAGTCACGTGATGTATTTTAAGGTGTGTTTTCAAAGGAAGTACATGGCCATGTTGTTCTCAAAAGGTTTATAACTGAAATATGAAGTACTTAAAAAAAAAGACTTGCAGATAGGGACAAAATACACATCAGCTTTATTGAGCAATTAACACAAAACCAGGTTTCGATTCTGAAGCAAACTGGATTTTACACGCAGCAGGTTCACCTCCTGACAGGAAGCCTGCAGCATTTGACGGCATCTTCTGCGATGCTGCTGTGTTGTGTGTGGTTTCTATGGCTTCCCATTGTCCCTTATTGTGGGCACAGAACGTGGATTTCATCTCACAGGAAGCCCTGGCTATTATCACCCAATCCTCTCTGGGCTTGTGCTGAGAATGGAAGAGACTCCATTGGCTGCCCTTGCCTTTCCCACAGTACTAGAATCTGTGTCCCTTACTTCCTGGCAGTGATCAGCTGCTGGGATTCCTATGTTTCTTTTGTGGTGTAGGAAACACAGGCGGTGCCTAGGAGACTGAGACCAACTTTACCAGCAGCAGAGCTGGCCCCTACTCCACCCACTCCCCATAGCCCCATCTTGGGCACTCTGCCAAGCAGCTCCTGGCAGCCAAGTGATTCTCAGAACACTAGAATCTCCCATTCCCACCCTAGTTGCAGCAGGACAACTCCACAGGAGTCCATTCTGCAAGTGGATGCTGACCGTTGAGTCTTCTGTGACAGTCCAGGTATAAAAGGCCAGGGAAGACACATCAGTGTCCTGTGCAAGCTGGTGCCCTCAGCAAAGGAAGATTCACAAATTACTTTAGCTTCTAATTGTTTTTGTTTGCTCTTAGCCATGACCTCATTTCAATTCACAGAAGGCAGAAAGTATCTGTTAAAAAGGGTAAGCTAGACTTTATATAACAGAACATCCCAAGGATGTGGTCTGCATATAGCATAAGTGTAATATTTTCACATAGAAAGAACACTGAGATTAATGTGGCACTTTGTACCCTACATATGGGTCGAGGCCGCTTTTCAAGACTGTTGATTTCAGGATCTTTTTCTCTTCTCCCATTTAAAAATCACCAAGCCTGTCCAACAAAGAACTTTGCTTTAGGTAGTTTACCACATTAGAAATTGAAACTGAGATGTTTTTACATGTTTAATTCATTTAAAATAATTTATATCCATACCATGGGAACAAAAATAGATGTATAAAAATAATAGTATTTTACAGGGTAAATTATTGAGAGGAGTAACACTATTTTATATTTTTACCAACTTCCATCTGGTTTAGTAGCAAACAATTTGAAAATTATATATGCTACTAAATATACTCTGTTGCATAGTATTGTTTGGTTCAAATGCACTAAAGAATTCATAAAGAATATATATGTGATTAGAAAAGGAGACTCCTGTGGATTTTTCTGGACAAGCCTCCTGTTTCCTCAGCCTATATTTAAAGAATTGTTGCTATATGTCTCACAGCTCATAACAGCTGCTGACACACCAGCCATTGTGCTCAACCGAGGTATCATGACAGAGGGAAAGTCGGAAGAAAGATTGGTGCCTACCTTTCTTTTAAGAACTCCTGAATGTCACACACAACATTCCAGCCTAATCTCTCCGGGTGAACATCTGCATGGCAGCATTAAGGTGCAAGGTAAAGTTGTAGCAATGTGCTCAGCTCAAACTTTCTCTGAAAGGACTGGGGAAAGGCTAGTGAGAAGCAATTAGCAGCCTTGGCCCCTAGAAGCACAAGTTCAAAGCATTCCAGTGGCCCGTGCACTTCACCAGTCGTTTCCATGGCTGCAGATGGCCCCAACGCCGCCGCAGGACCCAGGAGGCCCCCACAAAGGATTTACTGTTTACTGCACTCGGTGATTGCTGTGTGCTCAAGCTGTTTCTAAAGTTATCTTCTGAGGAGTAAGGTTTGGGAAACAAGAGCATAATTTGGGTGCCCCAAAGACTGACCAGAACTGTAGTGTAAAATAGAAATGAAAGTTCCCAGCAATGAAAGACTCTCCTGGCAAAGTATGACTGCATTGAAGGACATTCCTCCCGTGTGAAAGACGTTGAGGAGTGCTCAGGAAATAGCTGTGGAGGGGGACAGAACCTGCTGGGAGAACACGAAAATGCTTTCTCTCAGTCAAGAGTAGACGTGCAGGAATTCCTGGAGTCCATAAATAAGTGTTATGGAACAATTTAAAATAATTCTACTCAATATTTGCTTTGTGCCAGTCATGGTTCAAAGGTCTTTGCCTATACCGCTGGCATCTTTGATCCTCCCAGCAAATTTAGGGTCAAGGTAAGTGACCGGAAGGTGAGATGGCTTGGCTCGAGTTCATTGCTGAATTCCATGTGATCAAAGCAGAGACTTGACTCCGCTAAGTTGTCCTCCACCCTCCACAGGCATATGAGTGTCTCTCCTCCCACACACACGAAATTAGTTTAAAATGTTACCGTAATTTTTTTTTTAAAGAAATGGAACCGAGAGGAATTGTGTGCAGATTTCTGTCCATCCTAATAAAAAGAACACAGTGCAATGTCTCATGTGCGGCATTGGGAGCAAGAGGCAAAAGCTGTTCACATCAAGGTAGACCAGGAGCCAGACTAGCCGCTTCCAAGGCCTTCCTGCAGCACAGACCTACTGCCATCATCTCCAGGCTCCACCACCTGGAAGTCCTTCCACATCCCCAAATAAGGCCACCAACTGGAGGACAAGTGTTCCAAACATGACCTATAGGAGACATATTAGATCAAATACTAACCTGTGCATTTGGCCCCGAAGTCTGTAATCTGAAACCACTGTGCTCTACCTGCTTGTTGCTGAATTTAACCCCTAAAGAAGTCCATTGAATGAGAAAAACTCATCACTCTGCGGTCTGAGGAGCTGAGGTTTTGTCGTGAGTGCTGCTGGTCTGTAACTGGATGCTGGCGGTCACTTGCACGGACCTTTCCACTTTGGTCAGTGTTTAGGAGACAGCGGTTAGGAAAGCAAGCCTTTAAATTTGTTAGGGATGTTTCTCTGGAAGGTCTGTCCTCCTAGGTGAGCTTTATGCGCTCCTTTCATCTATCTGGGTAATCCAAATGTGGCAGAGCATCCGCACACACAGCCTGCAGCATCGCATGCACCTCCATCATTAACCCCATGGCAGCTACCTGAAGCGTGAGCACAGCGCTTGGCAGGAATAATCAGCCTCATGGGATCTATGTTAATAACTCGAACCTTTTCAGCAGAGGGTGCAAATTGGTAGCCTGTAGGCGGAATTCTGCTTATGGATATGCCTTATTTGGTTCATAAGGTGTAATTTTAAGTTCACGGCATGATTTTTGAAAATGTACTTTCCTTTTGTTGGGGGGGGATTCAAATTAAAGGTTTTACATAAGAACCCAGAGATGTTGCATTGGTGGGGTGATGTCGTGAGTTCTGCTTTACACCCAGTGCTCTGGCTTCTTACACCTGGCCTCTTCAGGCAATTACGCTACCTACCTATCTGTCCCCTCAAGGTGTTCACACTGGCAGCCCTGCCTTACAGGCATTAAATCACATTAAACTCCACATCCTATTGTATAAGAGTATTCAGGAACGACGGCTCCTGCAGTCTCCACTTGAGCTGATTATACGCCCCCAGCTCATCTGCATGGTGGACTCAGCAATCAGTGGAACTCACAGCCCTGATTCAGAACAGCCTCCTGAAAGAGGAATAACAGGCTGAATCAACAGGTCTGAGCAAACCCATCAAATGATCAGATCAGTCTCTGCAGCAGGATGATATGGTCCAGCCGCATAGCAGGGGTTAAACGTTTACTGCCTCCGCCTTGACGGTGCTGAGGCTCAGATCCACTAAAGCTGCAGGGATTTCTATTCTGCCTGGATTTTCATCTTGCTTATCACCAAGGTCATCCTGCTGTTCACTGCGGATTTCTGCCTTTCTGGTGCATGGTGAGCAGCAGGATGGCACTTCCTGACCTTGAAGTCAGTGGGGTCACATGACTACTTACGTCCAGTAAGTTGTGATCAGAACTCATCTGATCGCTTGGGGTCAGATCACAGAATTCCAAGAGCTTAATCCCCCTGGAGGAGTGCTTCTCAGCCTTCCTAATTCTTCAACCCTTTAAACAGTTCCTCATGCTGTGGTGACCCCCAATCATAAAATTATTTTCATTGCTACTTCATAACTGAAATGTTGCCACTGTTATGAATTTTAATGTAAATATCTGGCATGCGGAATATCTGATGTGTGTCCCTGTGAAAAGGTCATTCACCCTAAAGAGGCCTCAACCCTCAGGTTGAGAACCACTGCCCTAGATCATTCTTCTAGCTTGGAGACCAGCAGAGCTCGACCTAGTGCACCCATTCCACCAGCTGGAACAGTGGCTTGTGCCACCCTACAATAGGCAAGTTTCATGAATGAGAACGAGATCCTAGCTAGAGTAACCTACTAAAATATTTGGAGGGGTTGCTTGTTTGTCTGTTTGTTTAATTTTTTCACCTTAGCAATGTAACTACTACATTCCCGATTTAAAGAGTGTCTTAGTTAGAGTTCTCTTTGCTGTGGTACAATATTATGACCAAAAAGCAACTTGTGGAGGAAAAGGTTTGTTGACTGAGGTTTCTGTTGACAGAGGTTTCTGTCCCACCTAGTCCAGCAGCTGTTCAGTCCCAAAGAAATACACAGAGGTCTACATTACTAATAAACTGGCTGACCTAGTAGCTCAGACTTCTTATTAATTAATTCTAATAGCTTATATTAGCCCATAATTCTTGTCTGTGTTAGCCATGTGGCTTGCTACCTTTTTCGGCGAGACAGTCACATCTTGCTTGCTCTGTGTCTGGCTTCCTCTCTGTCCAGGTGACCACTGCAGACTGAAGCTTCCCTCTTCCCAGAATTCTCTTTACCCCGCCTTTACTTCCTGCCTGGTCATCCTGCCTTTGCTTCCTTCCTGGCTACTGTCCAATTAGTGTTTATTTAAAATACAAGTGACAAGGTACCCACCATTGTCCCACAGCAAAGGTTTATTTGGCTTACACTTCCACATTACTGCTTATCATCAAAGGAAATCAGGACAAGAACTCAAACAGGGCAGGAATCTGGAGGCAGGAACTGATATAAAGGCCATAGAGGGGTGTTGCTTACTGACTTGTTTCTCAGAGCTTGCTCAGCCTGATTTCTTATATAACCTAAGATCACTAGCCCAGGGATGGTACCGCCCACAATGAGTTGGACCCTTCAATACAATATCAATCACTAATTAAGAAAATGTCTTACAGACTTGCATTACAGATCATCTTAGGTAGGCATTTTCTTAATCGAGATTCCCTTCTCTCAGGTGACTTCAGCATGTGCCAAGTTGACATAAAACTATCCAGCATAAACAGTCACTAAGGATACATGAACAAGATCAATATGAAGGCCTGATGGAACTGGAGAGATGCTCCACTGTTAGAGCACATACTGTCCTTGCAGATGCCCTAGGTTTGGTTTCCAGCACCCACGTGGATGCTCACAACTGCCTTTAACTCCCGCTCTGGGGGACTTAATGCCACACTGGCCTGTGTGGACACTGCACTTCCGTGGTACACACACATTCATGCAGACACAGACTCATATTCATAAAAGAATAGAAATAAAGCTTTAATAAAAGGATTTGGGAAACATCTGAATTCAGTGACCTAAGCCATAATTGGTAATAAAGTGTTTATTTAGGCCCTGTCTGCATGCAGAATTGGTTCTTGAACTCTTTTCTCCAGGCTTCAACTTTGATCTCTGAGACTGTCTTCTTATTTAAACAGAAAAGCTTATAAAGCATTTAGACTTAGGTGATGTACAGTCTCTCTCCAAAGCCCATAAAGCATCTAGACTTAGGGGATGTACAGTGTCACCCCAAAGCTGCACCTCAGAGCACCATTATAGCCACAATGTAGCAAATTGTTTGCTTCCTGGCTGTGCTGAGCACATCTCCTTCTGCTCAAATGGTGCTCGTGTGTGTGTGAGTGTGTGTGTGTGAGTGTGTGAGTGTGTATGTGAGTGTGAGTGTGTGTGTGTGAGTGTGTGTGAGTGTGTATGTGAGTGTGAGTGTGTGTGTGTGTGAGTGTGTGTGAGTGTGTATGTGAGTGTGTGCGTGTGAGTGTGTGCATGTGAGTGTGTGTGCTCGTGTGTGTGAGTGTGTGTGCTCGTGTGTGTGCTTGTGAGTGTGTGTGAGTGTGTGAGTCTGTGTGTGTGTGTGGAGAGAGAGAAAGAAGCTCTACTTTCCACTGATGTTTAAAAGATATGGACTTGATTTATTCCTCCTGCAGAGTGATGTCTGTTCCCTTGTGTTCGTTTCCAGCTGCCCAGAACAGAAATAATCACACAAAAACTATATTATTTGCAATACTATTTGACCAATAGCTTAAGCATATTTCTGGCTTACTCTTTTTTTTAATTTATTTATTAAAAATGTCCACCTCCTCCCCTCCTCGATTTCCCTCCCACTCCCTTCTCTCCCCCTCACTCTCCAGTCCAAAGAGTTCCCTGCCCTGTGGGAAGTCCAAGGTCCTCCCCCCTCCATCCAGGTCTAGGTAGGTGAGCATCCAAACTGGCTAGGCTCCCACAAAGCCAGTCCATGCAGTAGAATCAAAACCCAGTGTCTGCTTACTCTTGTATCTAAATTGACCCATTTCTATTAACCTGTGTATTGCCACATGGATGTGGCTTACCAGGTAAAGTTCCTCCCCTGGCGTCTGTCTCTGTTGGGGCTACATGGCTTCTCTCTGACTCTGCCTACTCTCTTCTCCTCTAACAGCTTTGAACTCCCACCTTCCCCTATTCTGCTAATCCACTGGCCGAAACAGCTTAATTCATTAACCAATAAAAGCAATACATATACAGAAAAACTTTCTACATCAGATCTATTTTCTGTAAATTTCTTCCTTCATGTGAACATGTCCATCTTTGAATTTACCCTGTAAGCTATGGGTGCGTTTTCTTGCTGCTGTTGTGGCTGCTGCTGTTACTGCCACTGCTGCTGCTGCTGTCAATGTGTTACAAACAAACTCTCTTTTAAGTTTATTTTTCCATGAACTTGGAAACACATGATCTTATTTGTCAGTGAGAAGCAATGGCCTGGGTGGTAAGTTTTATTGAATGTGATTTCAGACATGTTTGTTCTGAAAAATAGAAGTTTGCCAGTGACCATTAGTGATCTCAATACATAGCTGGAAATGTTGGTGTCTGTTCAGCTTTCACTACAGGTTACAATTTTAAATATGTTTTTTAAAGTATTTAGGTAAATCTTGTGCTGTTAACTAGGCAGAACAAGCCTGTTCTGGTTTCACGAACCATTTACTTAACCAGTGAGGAATTTATTGAGCATCTATTAGACTGTGACTCGCCTTCTCGGTGGAAGAGAAAATGCCTATTTCACCGTTTATCTCTCCTGCCTGCTGCCGTTGATGGAATGAATGCCTAATATGTTTTCATAATTAGCTCTTCAGAGCTCCCCAGCAATGCTTGCTGAGAACGAAGAGAAAGCCCTCACACTTTGAGAGCTAACGTTCTGGTGGGGCTGATAAAATAAAATGCAACTGCAGTTTGTGACAGTAAGAAGAGCATTGTTTGTTGTCAAGTATGATCAAAGGAGAAGGAATTTTTGATGGGTCTCACAATACAGGAATTTGAATCTGGGCTTTATTGAGTCCTCAGTGATTATTTGTATGACTGACAAATTTTCTCAACTTTTGGAGACTCCTGGATTTTAACAGTTACAGGAAGGAATTAAGAAGAGACTGAGAGGGGCTGGAGAAACACACTGCTTAGAACCAAATTTGATTTCCAGCACCCCTATAGGGCAGTGACAACCACCTATAACTTGTGTTCTTGAGGACCTGGTACCCTCTTCCAGCCACTACTGGAACCTTAAGTTACATGCACATACCCTCATACTGAGACACATATATACACATAATTGTTTTTAATCTTAAAAAAAATGGATGCTTTTCAAATTATTCCTAGATGCATTCTTAAAGTTTCAAACAACTTAGGGAGAGAAAGGTTTCCAAATGTTTTTGTTGGCTAGATTTCGTTTTTGTTCAACTCAAACTGTTTTCTAATTTTCCATGCTTTTTTTCTTTGATCTGTTAGTTTTGGGGAATATATACTGAATTTTCAGATATTTGGGAATTTCTCCCATTTTCTCCAGTTTTTATGTTTCTTTCTACCTTAATTCCATGGCAACCGCGGAGTGTTCTCTGTAACATTGAAATCATTTTAAGTTCACTGAGACTTGTTTTATGGATAACTCTATGTTCTATCCTGAAGATTGTTCTGGGAGCACTGGAGAAAAACATTGCTTCTGACGTTGGTTGTTCTATAGTTCTCTGTTAGGACTGGCTGGTAAAGCTTCTGTCAAGCGTTCTAGTGTCTTGTTGTTTGTCAAGTGGCACCATCCATTATCAGGAGTAATATATTGAAATCTCCTATTATTATTGCTGAATTGTGTATTTCTTCCCTTCTGTAAGAATTTTGTCTTATGTATTTTGAGTCTATATTAGGTGCATATTGTTTTAATTATTCTATATAAAATGGTTCTTTATCATTGTAAAATGTTTTCTTTTATCTTTTTTTCAAGTATAGTTGGTATGGGAACATAGCTATTCTAGGGCTTTATACTAATACATATAGCATACTTTCATTAATTTATTTTCAACCTTTCATTATCTCATAATCTAAAGTCTGTCTCTAACAGATAGTATATAGTTAAATCATGCAATTTTAAAAATGTTTTTGTTGATCATTGTTTTTTGATCAAAATGATTATTCACACTTACTATCGATGGTAAAATAAGACTTATACCCATTGTTCTCCATGTATATGACATCTTTTTATTCCTCTCTTACTCCATTATTGTCATCTTCTGTATTAAATGAATATTATCTATGTATCATTTAAATTTTCTTGTCATTTTCTTTGCTATATATTTTTGGATTAATTTCTTAGTAGTTACCCTAAAAGTTACAATTAACATTTTAATTTTAAAATGTCTAGTTTGGATTAATTACAACTTAATAGTACATTAAAAGCTACATTCCTATAAAGTATCTTTTACTGTTATTGTTATGAAAAATTGCCACTATAATCTATGTGTCCATCTACACAAATTTATTGGTTTATGTAATTTTTCTTCACTAATATTTGAGTGAAAAGTTACAAAAATGAGGTAATTATATATTCAGTTTTCATGTGAAAAAAATCTAGAATTCTTCTTTCATTATTACTTTTGCAGAGTACCCACGTTCAGTTCCAAGTACCTCCATGGCAGCTAACAACCATGTGCAGCTTCAGTTCCAGAGGCTCTGACATCCTCTTCCGTCTTCTGTAGACACTGAATTCATTGGGGTACACAAACATACATGTAAACAAAGCATCCATACACACAAAATAAAAAGAAATAATTTTCTTTTTTGTTTTCTTTTTACTTTATTACTTTATAATAATACCAATCAAAACTTCCACTTCCTCCCATCCTCCCACTTTCCTCCAGCTCCCCCACATACCCTCTCCCTCCAGTCCTGAGAGAGGGCAAGGTATTCTGCTCTGTAGGAAGTCCAAGGCCCTCCCCCCTCCATCCAGGCTTAGGAAGGTATGCATCCAAATAGAATAGGATCCCAACAGGCCAGTACATGCAGTAGAGACAAATCCCAGTGCCATTATCATTGACTTCTCAGTCTGCCCCAATTGCCAGCCACATTCAGAGGGTCCAGTTTGATCCCATGCTCATTCAGTTCCAGTCCAGCTGGATTTGGTGAGAAAAAGAAGTTATTATTTTATTTTTAGGTAGTTATGTAACAGTATGCTTCATATAACTTTTTTTAATTGAAAAAATTTCTGCCTCTTCCCCGCCTCCCACCACCCTTCCCCTCCCTCAACTCCCCTCCCCCTCCCTCTCCAATCCAAAGAGCAGTCAGGGTTCTCTGCCTTGAGGGAAGTCCAATGTCCTCCCCCCTCCATCCAGGTCTAGGAAGGTGAGCATCCAAACAGGCTAGGCTCCCACAAAGCCAGTACATGCAGCAGGATCAAAACCCAGTGCCATTGTCCTTGGCCTATAACTTTTTATGAAAATTTTCCATCTTGGCCAATAATGCTTCCTCCAAGAGGCAAAGACCGTCTAACAAAAACCCCATCACCCAGGGACAATGGGCCCTCTTTCAAGCTGTTAGTCAGGGCTGTCTAAGAGACTCCTAAAACAGTATAGGACATTGCTATTTCCTCTGGCTCCTCCCAAATGCGGAAAGTAAGTCCCTATTGCTGGAGACACTGGACTTCAGATGCAGGACCCCACGGCCCCTGAGCTGGAACTGACCTGAAAGCCTCCTACTTAAGGACTATCTTACAGGGTCCCAGAGAGCACCATACAAGCTTCCAAAGGAGGGAGACAACCAACAGTCCTATCCAGCTATGATGCCTATGAATGACAACAATGACCAGCATAGCATAATAACCCGTAGGGTGCAATAGTGATACGCATATCTTAGCAGTAACCAGCAGCTCTCTAATTGAACTTAAGACTTTCCCAGCAGCTCTCTAATTGAACTTAAGACCCACCGAGCTAGGTCCTCAGTGGGTCTTAAGTTCAATTAGAGAGCTGCTGGTTACTGCTAAGATATGCGTATCACTATTGCACCCTACGGGTTATTATGCTATGCTGGTCATTGTTGTCATTCATAGGCATCGGACTTACCACAGGGCAGGGAACCCTGACTGCCCATTGAACTGGAGAGGGAGGGGGAGAGGAGTGGGGGGAGGGGGAGAAGGGTTGGGAG